>NC_142136.1:37354062-37669218 GCF_024610735.1 Ursus americanus | reverse complement strand
CCCATTGTCCCTGGCAGTTACTGTAAAAATGAATCGTTCTTGTTCTTCTCTGTCAAAGACTCTGGAGGCTGTCAAAACTCCTGTCTTTCGGTCCAGATCAAAGAAGGAGGCATTCGGCCCAAGCTGATAAACAATGTCCGCATTTTTCCCACTGTCTTCATCTGTGGCACTAATAGTTGTTAAGTATAACCCACGTCGGTTGTTTTCAGAAACTGACAGCTCAATTACAGGCTGGTTGAAAATTGGTGGGTTGTCATTTTCGTCCTCAAGCTTAACCCTTACCAGGGCAGTCTGATTTAAACTGGGCTTCCCAGAATCAGAGGCAACAATTTTAAAGCTGAATTCTTTGGTGCCCTCATAGTCCAACAAAGAGGAGGTCTCTAACAAATATTGGTTGTCGTACACTGCCTTCAAATGAAATGGGACCTCTCTTTCAATAAAACAGATCACTTTGCCATTCACATCTGTGTCCTTATCTGAAACCGTAATTAGGGCAATCTTTGTGTTGACAGGATCTTTCTCAGATAAATACACTGTGCCATTGATGGGACTTATAATGTACCTGAGGTCTATGTTAGGGGGGTTATCATTTAC
The DNA here is from genome assembly GCF_024610735.1 of Ursus americanus. NCBI lineage: Eukaryota > Metazoa > Chordata > Mammalia > Carnivora > Ursidae > Ursus > Ursus americanus. The sequence goes on along the minus strand of NC_142136.1, from coordinate 37,668,624 downwards.
ATCAGTGACATTGATGGTAACCGTTGCTCGAGCGGGCGTGGAGCTGCCATCACTAGCCAGCACTGTCACCTTGTGAATGGCTGTCTCCTCGCGATCTAAGGACCTCTGAACTGTAATCAGCCCAGTAGTATTATTTAAAGCAAAGAGTCTTTTGGTTGCAGGGGCGACCTGGGCACCAAAAATGTACCGGATTTCAGCATTACTGCCTATATCTGCATCAGTGGCATGGAGCTGAATTACAGAGGTGCCCACAGGAGCATTCTCTGGAATGTGCACCTCCACTTGACCCTCTTTAAACACTGGCCTGTTGTCATTGACATCACTTACTGTGACCTGCAGTATGGCCGTGCTGGATTTCTGTGGAGTGCCTCCATCCTCTACTTTGATTTTCATCACATAGGTATCTTTCTGTTCTCTGTCCAAGTTTTGCTGAACAATCAATTGTGGCCACTTCTCTCCCTCCGGAGTTTCCACGATATCCAGTCCAAAAACACTCTGCCCATTTAACAATTCATAATGCTGTACACCATTGAAGCCTGTGTCAGGATCTGTTGCTGATGGAATTGGAAAGCGGCTGTTGATCAAAGTGTTTTCTGGAATGGAAATATTGATGACAGGAGATGGAAACATGGGGGCATTATCATTGGTATCCTTGACAATTATTTTTATTTTGATCAGCCTGAAAAAATCATTGGGGAGGATCACTACCTCAAGTTCAAAGAAACACTCATTCTCCTCAGCGTAAGAGGCTCCGGCACAGAGTTTCTCTCTGTCTATTCTGTTGGAGGTTGTGAAAATTTCCCCAGTGCTACTGGACACTTTCACCAAAGGGGCATCCCCAGCTTTAGAAACCAGTCTGTAGACAAGGCTGGCACTGGTCCCTGTGGCAGCATTGATGTGAGAAATGTTCAGATCCTTTGGTATGTTTCCTATGGGCACATTTTCAGGCAATTCCTCTCTAATAGTGTAAATAAGTTCTTGAGCTATTGCGGAATCCAGCCTTAAACAGGCAATCAGAGCAGCCAACAGGTAAAAATTCCTCAGGTCCATGATAATGTATTTATTTTCTTTTCCCGGATTTTAGGGTTTAAAGGTTTCCACTGAGGAATGATGCACGAATTGCAAGAGGAAGCGTGCATGGACTGGAGGATGCATTACATCTCATCGCTTATTTGGAGACAGCCACTGTCAACACAATTGTATAGACAATATTATTCTTCAGTAAACAAAAACACACAGTCATGAAACATCACAACACATTTTCCACTGCATATTAGTAAACATGGCAGTTTGCTCTGCCACTGTTTGCAAGTTAACTCTGTGGAGGAAAACACTAAATACCCACTGCTTGTTGCATTTGCCCAGAGAAAATCAAATTCATCTACTTTTGAATTAAGGACAGCTGCTATTTTTACCTGTGTTCACCCACACTGTTTTTCAGGACACTGTTTAATTCAAAACATGCATTCTTGCGTTCTCCTCTTCCCCTCCCCCTGTCTCACCCACCTCCTGGCTTCTAACCCACCTCCCTTAGTTTTTTTAGGTGCAAGTGAAAAACACTAAGTATTTAGCTATGGTTCCTGCTAATTGCTTTGTCACATGTCAAATGTGATGTTTTCTTCTCTGCTACACTGAGTCATCTCTTTCGTCTAAAAAGACTATCTTTTTCTTTCCTCCCAGTTCTTCAACTGCCTTCTAATCCAGTCTTACTGGGAAACAGGCATCCGGACATGCTGCTGCAGCATCAGAAGCAGTAGTCACCGGCCACTACATATCCTCATTGCCTAGAAGCACAATACCAAGACTTCAAATTTCCTGCCCAGACCTTGCTCTCATTTCTCCATATTGCCAAATTCTCCCCATTTGGATTAAGAAACACACTAAAACTTTTAAAAATGTATAAAACAGGATTCCTTATCCTAGAGGTGGAAGAGAGTGTTGAGATGTAAGTGAAACGCAGCTAACATTTCCATGTACCAGCACAATATTTTCTACTGAGCATTAAAGAGAGGAAAAAATGCAGTTTCTTAACCCTCATCCCTGGTTATAATATTAGTAACATCTGCCACACATAAATACTGCAACCCAATAACGCAGGTAAAAAGGCTTCTGCTTAGATGCTCCCCTAACTGCAATTTAAATGGGTGCAAGCCTCCAGGCAGCTACCTACTTGAGTAGAACTGGTCAGTTCCCAGGCTCTAATCTTATCTGCATTAGGCTGCACGGTAGCTGATACCCACGATTAGTTCCAGCAGAGTGATGCAGGTAGGGATGCAGATACAGCCTAGTAGGTGAGCTCTGCCCCAACCGTCTACCCAATTACAAACATCCCTCGTCCCCACTGAGGACATATCTAAACACAAAATTTACAATTGTGCATGCGAAACTTTACACTTACGTTAGTTGCCTCAACCTTTCCCCTTTCCCGGTATGCTGCGGTTAGGAATGATTTGTTCCAACACATAGAAAGCCATGCATCTGGTAGCACCAGTTTGGGGAGAAATCAGAAGCAGCAAAACGTTTCCTCCTTGTAAAATGTGTTGCTTCGGGCTGGCAAATTAGCAACTCCAGAGAACAAATTCACAGATTTGCCGTTAGTCATTCTCTCCACATTTCGTCTCTATTACCCACGGGGTCTGGGCTCTTCTGGTATTTAACATACACACACACAACATCCAGTTGCACTTCTTCAGCTCTGGGGTATTTTCCACAGCATCAAGCATACCATTTCCCTCCGATGTCAATTCTGCTTAAGTCTCTAACTTCTTGTAGGAAACGTCAGAGTTGGGGTGATGGTGATTCTCTGGCTGCTCTCCGGGATGACAGTTGCCTGAAAAATTCCTAATCGGTTATCTCTCGTGCTTCAGAGACTCTGAGGCGCTCCTTCCTGTCTTGCATGCTCTCCCTCTCTCCCTTTTCCTCTGCCCCTCTCTCCTTCTCCCTCTCCTCTCTCCTCTCTGAACTGAATTTCTTGATATAACTCTCAATAAGCCCAGAGGGAGGGCGTGACTGCCCGAGCCCCGCCCCCAGCCCCTGATTGGCCCGCATCTTGCGGTGCGGGCGGCCGCAGCCGGGCGCGAGGGAGGGGGCGAGGAACAAGGCACTGACTGTCTCCCAGCCTCCCCTCCTCAGCGCCCCCTCGGCAGACGCGAAAACCCGGAGAACCGATCCTGGCCCCGGGAGAGCCGGGTTCCAGGAGGCGCACTGAGCATGCCCAGCAGGGTCCGGCCCGGGAGGAAAACGCCGGTACTCTCCAGGCCCGCGCGGCTGCAGCTCTCATGCCCCGCGAGCCAGGCTGGCGGGTCGCTCTGTGCCGCACCGGGCAGAGAACGGCAGCACCGGTGGTGGGACGACCCGGGGCGGCGCGAGAGGCTGGCGGGGAGCGCAGGCAAGGATCCGGGGAGCCTCCCGCACCGCGGTGGGCGGACGGGGGACGCGGAGACGGCTCATCTCCGGGCGCACATTTCGCACTTGTCTTTAGTAAATGGAGGGGCCAAAATGCAAAGAAGGGAAAGAGTCAACCCAGGGTACAAGGCACGATACACACTGTCACCCCTCGGGAGGGAGCACGGGCCAACAGCTCTCCGGAGAGCGTTAAACAGACAACATCCCCAGCACTGCAGCTAGAGGCTTTTGCTGGCAGGAGCACTGGCAAGAAGGGCAGAGAGGGCGGAGAGCGAAAGGTCGGGACAGGATATTTGAATCTCAATCAAAACCGGAAAGAAAATTAATTTGAGCACTTCCTAGAAGCAGGGTGACGGAAGCTGCCGGGGGAAAGGGAAAGTGGCAGCCTCTGGGAACTCCCTTAATCAGCCCTAGGCCAGTCTGGCGTGCGGTGTGGAGTCTCATCTCGGAAAACAGCATGGGCCACGGCGGCCGATCTTAGCTGTCCTTGCACTTCGGCTCCCGCGGTGGCCAGAAACCTGGGAACCCGAGCTTGCTAGGTCGCGCGGCGGCTGCGGCAAAACCGGCTTCCAGCTCACCCAACTGCAAACTTTGCATGCGAAAGGCTGGAAGGAGTCCCGTCCGGCTGCTCCCCAAACTGTAGAACGTTTCCTTTCCCTTTGCACTTCTGATTCCAACTTTACATGTGGTACTACTTGTCTTTCCCTGTGCCTTTCTGACCAGTTCTGTAGCATATCCTCACACGTTTCTCATTTTCATACAAGAGCTGAATGGAATGATTCCCGAAAGGATTATCTTTATTCCCTAAGTATTAGCCCCAAAGCACTGTTTTTGATTGATCTTTTAAAATTATAAAACCACGAAAATTCGTGTAAGGGGCTATACCTACAATGCCAGATACCTAAGTTTGAGGCATTAATAACAGTTCACTTGGAACGCACAAAAATTTTTGAATGACCTACAAAGGTTGTCTGAGAAGGTCTTAATGCCTGATTGAGTAACTTGTTCTAACTTACACGGCGGATAAAGAGCATTTATTTTAAACCTCCGTGTTCCATATTCTGTGCTGGCTGTAGATGCATTAAAGCTCTTCACATAGTTACGTACTATGATGGCATGTTTAGGAGATACCTTTTGTTTTTTAGTACAATGTTGTTGTTGTTTTTCAATCGAACAACTTATTTTTAGATATTTAAGTTAAAAAAAAAACACTAAGCCTACCAAACTTAGGTATGGTATATAATTCCTTTTTTTTTTTTTTTTAACCAACCCATGCAGCGTTACAATTTCCCCTCATCTATGAAAATGTAAGCTCCTTTTTATTCAAACTTCTCCGGTGCATATTCACAGTAAAAGTGCAGTGTCTAAAAGCCCACTGTAAAATACACTGATCCCTTAGATGTAAAATACAAAACCAGTTTCTTGCAAGCAATAGGTCGATTTTGTTTTTAAATAGCCTAACAACTCTTATAATAGTATTTTGTAGGATTAGAATACACAAATTTAATAAAAAGGGCTGCTTACGTATCTAAAAATAAAAAAAATTACCTGATACAATGTGAATTAAAGTTCTTTTATCAGTGATGATTATTTTGCCATCCACAAAATCTAAAGTTAAAGCTGGTGTATTATTCCAATCGTCACCTACTTTACGCTTTGGACTAGTTTAATATAAATGAACCATCACCCTAATACATTTATAATAAACAACAGCAGCACAGCCACTTTCCAGTTCATTTCATAAGTATCATGCTATCTCACATTCTTATTCTAATCATACTGTAGTCATTTCAAAGTTCTGTTGTAATCGCAGCACATAGCTTAGCAATAATTATTTAACCTTATTACCAAGCGTAATTGTTTCTGTTTGCTAAGGGAGAGCTTGACTTGTAGTCAGAACCCATTATTATCCTATGCTCATAGATGAAATCTTAGAACACAGATGAAGGTTAAGGAAGAGAAAAAAATCATCACATGATTAAATTTATGACCATGAGACTCCAATTAGTGGAACCTACAGGTCAAAGCCCCCAAACAGAAGTATTTCTAGATTCTTTGTGAAGGAAATTGAATACAGAAATAGAGCTGACTTCGGTGCATCCTATTTTGTGTTTATTTAGCATTTCTAAATTATTGAGATTCTTTCACCGTGCCAGCTCTTAAAGCCAGAACTGAAGCTTATTGTTTGCCCTATTATATTCCAACTTGTAAACTATAGAGTGAGAACTAGGATTAGAGATCTCATTAATATTCCAGGAAAAAAATAACTTGGGGCTTCTGCCCAAACCACTATGTAGAACACGTGCATAATGCAAGCTGCTCACCAATCCACCTCTATTTCAAAAGTTGTGTCTGCAGAATTATGAATTTGGGAAACAGTAATTTTAGTTTTTGTAGGGGAATATGTTGTCTTACTGCATTTTAGTCATTTTTCCTTAGTGAATTTAATAAAATATTAGATTTCCAGTTATGACTTCTAATACAGAGCTTTCAATATGTATCCTAGACTTCCAGTTAGATCTCTTTAACCCTTATCCATCTTTGTCAATGCATGTGCTCTACAGCCAGGAATTATGAAGTTCTCACCTGCGTTGTACCTGATTAGGACTTTAGTAATTATGTCGTCTGGGCTGTAGTAAAATTGCCTTTGGTGTTCTCTGAGTGTTATATAAGTCATGGGACACTTGTGAAGCTAAGTCACCTTCAGCCAGCAGACTGAAAACTAAAATGCTATTACAGATTTCTATAAAGACAGATGTCAAGTTAAAATGTTTATATTTCAAAAATTTAATGCTGCTCGATTTATGTATGTTAACCAAAGTTTCCATGTAATGGCATTTAATAACCAAAATTCTGACCTTGTTCAATTGGATTTTCATCTGATTTTCTACTTATCATCCAGCATTTTAAAATTACTTTTCACTCGGATTGCAAAGGCTTTTTAAAAAAAACATTTTATATAAGAGATAGACTGTGATATTTGGAATGATCAAATGACCTCAAGGATTTCAAGACTAAAATTTTCATCTCTAATATACTAATTGTATATTGTATTCAAAGTTAAAAATTAAATTAAAAAATACTTCCATGCCCTGTACTTCTGAAGTTCCTTTAATCCATATAGTTTATTGTGTCTAAGGACATTAATCAATCAATCACAGGGGCTCTGACGTCATAGCAGGTAGGATTGTCCCCATTTCACAAAAGAGGCTGGACTACTGTAGTGTACTTCTGGGGGAAACTGTGTGAAGCATACTAAAGGTGATTCATATTAGCACTGTTTAGAAAATGACAATGCAGAACTTTAACACCACAGAAAGAAAATTAACACCTTTTAAGGCTGTGCAAACTGGGAAAGTGTAGTAAGATTCTTGAATAATTCCTTTGCTTCACTATTAGCTCTTTCCTTTGAATAACCCTTTTTTTTTTTTCTTTTTCTTTAAGGAAAACCTAGTCCAAGGTAATCAAATCACAAAGGAAAGCAGGTGACAAGAAGCTTCATTCTGTTTGAATGACTGAACTAAATTTATCCCAATTTGCTGTATTTTTATGACTGACAACGATTACAGATGTCAGGTTTGTAGCTCTAACGTTATTACAATATTAACTGACATCTTCCAGTGCAACTATTTTATCATGATTACTGTATAAAGGAAATACTGAATTTTCTAATTTCGTTATTGGTTATTTAAGACTTAGGGTTATATACAGACATAACAAAGCTATCATCAGAGGTATACAGGTAATCACTCAGGAAAACATGAAAAGGGGTTTTAAGATTGCAAAGAGAGAATATATGCTTAACTTTAATTTGATCACTTTAAAGTCATGTTATTCCAAGTGAAATAGAACATACAAAACTTCCTATTTCCTGTATATGACATTTTTTGTGGGTAAAAAGTTTTAGACTATCAACTATGATCTATTCAATTCATATTTAAATCAATGTCCAAAGATGCAAAAATAGCGTGCACACTTGCCCAAGTGTGCACTGGGAAAATGATTTTCTTAAATATTAGGACTTTGTCAAGTCAAGTTTTTTATTCTCTCAATACTTTCTCAATAAGAGTATGTTGTTGAAACCAGAACTTCGTATTACCTGAAACGTCATTCTAGTAACTCATTCTATAGCCCCCCCAAACTTCTTCATACCTATAATTTTTTCCTGTTTTTCCTAAGGACAAATTCATATGATATTCTTCTAAGAGCCCAATTTGTTACATAATGTGCACATAAATAGACTTAATATAGGGCAGGATGGATAAGCCTCGTTTTTCTTATAATCTCCTCTCAGGAACCAAATTCAACCCACAGTTCCCCCTAATTGAATTAGGATGAGTCAGGGAGACTATGCATATTCCATTGACTCCTGCAGCCCTGGCTTAACTCCGTATCACTGATAAGACCCAAGTAATGGATATAAGGATTGCTCAGCCTTTAAAAGATACTGCTATGCTTCGACTGGGGCTTAAGTCAATACCACTCTGCCTACAAAAATTGTGTGTATACACATAATTCTTTAATTTCTTCTTAAATGAAAAGCTGATTCTGTAGTGTATACTAATACACTCCTTTGAAAGGTTCTAAAATGCACATCATCTTTTCAACCCTATGCCTATGAATTTACTGTGCTCCAGCCATAAAAGATTGAGGCTCTTTTAATCCTTGATGAAAATTCACCAAAGATACTTCTTGACTGTATAGAATGGGGTTGATCTGCTTTAAAGTAAGCGAGGACACATCATAAGTGATTTACTTTTAAAAATAGTATGTTACAAGACACATTACATGGAACTTGTAAGGAAGCCTAATTAAGAGAATTTTCTTTGGAAAAAATCACTTGTAAAATATAACAAAAAGCAAGAAATACCTCTTATAATTTCCAAAAGATCATAAACATTTATATCACAAAAATATTCAAGCAATGTATTGACTTTGGAGAGTAAAGAGCACCATGTTTGAGAGTAACGTTAGTGTATCTATGACCTAATTGCAAATTTATTTGTTAATTTCTGGGAATAACAACCATACCAATAGAGGTATCTTCAACAGCTATGGTGAAGAGGTGTAATGGGATTATTTTTCAGTGATATTTGTTTCTCACCATGGAACTAGACAGACTTTTTGGTATGTTACAACAGATAAGTAGATCTTAACCACCAAGTGACACTTCATGTAAATACCACAATTAAGAAAGTATAAAATGAGAATTACATGAAATTATTAAACTCATATGGGACAAATTGAGTGTCACTAATCTTCACTAGTTCATTCAAAAATCTATTTAAGAACCATGCAGTACAAAAAGAATACCTACTAGACTTTTTAAAACCTCCTGTATGCTCAGTACAGAAATATTCAAATGTCTGCATCTCAAGCGTAATTCAGCTGAGGCATACTAGCCTGTGAGTCCTTTCTACTTCGCTAACTATTCAGTTTCTCTCCTTTATATTTTAGATTTAAAACATTTTGCTTGTGACATTAATCTGAACAGTTCAAACACTTAGTAGTGAGTTCTTGATAATATTCATAAATAAATATGCCAGCAATCGAGTTGATTTTGATCTCTCTTCATGTTAGTCCAGAAGGTCCACTGGGTTTATTATTTCAAGCCTAATATTATACTAAAGTCAACTTAGTGATTTAAATAAGAATTAACCTGATTCTGTGTTTCTCAAACTTTAATACAGATATGAATCACCCATATATCTTGTTAAATAAAATGCCAGTTCTGATACATTAGTTTTGGGGAGAGAGCTGAAGTGGTGCATTTCTACCGAATTACTAGGCGATCCTGATATTGGTGTGTGGACAATACCTTAAGTAGCAAGAACCTAAGAGGAATTTTAAGAAGTGTCGTGACCCACAGGAAAAAAAAAAAAAAAAGACAAAAACATTGGAGAAAGGATTATACCTACCATTTTACCACACAGGGATTAATTGTTATCAAGCAAGCGTTCTTTTGATGGAAATACTGCTCAGAGATTTGAAGAATTTACACATTATGCATATTAACTTTAGTTTTTTTTCCCTCAGAGATTGGGTATCTTGAGCTAAGTTTTAGTTTGACTTTGAACTGGCAGTGAGAAGGAAGCCTATTTGGAGAGCCTGGCAGTCTTCTGGGGGCAGAATGGGAGGGCTCAGACACTTTCTGAGCAACGTGAGAGCACCACGCCATTGATGAGTATAGAAGGCACCAACAAAGAGGTGATAAAACACATGTGTGGACACCTTATGGGTCATTTTCAATGCTCACAAGACTTCCTTTTTTGGAAATGTTTTTCCCCATGTCCCATCCCTACGGTCAGCAAAACAGCCATGTCCACACAGTGTGGACTCCTCCCGCCCTGCCAGAAGCTGATGGACCCATCCCGTTCTGCCAACCCTTGACATAGGAAGATATTAAATTCAAGACTGACCAGCAAACCCTGTCCCTAAAAAACCTGAGTCCAAAACAGTGATATTCCAAGATGGAATCACTCTGAACTATGTATTCAGGAGGAATTAGAAGCAGTTTTTCATTACATAGGTCAGAAAACCAAAGGAAGGTTGCGGGAGGGAAGAAAAAAGATGATGCACAGAAAGAATCAGAGATGAAGATCCCTTATGGCAGAGAATGACCCGGTTCCAGTTCACTGTTGGTCTCCGGTCATATCCGGGCCACAGTGCGAGAGCTACACTCAGAGTAGCCTTTTTGCGAACTATCACTGGCAACCAAGAATGCTAATGTAAGAATTCACCACAGCAACTCAGTAATTTTGCTTGACCCCACTCCTAACTTACCCACTGAAGGACTCATGAACTGTACTAACATGATCGGCATTTTATAGTTGTAAGAGAGAATACCTGAGAAGAAAAATCAAACATTTATATCCATGGTTTTCAGCTCGGGTTGTGTCTGAAGACATTTAGATGATCACAACTGAGCATGGGAAGAGGGGTCTGTGGGAGAGGAAAGAGCTCACGGGAAGGGTCGCTGCTGTTTGCTATTGCTATCTAGTACATGGAGGCCAGGGATGATGTTAAATCTTCTCGAATGTACAGACCAGCTTCCACACCCCTCCCCCACTTCCCTAAGCCCCTCCCCCCCCACCCAACCACCACACCACCTCCAAAGAATTACCAATTCAATTACCAATCTGGCAGTGGTGCCAAAGCTGAGGAAGGCTGCTTTAGAAGAAGAGCATTTGTATTTTTCATATATTATGATTTAATTTATATTTAAAGTTTCTAAATCACCAGAGCAAAAGGTAAAATACCACTGGAGTTCATTTGATAACCCACAGGAAAATGGACAAAATAGGTTACAAATTATCTCTCTGAAATACTAGTCGAAATCTGAAGAAATCTCTTCCAACCCCGTAGGGCCTGAACTTGGCCATTTCTGTCCATTCTCGTTTCCAGAAAATTTAAGATTCATGTATATGTGAGGCATTTTTACTAGTTTTATGCTAGTGTGTAATATATCTAGTATAAGTTAGTTTTATATACCCTTATCATTTCTATTATTCATAGTACTAAAAAAATCTACCCCACCCACAGTTCTCTAACAAAACGTGATTGCCCTAGATTTTGTTATATCTGACTCGTTTGGGTTTTCATCAGGGCAAAAAATTAAACTACGATTATTTCAAATAGAAGATGAAAACCTCCTTTGGTTCTAAGATTCTAATTCCCAGTAAAGCATCTATAACTCTATTCAAATCTATGATTATATACAAGCCTGGAGAAAAAAAACAAAAACAAACTCCTGTTAGTTGCTAAAATTTCTTTCATCCTTATTATCATAGTCTCAAGAACTTATTTTAATTCCTCCAAAGGATACAGATCACATATATGTTTATTCTAAAGTTTTTGGGTCAACTGAATAGTTTCTGGAAATTTGCAAATTAAATTGCAATAATAACCTAATAAATGAGCAAACTCTTGCTGAATTAGGTTAAACATTCACTCAGAGCAAAATAAAAATTCTGAGGAAATACTGAGTACTAGAAGACTGAGGTTTTTACTACGTTACAATTTGGCTCATTTGAGAAAATGTTAAAATAGGGCTAAAGTATTTTCTAACTGTGGTAAACACTGCCATCTAGAGGACTTTTTTGGTAATGCATATCAAAACTAAAATGCCCAAATGTATTAAGCGTATGGATTTATCCTATAATTTTTATAAATTTCACTAACCTAACAAAATTCTTATCTTATAAAATTAAGAGCAACATTAAACCATTAGATAATTTTTTCTGTGATTTAAGGATCAATACTGTTAAAGAAATTCTTTGAAATTTTTATTAACCATGTTTTTAAGTTGTTTATTCACATTTGTCACATAGTAACTTAATTTTGGTATTTAGTTAACTAATTATAATAGAATTATAGTCAGATTCTTGCAAAAGATACATTAGAATCAAGAGTAGAAAAACCAGCAATACAATGGTGTCAACGTATGAACGTATGCACTTTAAAACAAATGTTTCTTTCAGAAAAAGCAACAAAGTTGCCTGTGCTATTCTTGTTAGTTCTTTCTTTCCTCTTTTGCGTTAGTTTTAACGAACATTTTTCACTCCTGTTTCATTAGTTTACAATGTGCTGATGTCTAAGTCTGCTATTTGAGAACTTACTCATTAATCAATGGTGGCTGAGACTGTAGGGTACTCAGGATCTAAAAAGGTGTACCTAAAAAGAGAGGTACCTTGCTGTATTGCCTATTTAAATAGAAATACTAACACCTTAGCATTTGTGAAGTTTCCATCATCAAAAATCAGTGAATAATAAAAACAAAATGATACAAAAAAGTAAGAAAAACATGTATGTTCTATGACAATTTTTCCAGATTACGAATAGTGTCCATTTTAAAGTTAAATGCTATCAAATATATGCATTTAATTAAAAATTATACAAGTGTTACTGAATTTTTTTGTGTGCTCCTTGAATTCCAGATCATTGAGATTTGTGAACAGTCTACTTTGTATCACTTATAACTCATGTTTGGTGTATTTGCAATTTTTTAGATGGCTGAGATTCTATTTTAGTACCTTCACTTTAGATCTGCACTTAAACTGCTAGAGATTATTCTGTTTCTAGGAAGACAAAGGAGAGTATAAATTTCAAATCAAGTCAAACAAGACAGATACGTAGCATTAAAATGCAGTTCTGCAAAGTTGCTATAAAGCTGTTCAGATGCCTAGCTGGAGGAGAAATCTATGACAAGTTATTATACAAGTAATTTTTCTTTTCATAATTTGATGTTTTCATTACAATGAATATCCATGGTAGAGTCCAATTTTATTCAATTATTATTTTACATTTACATGAGTAAAAATTACAGGGTTAATGATAGTGGTGGAATGCTGACTGGTATAATCATCACCATTTTGCATCTGGTGTTTCAATTGTAAATGATCACTGATGAGAAAGGAAGAAACTGAATCACATCAATGTACATAGAAAATTACTTTTACAGTGGAGACTGCTAATAGTTTCATATTATTTGATATTATACAATTATGTATTGTATTTTTTTAAGATTTATTTATGTGAGAGAGAGAAAGAGAGAAAGCATGAGTGAGAGAGGCAGATGGAGAGAGAATGTCTAGCAGACTTCGCACCGAGCGTGGAACCGAGCCGGACAAAGGGCTTGATCTCACGACCCTGAGATCACAACCTGAGCTCAAACCAAGAGTTGGACACTTAACTGACTGTGCCACCCAGGCACCCCTGTATTTTTTATCAATAAGAAATACACATGGAAGAAAGAGAAATAGAAAGTGTAAAATTTTTGGCCATCCTTTTGCACTTAAAACGGTGGACACTTGCCTTTTAATAAGAAAACTTACATGTAGAAAAATGCAATTCTTTATCTAGATTCAGCAATTTTAAATACTGTATCCAGTGTCCTTGATCTCTTCATCACATATTTGCTGTCATTCCAAAGACAGACCTGTCACTACAAAATCATTCAGAATGCAGCTAAGAGCAATCTCCTACATAACCACAATAGCATGCTGTAGTAGTAATAATCCCAAACATCTAATGGCTAGTTGATATTCAACATTTTCTTCTTATTCCCAGAAAGTTTATAGCCATCTACGTGTCCTCCCTTCTGGACCCAATCCAATCTGTTTACAATGCTTTTGCTATAACTCTTTAGTCTTAAAGCATTAATTTTTTTTTCTTGACAGTTTAGGACAGTTGTAGGGTAGACCATTCCACAATCTGGATTTACTTAATTGCTTCCTCTTGGGTCATTAACCTGATTCTCTGTGACCTGAATTTTTGTAAACTGGGAGTGAGATCTAAAGCAGTGCTGTCCAATAAAAATATAATTTGGGCCATGTATATAACTTTAAGTGTTCTAATAGCCGCTCTTAAGAATAAATGAGGTAAAATTATTTTAATAAGATATCCTGTTCAACCCAATATATCTAAAACACATTTCATCATGTAACCAATACAATTTTTTTTTAAAAAATGTATTAACTATTAGAGTACTGTATCTATGAAACGCAGTGTATACTGTATACCCAGAGCACAATTCATGTTTCCAATGGCCACATAGGTCCAGTGGCCACCATACTGGAGAGCACAGGACTAGAACCAGAGTCTTAAAGCCAAGCACCACAAGCAACAGTATTTCGTAGGTGAGGCTGTGTTCTTCACACTCACTTACACCAGGAGACCCCATTTCAGACCGTTTCACTATTCATGATGTCAAGTACGGTTATTTTATAAGAAGTCACTGTAATCCTTTCTACTGTAGAGGACTCTTTCCCCTTTTCAATCAGTAAATGTTGTGTGGGATGACACACCATCAAATAACAAAATAGTCAAAGACAGCCAAACTGGCACCAGACGACTCAGGCATGCACTGATGATCTTGCACCTGAATCAGTAATGACAGGTTACAGAACACATTTCCTGACGCTGTTATCCTTTCTTCTTTTATTAGATGTCGTTTTTCAGTAAAGAACTTTCCTTCCTCATTGTCTTTTACTACTGTTAAAAAAAACTCCCAGTCCCATTTTCAAATGCCAATGCTGCTTCACATTCTGTGAGAGATCCTTTTTCATAGCATCCTGTTCTTGTCTCCTGAATGCAGGTTTTTCTTCAAATTGTTCTGTGTAGTTGATAGTTTTGGGTTTGGCTTAATTTTGAATCCACATTGTGAAGATGGCTGAGGCCCAAGATAAAAGTAGCAAAGACCCAGGACTCGGACTTTGGAGACCCAACCCCTGATCAGTAGCACCCATGAAGGAGTGAACCTGACATAGGCTAAGAAGGAGAAATGGGTTAAGACTGAGATTCCAGGGGTGCCTGGGTGGCACAGCGGTTAGGCGTCTGCCTTCGGCTCAGGGCGTGATCCCGGCGTTATGGGATCGAGCCCCACATCAGGCTCCTCCACTATGAGCCTGCTTCTTCCTCTCCCACTCCCCCTGCTTGTGTTCCCTCTCTTGCTGGCTGTCTCTCTCTCTCTGTCGAATGAATAAATAAAATCTTTAAAAAAAAAAAAGAAAGACTGAGATTCCAGGGTTCTCTCACAGATCACCTGGGAAAAAGTAAAGTCCCATAGGCAGTCTTTCTTATTCCTAAACTTCTTGCGAGCTGGGATTTTTCTAAGTTTAGCTCTAAATTTCCTGTGTCCTAAACTACAGATTTCTTCACTTTGAACATGTGCTTCCTTTGTTTTTTTGATCTTCCATAAATTTCTTGAAGCTTCAATTCTGCTCACAGCCTTCTATGCTCTTCACCCTTGTGGCTTTTGCCCCAGTTTATTTCTTTACTGTCACTGTGAGGGGTTTTTTGAAGGTGTTAAACATGCAATCATTCCCTTATCTAGGAAAAAAAAACTACATATATTTACATAAAAATTATGTATTTATATGTACTTATTATAGATGTGTGTATAAATATATATATACTATATATTAGATTTAGAAATCTATCCCAGGAATGAGTTAGTTCTCATTAATGTGAATACAGCATCAACTATGCTGGTTGTACTTAGAATACCTCCAGTCACCTGATTATTTCTGCTTTAAGAGGATAAATTCAACATCCACGTAATTTCGTCGTTTTGCATGTAGAATGCGTAATCCTGAAAAAACACTTTAAAAATGTCACCTCTCATGGCTTTGTCATGGCTCCTTGCTCACTCTTCCTAGCTTTCACTGATGCCATTTCCCCAGGATGAAGGATATCCAGCTTGTTGCTTGGTAGAGAAAAATAAGTCTTCAGTCACAGTCTCTGAGTATAAAGATGGTTTTCCTTGCTTAATCATTCAGCAGATATTAAACATCAAAAGAGCATCACTGGTAATTGAACAAATGAATACAGGGCTAAGTCGGTTTCTACACATGCAAAACCATTTGAGGAAGAGCCTTAAGAAAGAATCTGTTCTCCACTTTAGTTGCTAGGGCTTTTGTACAGTCTTGAAAAGGATATTTAATAATTTATACAATCAATCTATATATGTGTTCTTAAGGCATTACTTGCAGTGACTGGGAGACCACTCTACCAACACATGGGGCCTCCAACCTGTTGGGGAATTCACCTGGAATTCTCAGTGACAATGTAAGGCTGGAGCATGAAGTCCCTGCAGCCCCAGTCGCCCCTGAGGTTCCACCTCTGCCTGCCTTGTGTTCGTAGTTCTCCCAGTTCGCCATAGGATCTGCAGCCTGTGCAGAGTTCTAACATGCGGGCATCCTGAACTCCCTGGTCCTAATGCGTTGTGGTCTCTTGTTGTTACACCTCCTTGTTTGGAGTAAGCCTTAATTCATAGAGCAACGGCGGAGTCAACTGCTGTCATTAGCAGGATTCTGAACCTCACTGTGGTATAGACTATGGTCACCAAATATGGGACCTGCTGGATTATGTGTCCTGTGTGTTTTAATTTGGACTCACTCATCAATTTGTCTTGGAAGTTAACGTTTGTAATGCTTACCTTCTTCATTCCCATCCCCCATCTGCACTTCCTGGGGAGCATTCGAGTAACTAAATTAAACCTGAAGAACTAAAAGGATCACCTTAGTCCTGCTGTCTGCTGGCCTAGCTGCTTGCCTAAACACCCTGTGCCTCCCTCCATTCTTCCTCTGGTCTCTTCTCTCCCTCACAAGGACTGAAAAATCTTCTGTTGGGGTTGCAGTGGTTTTCAAATCTATTTGAGGGCATTCCCATCTGGCTTCTTAACTTATTGCACAAATACTTCTTAGAATGTTTGCTCTTTAAGTCAGCTGTTCTCCCTGCCTCCGTAACTTCATTACTTAAAAAAAAAAAAATCATCTGTACTTTAAACAAATAGAAAAGACCACAGTGCATTATAGACCACTTACAATTTGAAGAACTGGTATCTGCCTATTGTAATGTCTATTGATTATTTTTCTGAGGTTTCAGGTTTGAACTCCAACGCCAGACACATGTGACATTCCCATAAAGTAGCCTGCAGGGCTGCATGCCACGTGCTTAGCTCTTTCAACAGAATCACGTACTTAATAAAACTCAACTACCAGCATGAAACAAATACATGCACTGATCGGGTTTCCAGCATTCTGTTAATTTTTTATGAGGTCTAGACCATGAAACATGGAAATGGTTTATTTTTCTCTGAATAACTTTTTAAAGGCTTGAAAAAGAATCCAGAAAAATTACACATAACTGGAAAAATACATAATATCTTTTTTAAATGCTTTTTTACTAAGACTTCATGAAATTCATAGATATTTTGTCAAGTCCCTCATTTACTCTTTAAAAAAAGACATATACATTGAGTAATTACGTAGATTTTGCAGTTTTCCAACCTTTTTTTATTGTTTTTATTTCAACAGCATTTTATATTTTAAATGTCAATATGAATTATACTTGCTGTTTGTAATTCTGATCATCTATAAGCTGCACTATCTTTACCACTTTTGTATCTTAAGTTTATACAATTAATCTATTTAAATTCAAACCTCTCCTACAAGGCTTTCAATGGCTGAGAAATAGAGCTTTCCCCATATAACTTAAGCAAGTGTTGTAAACACTTTAACAAGTTCAGGTTAGTAACAGGGTTACATAATTTAGTATGATACAAAAAGAATGGTTACCTTTTCACATTAGTGATTAAATACCACGCTTAATTTAATCTTACTTTTAATACTCTCCTCCCACCCAAATGTGGCATTCATAGATGAAAGTGTTCCAGTTGAAATAGCTCCTTAAATTACAAAGCTATATAAACTCCTTAGGGAAAAGGAAATTTCTTTAAGAACAGTGTAATACAGAACGTGAATGTCTCCCCTCACTTCAGCTACAACAGATTGGTGCACAGTGAGTCTAGATTCTCAAGCCCATCCCTCACCCCCACCACACTCATACATGCAAATATGAATTCAGCATTTATTTTTTGTATGGAAACACAGAGATCACTTTTATCAGTATTGGTGAGAAGGTTCTTGAAATGTAACCATTCCCATATACTTTTTCTCTAAAACTGATTGCTATGTTGATCATCACAATATATATATCCTTGTTTCTTCTGTCTTCCTATAAATATCTAGAACGGAGATAGTTGGGTCAGAGGAGATGCAAGTGTTAAATATTTCCAAACTGCCTTCCCAATAGATATGAACTTAAAGATGTACCAGTAGTATATATCGAATCCTTTCTAACATTGATAAAAATGAGCAAGATTGATCATAATCCCATAGGCAAAAATGAATTAGCTTTTGATATATTTGATCATTAATTTGGGATTTTTAAATGATATATATTTTTATTTCTTTTAGTAGTTCCCTCTTCAGGCCATTTTGTTTTCTAACAAATTACATATTTCTTATTGAAATATAGAAGCTAATGCATTTTGAAAAGATTCTCAAATTATTTTTATCTGTTTGCCTTTCAAATTTAATTATGATTTTTTATTAGAGAATTTAAGTCTAAATGTAATCAAATTTGTTCCGTGCTCCTTTCCAATTCTGAGTTTTACATCATAGCTACAAGTCTTACTCACCCCAAGACCATAAAAAATATTTACTAATTAATTAAGCAGTTACAGACTTTTAAAACATTCTTTACTTAATTTTCCTTCATCTCTATTGAAAGCTATACTAACATGGCAATAACAACAAAAGTCAGATTTCAAACCTGTACAATATTTTAGCAAGGAATAAATGTTGATGCATTTACCAGAAAAAAAAAAATCCAAATTTGAACGAAACAGGTTTAAGCCCAGCTGTAATTTATATAACATGTCAGATGTTGAGAATATAGGATGAATAAGAGTGTTTGTGCCCTCTCAGAGCGTAGGTAGAGGTAGAAAAGGGGAGAAAGAAGAAAAAGCTCACTTAAAAGGCTGATCTCTATGCCATCTAGCAACATTTTCTATAAGGTGTTCCTCAGCACTCATGAGAAAATAAAACAGATCTAGAGAAATGGGTTCCATGATCGAATAAGTTTGGAATGTTCTACTTAAATATATTTTAGGACTCCACAAAAAATATATTGCTAAGTTATCACTTAGCAAAAGAAACAATGCGTTTCTAAATTGACTGAATGTTTTTACTTACAAAGGAGAAATTAGGAATGGTATTGCAGAAGGCACATCAGCGGCTCAGTCTGTTGAGCGTCAGACTCATGGTTTCGGCTTGGGTCGTGATCTCATGGGATGTGGGACTGGCCCCCTCATCGGGCTGCACATTCAGCAGGGAGTCTAGTTTGAGGTTCTCTCCCTCTACCCCTCCCACCACTTGTAGGCACATGCTCTTTACAATAAATAAATCTTTAAAAAAGGTAATGGTGTTTCAGAAAACAGTAGATGTAGTGTATTTATGATATATAAAATAAGTATATTTGATATTTGTGTGTCTAGGTACATAAATAAAATGTGTTTGTTTATATATGTATATGCATTAAACTGAATAATCTTCCAGTCTGGGAAATTCTGATTTTCCACCTAGTCCCTGGGAAAGGAAAAGTTCAGGTAGCTAGAAAGACAATGCCTATCTATTGAATTTCAAAACACACTTAATATTCATCTCAAAGGCATTAATTTGAGAGAAACAAAAACTGAGTTCTAAAAGCTTGGATTTGAGAACTAAGCCCTCCAAGTCTGAGATAGGAGTTCTGGGGCAATCATTTAAAAGTCTATGCCGGCTTCAGTTGCAAGGAAGCCCAATGAATAACCACTCTTTCACTATGTGAATGAATTCTACCCACAACCACGTGGCCAAAGACTACTTGTACTTCCCATTTCTGTCAGGCAAGGCCTTGGCTTTGAAGTTACCATACATTCCCCTGAAAGTTCAGTGGAGTTGATGCCTTCTGAGTCTAAATCTTTGCTCAGCTCATCTGAACTATGCCAGGTGGACAACCTTCTCTTTTCAACAATGCAGAACACTCAAAACCACTCTGTCTACCGAGAGGGACGGAGAGGTTGTGAAAGGTGCAAGAGCCCAACATTTACATTTGATGTGTCTCTGGCACAAATTCACTCAGTACTTTCAGTTGAATAAATTATCTTCAATCCAAACTCAATCTTCTATCACCCACTGTTCTATACTGAATAGTGATGGGTAGTTTGCTAATTGAACATCTGTCTTTCCTTATTTACAAATGTACATTTTAAATATTTACTTAGTTCAAAGTTCAACTCTCTGTCAGAGCTATCACTCTTCTACCTTAAGATTGCATTTTTTCCCTTCATTTCCTTAACTCGTCCCTAGCAAGAACTCTCAACTAAGGCAACTCTTCCTCCAGAAAGACTTCAGCCTTCCCAGAGTAACACCCCTTTTTCCCTTGTACGACTAGCCCACCAGTGTCTTTAGTCATGTCCTCTTCTTATTCTAGGTCTTTTACCTCATTGAATGCCCTCTATTCCTATTTGTCAATACATAATATACATTTCCTCTGACCCAATAAACTAATTTACTAAAGGTGAAGAGAGCATTCCATATTTTTCTGGATGCTCTGTATCTCCTGGCTTAGTTGTGGGTATCTTATGGACACTTAGTAATTATGTATTTGACAAATGACTTTGTAAGTAACGTAAACATACCCAAGTACTTCCACAGCAAACTTACATTAGAAAATGGAATTAAGGGTCAGGAACTAGTCATTTTTTATGATACTCTTTTGATCTCAGCCCTTCACAGTTTCACCATGTCCAACCTCTCCTCAAAAACAGCAAAAACCACCACAATCCTTGTTCCAAATGTTTCTCTCTATGCCTCTATGGAAAGGGATACAGTAAGGTCCCAGCATGAAAGAGGGTTAATAGGACTGGAGGTATTCAAAGTGGCAGAGCTGAAGTCACTTAATTGCCCTATTTTCAACCTGGAAATTAACTATATTTTCCTATTTTCCACCTCCATAATCTCTTCCTGCCAACGTATTGGATATATCGAGGGATACTTCAGGAAAGCTGTTAAAACATAGTTGAAGTTGTCCTGACCCCTAGAAATTTACCAAGTCAGTATTGGTTTATTTGAAAGCATGTGTGATTCAAGGTTAATAGGACTCAGCTATCTTAAAAGTAGTTAATTCAGTGTCACTCTTTGTATTTTGAATAAGCTGTTCTTGGTTACCCTATTTTGATGTCCATTATCTAACTAAAATTTTTAAATGAACATAATGGCACATTTTTCTTTTTTTATGCTGTACCCTTTTTTATAAAAGTTACAGAGCCAGGGACAAATACAACTTTAGAGCAAATTAATGTTATCGATGGCAGACAGCATATAAAATCTGTCCTCTGAGGTTAAGGTCCAATAGTATTTTGTCATTATATAACATTATCATCAGAATGGTATCAGCATGATGTGATCATAAGCCTTTCTAATATTCCTTCCCACTCCTTCACCTTGAGAAAAACGATCCGCTGTTGAACAGAACAGCCGCCACTTACTGAATGCCTACTGTGTGCCAGGTACTCCACCAAGTACTTCACGAATGTCATCACCTGTGTAAGCCTTTTTCACCCCTCCGAGAACTTACATCTTCATGTTGCGAATAATCCTCTAAAAACACTCTTGTTTAAGTGCCATGACAAGTTCACACCGTGTGTTGGTGGCAGAGCAGGGATTCAAAATCATTTCATTCTCACTGCAAAACTCAGGCTACTTCTTTTAAGACAGACTTTCTTCCAAATCTATACCAATCAATTCACTATATTATATTTGTTAGTTTACAGGTCAGTTCCTCACTAAATTTTTAATTTCCTAGTTATCCCATTTTAAAAAATCTGTCAACACCATAGTTAAGATATATGTATTTCTGAATTGAAAAAGTTGGTCAAATAAAAACAGCTGTGTGAACCAAGATACTACATAAAAGAGAAGCTCCCAGTTCTGGATATGGATATTTAAATAAATTTTTGTAGCCTACTTCCCATTTTTACATGTATTTTAATGACCCCTTTGTTCTTTCTCAACATGTTTTCCTTATATCTGCTATTCAAACATGGTATCCTGTGATGAAATAGCATAAGTAAGTAAATTAAAAAGGGCATTGAAGTCTTTACTATATATTGCTTAATGACAGAATTCAAATATTTAATATTTGGACAGTGACATTTCTATCTTACTTCTCTGACTCTCATCCCTACAAATTAATTTTATCAGTCTTATCTTCTATGCTAGTCAACTTAATTTTATGAGTCCTGATTTTTAACTGTCAAAGTAAATACAGTATGCCCAGAAGTTGAGAGAGAACCTCTGTATGAGAAAGAATCTTTTACTAATATTTACATTTTTAACATAACATTATATATATATATATACACACACACACATCAGTTGATGGTATATTAGCATATGAAACTTGGTAATTTCAAATACCTAAACTTTACTTGCCTTTAGGCTTTTTTCAAGTAGGATATATTTCAGTTCAAATGTATATATTTTTGGAAACGATTTATCATCTTCCTAGAAAATATAGCAGATACTTTGTATATTTAAAAGAGAAAATTCTAAACTATTCTTGCTTTGAATAACCTTTGTAAAAACAAATGATTTTTAGTGCCTTTGGCAAATAGTCACAGGCAAACAGCCTTACTTCTCTTCTTAAAAAAATGCAAAGTTTACCAACCTGAGAATTCTTAACTTTCTAGGACTCTGTCCATCATTATAATGAGGGTATCACATACATCTCTTCTAGAAGACTACAAAAGCTCAAATTACAACCAGTTTCTATTCCATTATAGAGCCTGATCTCTAGTCTCTAGAGAGAATGGTGAACTTCAGAATCTGTATGAAACAATACTAGAAAGCAGCAAAGAAACAGTAAGAATTGTATTCGCAATGATTATTAGCTGCTCCAGGACGCTGGAAATGGAAAAACTGTGACATTTCTCCACTTCTGCCAAACAAATCAAATCCTGAATGCCCATCAAGTTCTGGATGTCCAACAGCAAAAGTGAGCAAAAAGCTCGATGACATGCACACACACTATACACACTAGGTTCCACCTCAATCCGGGGCTACTACTATCCAAGAAAATTGGAGGGAAGGATGTAGGCTGGGCTGGGAAGATGCCTCTGGTCATCAACCACTGTGCTGGATATTCTTTGGTCACCATGTAAAACAGATCTTACAGATAGTGATCTTACTCGCAGCTGTAGTAAACACTTGAAAGCCAGCATTTTAAGGAAACAGAGATGAATTATTAAATAAGCAATTACCAAGAATTTGGAGAAAAAAATGTCAGGGTGAAATTATGAAAGTATGGTACCATGTAATTAAATAGTTCTTTCAAGAATACAAGTTGACTTTATTCCTGAGTGGGGCTCCAAGGATAAGTATGAATTATAGCCCAATTAGTCTCATTTATGTATTTATTTCCATTTAGGATGCAATAAAAGGTAGGATTAGGGGGTATTTATGGATTGCATATATTAAGAAAGAGATACAAAACTGTAAGTGAAGATCATTTTGGTTAATTGAAGAATATTTTGGTTTATTTTTACAATTGGAAGAGGAGACCAATAACCTTCAAAATTTTTTGAAAAAGTTAAATGCAATGTTGAAAAATTAAAGGATTAGGGGAAAGGAGGAAATAGATTTTTTTTTTCCAATTATTTGTCCATAAGGTCAATGAACATAGATTAAACATAGAGGCAAAGCTGTGAATGGAAGGGTTTCTAAAAATTGCTTAAGGCCATAATAACTTACTAGGCCATAACAATTTAATAGAATTTCTAAAGTAATTAGTAAATCTGCTAGATTTGTAGATATCACTAAGGTTGTGGAGAATGAAATGGCACATGAGTAGCAAAATCTAAAAATGATCAGGAGAAGTTATATACTGGAGGGAGGAGAAACATGAATTTCACAGTACAGAGTATATAGTACCTGCATTAGACATAAAAAATTACTTCATTTTTAATTTGACTCTCTAATAATCAGCCATATTCCAGGATTAATTACTGTGAGCTTTGTCTTGAAGATAGCACAACATGCTGTGAAGTTGAGAATCCTTGAGCAATGGTGAACACAAAATAGAATAATATTGTACTCTTCTGTAAAATAATGATACATCCAGACATGAAAAAATTACATGCATTTCTGGAAACCACTTCAGGCAAGAAATGAGCACAGTGAGAAAAGTCCATACAATGATTCAAATTAAGGTGGTGATACACAATTGGTCAACGAATGATGCTATACATAGCCATAATTCATTGGCCACACAGCCATACCTTCTAGACTTGAATTAGGCTTCAAACTTACTTGTATCCTTTCTGAACATTCAGATAGTATTCCACACTAGAAACTTAATGAATCATGTTGTCTTGGGTTATGGCCTAGATGTCTGTATTTTGTAAAGTCACCCCCAGAAGATGATCAGAGGATATAAACTACTCATCAATTGCTTACTAGTTCTTGTTAAAGCCTGAAAAGACAGAGTTGGAAATTATCACTGTATCTAGTCCTGTGGGGTGGCTTCTAAAATTTTATTTTTCCTAGTAGTGGGGCAGGAAAGAACATCAATTAACATCTTTGTCTTCTTTCCCTCTTCTTCATATGAACGTAAAACTGACGAGACCAATGAGGACTGGGGCCAGCCTTGGGGTGTGTGTGTGTGTGTGTGTGTGTGTGTGTGTGTGTTTTCAACTCCTACTCAGCATTATCACAGACCAGTTTCCAACACATTATTTCTTAAATGAATGGATAGGTTTACTAAGGACTTCTTTGAGCTAAGTACTAAGTAACAATATTAGGCCCTTGCATAAGTTACAGCTTTTTTTTTTAAACAATCCTAGAGATACATAATTCCTAAATTAGTAGAAGGATAATAAGGACTATCAAATTTAAGTAGTCTAAAGTCACACAACTGGCTAGTATCTGCTTTGGCAGTGTTAGCCCATACCCGTTCTCTCCATACTACTGACAGAAGCAAGGCAAAAAAAAAAAAAAAAAAAAAAAAAAAAGCAACCCATCTTCTCTCCTCTCCTCACAAAAGCTTGAGGACTCATGAATTATGGAGCCAAAAATGGTACTATATAAGCAGAGATTTTTAAAAATTGGAATTCTTCAACCTGGAGAAATAAAAGTCAAGAAGGAATATTATAAAATCCATAAATTCAAAAATATATGAGAGAACGGACGTGAAAGTTTTTAGCAATTTGAGAACATTTGAAGAGGCTGTCCCCAGAAACTCACAAAAGTTACTTTTTAGAAGTAATAAAAGATACTTCCATTTTACAGAGTTAGTTGTAAAACTGAAACTTAAAACCCTGAAAATGCTCCATGTTGAAGATATAAATAAACCTGAAGAGGGTAGAGAAATTTCCAAAGGTGGCGAGTTAGTATCAGATTGAAGGGAAACTAGAACTTGAAAGCCAATGCGCTCTAAGCTATGACTTTTATTAATGAGTTCTCTCAATATTTGAAGTTCCCACTACTCTGCCTAAGTTTTTAAAACTGGTTTATCATGGTTGTTAGCTAGCAAAGCTAAACAAATGCTATGGTTCCATTTGAGTAAAATGCTTATTATACAGATGTTGGCTAGGAAATGCACTTAAAGATCAGCACCAATACATTGTATTAACAAAATCTGTATTCTACTGGACTTAAAAAACTAGGACTATGCACATTTTTGCACTGAGTTCCATAATAGGGTTTTTGCCAGTGGTTGGTAACCAGCAACAATTTTGCCTCCTAGGGTATATTTGGCAGGTCTGGAGGCATTTTTGATTGAGACAAATGGGGTGGAGGGTGTAACTTATCTAGTGGTAGACGCCACAGTTCCTGATAAATATTCCACATGCACAGAAGAGTATCCACAACAAAGGGTTATCCCACCCTGCAGTAGGCAGGGTCCTAAGATGTCCCTTACGATTTGTTATCCCATCCCCGTATATATACCCTGAACTGTGCATACGATGAGATTTCATGCCTGTGATGTTATATAGCATAGCCGACTTCACGATAGGGAGATAGTCAAGTACGCCAATCATACGAACCCTTTAAAAGCAGAGGGTTTTCTCCTGAGGATCACGAAGGGGAAATCAGACATGGGGGAGGTTCTTTGTTTTGCTGAGATTCAGGGGCCTGTGGGCAAAGATCTGCCAGCCGCTTCTCAGAGCTGAGAGCACTTCCTGGCTAACATCCAGCAAGACAACAGTGTAGTCAATCTCACAACCACAACGAACTGAATTCTTCCCGTAACAGGAATGAGCTTGGAAAAGGACGTGGAGCCTCCAGATGAGAACTCTGCCCAAGCCAGAGCAGAGACCCCAGGCATACTGCATTGGGCTTTGACTACAGAATTGCATGTTAATAAATGGGTGTTGTTTTTAAGTTGCCTAACTTGTCATTTGTTGCGTAGCAACAGAAAACAAATATAGGCCCAATATTTCAATAGCACCAAGGTTGAGAAATCATAGTTTAAGCTTTCTAGTCCAGCACTAAAGGGTGTTGTTAGGTTGGTTTTCATAGAAATAAACAAAAAACTACAGTGGAAATAGGCTTCTTCAACTCAAAGTTAAAAGACGTTTCTTTACTATGGGACATCTTGGGAACTTTGACATCTTAATTTTGAAGCTACAAGAGAAAAGTGAATTCTTTAGTAATTCTAAAGAGCAGGTGAACAAAGATCTGTTCTTAGAAAATTAGTATCTACTGAGCCTAAGGTTTCTTAAGATTGAGTTTTGGAAAATGTACAAATTAGTACACTTTTTAAAAATCAGCTTTACAGTTCATCTTCCTAATTTCTAGCAAAATCAAATGTATGCATTAAAAATACACATCTTTTATAATTTAGACTGTTTCAACAATGATCCTCTTAATTATAGGGGTCTTGGAATAATCTATAGCATACCTAGAACTGTAAACCTGCAAAGAGATTGTCGATCTCATTGGCAAAGGGGAGGAGCTAGAGCTAAGGAAAATGCACATCAGCCACTGCATCGGCTTCTACTTCTAGTTCTGTTATTGCCTTCTTTCTGCAAGGTCTTCTGGTCTTCTTCTGCTCACTTATTTGGCATTTCTAGAGACCTTTATTTTCTGTTTTTTAGTAACTGATTAGTTTTGTCTACAATCCCAGAATATGGAGACCTGGGGCAGGGATTGGCTACCTTTTTCCCTGGGTGTGCTCTACAGGCCTACAGGAGTTTCAAAATGCCCTCATCACTATTTGCTACTGTTGTTTGCACATTTGCTTATCAGCCCAGATATTTGCTGCAGTCCACTGAGCGCCATCTTTGTTTTTACTTTCAGGCTCCACATCTTCAGTTTTTATTTGCAATAATGTGAGTTTCTCCTAGCCCAGTATCTACCCCATGTGTCGCTCCAGTTTGAGAGATGACCGATATTAAATATCTATTACACTACAGATGGTAACCAGCCACTGCTGATTGGATCCAAGCTATGGGAAAGCCTTTTTTCCCTATATTAACAATCCTAGCAATGATTTATGGGAAACAACCATATCTTTACCAAAAGAGCTTTTGGTATTTCTTCAAGTTATCTGTTAGCTGAATAGATACTATGTCTTAGTATATTTATATTCCTTTTATTATCACCATCAGTTGTCTAATAGAGCAAACATGCTTATTTTAAATAATGTTATTCCAAAAGTGACTATTTTCAGCTTTTCCTATTGTGTAGCTTTTATAAAAACCATTTTAAAGAAGGATTGTTTATATCCACTTAATACAGAGAACAGATTCAAAATCTAGGATAATAGATTCATTAGTTTAGAAAGCACTTTTATTCTATGCACTGCATGTTGATGCGATCTTCCTAGCATATCCTAAGCCTGCTGCCTAAGCACTGGATTACACCTACTGACTGGAGGATAGTTGCTTTCCTTCCAGTATTAAAAGACTCCCAAACCACAGACATAACCGGCCTTTACAACCTCATCCCACATTATTACCTTACAGAAGTGACATGCTCTAGCCAAACTAAACTTGTTACCATTTTACACTCCTGATGTACTCTTAAATATTTACATTTACTGTTTCCTCTACCCAGAATGTCTCTGATTGAGGGTATATAATAGGTGACATTGTAGCAACCAACAACCCCAAATCTAAGTGATATAACCCAACAGAAGTTTATTTCTTGCTAACTATGAACGTATTTTCTGTGTGTGGCAGACTGGGGAAGGTAGGCAGAGGGATTCCTTTGTTCTACAGAGTCTCAGAGATACAGACTGATGCAGACCCTGCAAGTTACTGTCTCTTTACATTTTCTCATCAACAAAATGGGAATGTCTGCCTTTGAGAATAATACATAAAGCACTTCTCTGAAGTCCCAAAGAGAACATTCATTCCCTCTTTCTCCTTCTTTCTCTTCTCTCCTGAACACCTGTAACATTCCACCTTTCATTTTGCTTTGTATTAGTGTTCCTTTTTTGCCTGCTAGATTTTAAGTGCTGGAGGGTCACAGCATGTGTCTTGTTCATTCTTGGGTCTGCCTTAGCTTTAAGCACCTAGCATAGTTTCCAGTGGACATTTTTAAATACTTGGAAAGGACTCATGTTTCTCCAATACAGAAATGACTTGCTAAGAGTTCTCTGAAATCCTAGATCTATTTAATCTGAAACTGACAGAAATAAAGCATTAAGCATTTTATTTTTCAAAAGTCATATAAAGTATAAATGCATAACTAAGTTTCACTAACTTTTCACCCCTGCAAATCTGGATTTTTCTTTAACTAAAGTTTATGGATCAACAAACTTTTTTCCCAAAGCATGGGAGGTGAGATACAGTAATAGCTTAATACATATTTATGAATGAAGTCTGATCCATCTGCAGAAAATCTGTGAGAGTTCAGAGATATTATACATCTATAAAAAAATTAGTATTGACTCATAAGAAGAGTTGTCCTAAGAATATCAGAAGAAAAATATTTCAGAATCTTTAAGTTGAAATTCTTTAAGTAATTTCCACATCCAATGTGGGGCTCGAACTCCCAACTCTGAGATCAAGAGTCACATGCTCTAACGACTGAGCCAGCCAGGTGCCCTTTAAGTTGAAATCCTTTTTCTTTTTTTTCTTTTCTTTTTTTTTTTTTTTTTTGTTAAAGATTTTATTTTTTATTTGTCAGAGAGAGAGCGAGCACAAGCAGGGGGAGCGGCAGGCAGAACAGGCAGAGGGAGAAGCAGGCTCCTTCCTGAGCAGGGAGCCCCATGTGGGACTCCATCCCAGGACCCTGGGATCATGAGCCGAGCCAAAGGCAGATGCTTAACTGACTGAGTCACCCAGGCGTCCCTTAAGTTGAAATTCTCAAGCCATATATATTTTGGAAAAGTTTAGTAATTTTTAAATTTTTATACTTTTTTTCTTAGAATTGAATAGGTCTTTACATACTGGGCTGGTAACAATACTAGGAAATCCTACTTCTACAAATGTTATTTTCAGTATTTGCATGGCTCTGAGGTGTCTGGCTTGCACAAAGCACTTGGGTTCCATATTCCTGATTCAATCTAGAACTGCATAATTCAAATGTGAAAATATGAAAAGTGCTTACCCATTCTGATAAAGTTGCCTTACCTGTAACATGTGAGAAAATGATCAGATCCAATATGAACTGAAATGCAAGATGTAAACTTGCCCTACTATTGTTTCTAAAGGATTCATTTCCTTTAGCAATTGTCATGTATAGATTTGGACTGATACCAGGAAATTTTCAGGAAAAAATAAAACAATGAAATTTTGTCTCAGAAAAAACTAAAAAATTCTCAATTACATGGCTAACTACATACATGTATAAATGTGTTTACACACACCTCAACGACCGAAAGTGGGCTGGGAGAAAAACCTTACTAAATATATTCAGGAACACTTTAGGAAAAGCTAGGTTTTGAGAAAACATTCATATCTGAAATATGCATTTAACTTACAAATTCCTTGCTTCTTGATATTCTGGGTGTCAACCAATTTTTCACCGGATTTTCAAGCCATAAAAAGGAGTTGTAAATTTAAGAAAAATGAGAGTGTGATTCCAAGACAAATACATCACAAAAGTGTGAATAAGAAAGAAATGCGTTGTCCCAGCATAGGCAGGTATTCCTCTTAATTTATGGAACCGTTTGTCCTGCTTGTAAAATTCCATTTTTTATGGAATAGAGAATTATTGCTGCTGTAAGATGTAACAAAATGGCTAAACGCCTGAGGAAAATATAATAAGGACATTTGGGTTAAGAATATAACATCCAAAAGCTTTCACTGGGAAGTTAGGCAAAGTTATCCTAGTTTTGTTTTGTTTTTTAATAAATTGGGGCCGACTGCCCAATATTAAATATAATAATCTGAATGCTACCACGTACACTACTGTAATCACTTTAAAAGACTGGACAAATGGTCTGTATGTATTAATAGTTAAAATAATTACTGAAATTCTATGACTTTTTCCCTAACTTGAAAAATACCCGTTTGTCTAATTTGGGCTAAATATTAAATATCCCCAGGACTTTGGTTTATACATATAATCAAACAAAATCAGAATGTTGAGGAGAAAGAGGATGTAATTAAACAGTACTGGCTGTCCACTCAATCCCCCCCCCCTTTTTAAAGGAACAGAAACCCAATTTTATTTGGGTTTAATAATGTTTCCAGCTAAATACAGGATTTTCCAGGCTGCTGCCCACCTAGGTGTGGTCTAAGTGATATGCTTCTGGCCAATAAAATGTAAATGGAATAATACTGGGCAGAACCCCAGGGAGAGTGCTTTATTCTTGGATTAAATGAAACAGATTTAGCTGTCATTCCCCTTTTACTTTTAGTTTCCGCCTCTCCTTTTATCTTCTGGAATGTCTTTGTGATGCATGGGAGTGCAGAGCCCTGTTGCAATTGAGGATAAAAGTCACTTTTCAAAAACCGCAGGCCCCATAGGTAGATGGTGCCTGAAGCATTGATGACATCGTAGGGCCACTGCCCTAGTTATGGATTCTTGTTATAGGAGGA
Source organism: Ursus americanus (assembly GCF_024610735.1). Taxonomy (NCBI): domain Eukaryota; kingdom Metazoa; phylum Chordata; class Mammalia; order Carnivora; family Ursidae; genus Ursus; species Ursus americanus. The sequence goes on along the minus strand of NC_142136.1, from coordinate 37,637,837 downwards.
ACATCAATCACTTTTGCAATGTTTCTTATATACTTTCAAACACAAAGAAGAGCAAGGAGAAGGGGGTGGGGGAAGACAATAAATCCATGTTGTTTAAAAAAAGGACACACAAGAGTTTTAATGCAGACTGTAATTGTGAACCTTATCTTCATGCTCAAGAAATGACTTCAAGAGTCATGACATATGCAGTCCGGGTAGGAGATGAAAAAAATAAAAGGGCACGTGAAGTTGAGTGGGGCATCTTTTAAAAGGTCTTCGCAGACTCCTGATTCAGTAACCTGTACTTGGACCAAAATAGTCACACGCCCACCCCACTTCTAACAAGGAGCTGAGGACTAGATCACTTTGCCCTGATACAGCACCACTCCAACAATTCTGGCTTTCTGTAAGTAATAGAAAAATCAAAATGGCTGCCCTAATGCTTCAGTGAAGCTCCATTTTAAAGGAACCTTTTTTTTTCTCTTATGCAAACCTCCCCTCCTTCCTTCTTAGCCTTTTGTGTCAGGAACCTGGTACCACCCTAAACACACGACAAAGGAGGCTAGCAGCAAGTACATGATTCTATCAAAATCAGTTAGATCTTGCATTTCCGTATAAAACCCCCCAACCCCTTCCTCAGGTCATGTGTGCAGTAGTTTTAAGGCCATGACCTGTGCATCCTCCTTTGCTGGGCAAAGCAATAAAGCTATTGTTTCTCTTTATCCCAAACTGTCTTTGTGTATTTTGGCTCCGCAGCACAGAGGTCAGTTTTCAACAATAGGAAGGGGGAGAGAAAGCTGCTTTATCATTGCAATATTAAGCTCATGAATGAGGTGGGTTTATTTTTTTTTTCTACTATTCTTTTGAAAATTTGGGGGCAGTTCTTGCTTTCAAGATATTTCAGATATTTTTCAATATATGTTGGCAATGTTATACTATGATCTTAGGCTCAGCAAGAACCAAACTGAGGTTAGGGCTGGATCAGTAATTATGAATCTTGAAGTGGGGCAATGGAACTTTCTCTCTCTAAAATCGTGGCTAAGACAGACATGTTTTTGTTCTCTCTCCTAGAGGTTGGTCTTTCCTACTACTGTTTCACTGGGGGTGAAAATCCTATGTTCTGAGTCTCTCTGGATCATTGTCTTTTGAGACAGTCTCAGTTCTAAGCGTCCATCTTATTTCTATCCACTCCCATCTTTTAAAAACACTGCCTTGGTTACTGGGATGTCTTTAAAACAGGTCTGCAAATTCTTTGACATGTCCTCCAGGTAGTAGATTCATGTGCCAAATTAAGGTTGTTTTAAAAAATGTCACTAAGTCCTGGACTAGTTTTTTACAGTCACAGTAACTGGAACACTTATAGCAATGACACCCCCTTGACCACGTAAAGCTCACCTTTCTTTGTGAAACATGGGATTTTACCTTTCCGGAAACATTTTTCATTGAAAAGTAAAACTGCATGAAGGGGGAAATATATAGCCTTAAAATTTTATTTCAGAAAATCTTGTTTAAAAGTTTGAAAATCAGCAATAAGGTAAGGAATATAGGTAACTGGGCTTAGTGTATTTGTGTGTGTGACATAAATCCAGCTATAAATTCAATTTCCATAATTATAGGTTTTTCAAGTTCTCTTTGACTTTCTGAGTCCATTTCTATAAACTATTCGAGAAATTGCTCATTGATCTAAGACTTTGATTTATTGGTATTTAGGACATTCTCCTTTATTTAAAAAAAATTTAATGTAGGATTTTATCTCCTTTTAATTGTGCCTTCTGTATTTTTCCTTAAACTCAGTGTTTCTATTTTATTCAACTTTACAAATAACTTGACATTTCTTTCTCTATTCAATCTTTAAAATTTTTAAAATTGTTTTTGTTCTCTACAACTTTAAAGAATTCCCTCTGACATTTATATCCTCCTCAAAGTTTAAGAGGTTTCTCATCTTCTCCCTCCATTGCAAAATCAAATATTTTAAGTGATCTATATCTCACGTATTCTAAGACATGAAGTTATGAAAGGAATAGAAAGTTGTAGTGAAAAATTAGGATAAGAACTAAGTTTGTAGAAGTTTAAGGTGTGCTCTTGGGAGTGAACTGCAGAAATTGAGGGGCAACAGAGGTCACAACATGAAGAAAAGAAAGAGATCTGGTTGTCTGATGGATATCCAAATTGTTATATGTGTATTTCTCACTCTTGCGGCAAGAGTTGCGATGACCAAAGAGCCTTTAGTTCAGTTTAACTCCTGAATGATGTGAACAAGTGACTCTTCAGAATAGATTAATGAAAAAGAGGGCAAGAGGGTAGGAATTTGTAGGAGAAGATTATTCAGGAGGGTAAAAGAATAATGACTGAGTTTTGAAAAGCATGGTTAGAAGAATGGGGACTTTGCCACCTGGCTTCATAGTCAATAACATGAGGTAAGAGAAAAGGACTGATTTCCATGCATGCAGGCTGCAGAAAAAGCAGATGTTTCTAGTGGAAATCCAGGTTTCAGTTTACGAAGGCAAGTAAATGTAAGGTTCTTAGAGAGAGACTATAATTACATGGAACTTTTGAAGCGCAATGAAGCTGGATTTTGCAACGAGAGTGGAAAGCTAGACAGGAATAAGAGAATGAGAGTAATGGGGAAGTGGAAGGGTAAGAGCCTCAGGAACTACAGCTAGGAGAGGCAGGGACGGACTATCCCCACGAAGAGGGACAATTCAGTGGAACGTCGGGGTACTGGTGAGCTGATCTGGGGGTAGCTTGGATTGGCACGTGGAACAATCTCAACAGATGCAGTGTAACCTGAGTCTAAGTGGAGAAGACGACTGAGTGCCTTGTCCCGCTTTCGTGTATCTTCAGGGCTAGTCAGGGTTTTTCCACTGCTGTTTGAGCCTAGACTTGCTGAGTCCCATCTGCTGTTAAGCACAGGTCTCGCGGTTACTACAAAGTGAGAGTACCTTTGGGTACTTTGTTTTCGCTGCTAAGTAAAGGCAGCATCTGGTAGGTGGGGCTTCCAGCTTATGAATGCTTGGTCCAGATTAAAAGTTATATCATCAGCTCTTTTTAGATGGAGAATTCAGGCATGAATTAGGGCTTTAGTGAATAATTCTGGCAATGAAAGAAAGCAGATACTTCAAGTATTGAGAGCTAAGGTACCAGTCTGATGTTAGGTTGTATCGGCTGGCGTTCTTTCTCTTCGCTTTGGAAGGCAAGGCGGAGTTTTTTTCTGGTAATGGGAATGAAGTAATAGAGACCTTATGTGAAGCAGCAGACAAGGCTGCTTCTTTCCTGGTAATCCTTGTTATTCTCTTCAACAGGCTTTTTAGCTATTAGACTGTACATTTTCAACATTAATATTCCCATTTTCTCCCTTAAATTACCCAATAAGAATGATATAAAAGTTATTTCCAGTACATTTTCATTTAAGGATAATGATCACTAATGACTACAAAGCTGAGATTTCCTTAAGGAAGTGAACACAGCTAAAGATGAGCAAGGCCGGCATGAGTGATAAATACTAAAGATCAGCCTTCTTACTGGGGTAGGAAAAGATATTTAGATGGCTAATTTGTAATGAAAATTAAAATATAGTTGCTAAATAGTCCTAGGCCAGCTACTGCTTACAAATAATTCTTGCACCCCTATGCTAAATCTTCATCAATCTTTCTTCTACGTGCAGCTTAGATGTGGGAGGCAGCCCTGAATCTGCTGACACTGCCAGGTCACAGATCGCCTCTTGTGCATCATAAGTTCCTGCCCCTAAGTCACAATTAGCATATTCTCTCCAAGTCTGTAATAACTACAAAGCACATCAGGATTTTTGGCTATTCCTTTTTTTTTTTTTAAGATTTTATTTATTCATTTGACAGAGAGAGAGCCAGAGAGAGAAGGAACACAAGCAGGAGGAGTGGGAGAGGAAGAAGCAGGCTCCCAGGAGAGGAGCCTGATGTGGGGCTCGATCCCAGAACTCCAGGATCATGCCCTGAGCCGAAGGCAGACGCTCAATGACTGAGCCACCCAGGCGCCCCTGGCTATTCCATTTTAAATGTATTCTTGGTTTAAATAGATGTCACTTTTCATAGGCTTGATTTGAAAGTTGTTTAAAATCATCGTTCTACATATTTTCCTTTAACATTTTTACTAAATCTGGAAACTACTTCCATTTCTCTTGTTTTCAGCTCTTTGTGTTGGCTGCCCTGAGTCCGTGCAAAAGCAAATGAGGAGTATTAGTCACCCCCCACTTTTCAGCCTTTCAACCTTACTTCCTCTGGCCACACCTTCCGAAAACTCCCTCATCTGGGACTCCCGAAGCTCTGCCTCGGCAGTCTTGACCGACAGCATTCCTCAGGGATCCCTTGGTCTTCCTGGCTCACCACAGAGCTACATTAGAACCCCATGGATGAACACGTAGGAGTCAATTTGCTCTGCAAGTCAGTTTTCTACTTCCTTTGAGGTGGTGGCTCTGTAGGTGTAAGTGGATTTTGTCCTAGAATTCTGCTTTCCTTTCAAGATATACTCAGTCCTGAAGTGTGTTGCCTGCTTGAAGCTTCTCTCTTCCTCCTCAATCCTATAGCACTGGGGTTCTATCTGAACTGTGGCTGCTGAACTTGCTTATCATAGAAAACATTACTTACCGTTGTCTGAAATCACATGGATCTAGCCAAACTATATGGCCTGTTTCTGATCGCCTTGATACACCTCTGGAACCAGTCTTTACAAACATCAGTTCTCAGTGTATTTTATGACCCGATACATTTTATATAAAGTTTTTACACTACTAAGACAACTGAGCCACAAGCTTGAATTTCTAATAACATGCCAGGGACTATACCATTATCTTCTACTAGCCTGACAATCACACTGCTGGCGTCTTCCCTAGCACTCTAATTCTGAAAAAGCTCACCTAATCTTGAGCACAAAGAGGTCTAGTCTTCACTAAGTAGAATTAAAAATGTTCCCAGTACTGTAGCCTCCGGAAACCCCACTGTAGGTTTGGTAGGGGGTATCGAAAATGAGTGAAAGTACGTTGTAGAGCCTGCTTTCTGGTGTATAGAGTGTATTTGTGTATATATATACACACGTGCAGACGTACTAATTCTGTAAGGTTTAATAGTGGTAAGTTTACTAAGGCTTTATAGACTATCACTACTTTCTAGTAGCAAAGACCTTAGAGACCAAGGATGGCATCTCAGTTATCCTTCTCAAGTAGCACTTAAATATGCTAGTAAAATAAGTACTTAGCACATATGGTGGAAAATTACATTCACGTGAAGAGAAAATAGAAATTTATTAGCTTAGAATATGAAGATGGAGAAGGTAGTTTGAGTAAAACTCACTTGCCTGATATCACTTTCCACGGGAATTATTATTTAACATTCTCTGTCCTTTTCCATAAAGTTGACTATAACCCTACTGAATGATTCAGTTAGGTGCAAGGCCAAGTTTTGTTTTATTTTTTTTAAAGATTTTATTTATTAATTTCACACAGAGAGAAAGAACACGAGCAGGAGGAGAGGGAGAGGGAGAAGCAGGCTCCCCGCTGAGCAGGGAGGCCGATGTGGGGCTTGATCCCAGGTCCCCGGGATCATGACCTGAGCGAAGGCAAATATTTCACTGCTGAGCCACCCAGGCGCCCAAGGACAAGTTTTTTAGCTTCCTGACACTTTTCCTGGCTTATCCACCACTAAAGGACAAGGACACCCTCCTTTTTTTTTTTTTTGATTTCCTAGTATCTTTAGTTTTATGGAGAAAAAGCAGTCCCAAGGAAGTCATGACGGCATTAATAAAATATTTGTTTTGATAAATCTATGTTTGTTATTTTGGGTATGTTTAGTTTGGTAAAACAGACCACACAATGTTGATCATTGAGCCTCAGAGTTAATTAAACCATACCCGTCATAAATAATGTGTATCAACTAGCAACACTGGCCAGAGGTTTAGCTTTTGGTATTAAGGTATAATATTTTCATTAGCATTTGATTTGTTCTTTTCATGAAAGTATGGGAGTTGAATTATTTAAAGAAAATATTTATCCACAAGGGCAATTATTCAATTATTTTTATGCATCACTGATGGAAGTTAATAAAATGTGCTATTTGTTTTCCTGTCTACTTTGACTATAATTTACATGTTTAGTCATGTTTATATATTTGAATAATGTTGAACTGATATGTAATGTAGGTAGATACTTTAAATCGAGTGTCCCTTTTTCCCTTCAATTGATTCCCATGGTAGTCTAGCCTGTTCTTATGTACCAAATATTTCTATTTCATAAAATTTAGCGTAAATTATTCACCCATGTTCCCTTCTCCTTCCTTTTCACCTGAACCCAATGTCCCATTTCTCTTTACTTTTAATTCTTGATTCCCTATATTTATATAGCTATATACATCTGAACTTAAGAACAATACCTGATCTCTGCCCACGGGAAGCTTTTAATCCAGTAGGAGAAGAGATACATGAATTTTAAAAAGTTAATGGACAATCTGCTGACAATAATCCGGATATGTGCTTTTCATATATTCCACCACAGCTAGAATAATTACATATATATATATATATTTCATGTGTACTTTTCCTTAAGATTATAGGGTAAGAGAAGATTTCACATGCTTCAAAGACTAGGAAGTATCGTGAGCGAGCACAACAGCATAAATCAAATAAAGGTGACACAGAAAAGATGGCAGAATAAACAGTGTCATAACATTCCCATTCTCCACACCTAATAAAGCAAACAAAAAGTAACAAAAGTAATAAAGCAAACAAAAAGTAACAAAATAAAGCAAACAAAAAGTAACAAAAGTAATAAAGCAAACAAAAAGTAACAAAATAAAGCAAACAAAAAGTAACAAAAGTAATAAAGCAAACAAAAAGTAACAAAAGTAAAAAAGCAAACAAAAAAGGAACAAAAAGTAAAAGTAGCAAAAACAAAACAAAACACAACAGCATTCATCAAACTAAGGGTAAAAACTCATGAGATAGTTGGAAATGTATTGGCCAGAAACAGAGAAGCAATGACTACGTGAATGTTACTCTACCCGCCCGTAGGATGCTGGTGCGCAGAAGTTAAAGGCGAGGGGAGTGGAAATTGTCGGCCGTCTCCACTATCCAGTCTCCCTTTCTTTTTAAAAATCTGCTCAAGGTGTTTATATTATACTAGAAAGGATACATAAATTTAATAAATTCCACTAACAAATTATTATTGACACATTATTCCAATTAAGTTTTTTAAAAGGATATTTTGTTCATCTATTTGGGGATTAACTCCATTCTATTAGTTACCTATTGCTGCATGACAAATCATCCCCGAATTTAGCAGCTTAAAAAAAGCATCTGTTGGGACGTCTGGGTGGCTCAGTTGGTTAAGCATCTGCGTTCAGCTCAGGTCACGATCTCAGGGTCCTGGAATCGAACCCCACATTGGGCTCCCTGCTCAGTGGGGAGTCTGCTGCTTCTCCCTCTCCCTCTGCCTGCTGCTCCCCTGCTTGTGCTCTCTCTCTGTCAAATAAATAAATAAAATCTTAAAAACCAATGTTATATCATAGTTCCTTGACAGTTCCATAGGTTCAGAAATCTCACTGCAGTTTAGCTGGGTCCTTGGGCTCACTGTGTCTCTTAAGTCTGAGATCAAGGTACGATCTGGGGTTACAATCCTCTAAAGGCTAGAGTGAGCCCCTTCCAAGCTCACTCATGTGAGTAGGGTCTTAGGTCCGTGCCACCTATTGGTGGGAGTCATCAGTTTTCTTCCCCGCTTGGACCTCCCTCCCTGAGCAGCTCAAACACTCCAGCTCCTCTGTCTCAGAGAAGGGAACCGAGATAGAGATTACGGAAGGGCATGCAAGACAAAAGCCACAGTTCTTCGTAAATTCATCCTGGGAGGGATAATCCATCACTTTTGCCTTCTGTTCATTCTAAGAGTGTCACTGGGTCAGCCCGCACTCAGAGGAGGGGGTTAGAGCAGACTGTGGACTCTCTACGAGACCAGAATTATTACAGCCGTCCTCAGGCTCCGTACCACATTCATACCAAACGCTTTCGTTTGATTACAGTAAAAGAAGTAAGATTCCAACAGTCTGACCTCCACCTTGTCTAGACTTGAAGAAAAAAGTTACAGAAAATCAACTCAAACTGGCTTTGTCAAAAAAGAAAGGAAGAAAATTTGTTTAACAAAAAAGTCTCAGCCGCAAGGTTGTCCTGACTGCAGGGCCAGCAGGGTTCTGTGGTGCCCCTGACACGTAACTGCTTTCTAAAGAGTTCTGAATGGATTCTATTGATCTGTCTTGCGCTCAGTGCTCATCCTTACAGCGAGGGGGAATGAAACTCCTCCCAACTAGCCAGTGCTGGGTCACCTTCCCACTCCGGGAATCTGGGGGAAAGGCACAGGAGCAGAAGTCTAAATCCTATGAATGGAGAGTAGGTGAACGAAAAACTGAGGTGCTGGTACCACAATAAAAGGTACTGGTTAATGGGCAGGCAAGTCACTCTTGCCCATTGCACTCATCTGCTCCCCTTTACGTCTCTACTTACTCTAATTCATGCAGGTTACTATGTTTGTGGTAGACCTTAAGATGTACATGATATTTTGTTTTACTGGCAGGAATAAGAGAACTATCCTCCTGAGAAAAAGTTCATGCTAAATACTTATATAAAAAAAAAAACAAACACTAATCCATAGTTTTGCAAGTATGTTCTATAGAAACAAAATGTTTCTTGGGGTGCCTGGGTGGCTCAGTCAGTTAAGCATTCAACTCTCGATTTCAGCTCAGGTCGTGGTCTCAGGGTGGTAAGATCAAGCCCCGTATTGCGCTCTGTGCTCAGTGCTTCAGATTCTCTCTCGTTTCTTCTTCGCTCTGCTCCCCCCAACCTACCCATGCATGCCCATGCTCTCTCTCTAAATAAAATCTTAAAAAGTTTCCTAAGCTTTTCCCCAGCTTTATCAAGACGTAATTGACATATAACATGGTGTAAGTTAAAGGTGTACAACTGTTGATTTGATTTATATATTGCAAAATGATCGCCACCATAGCATTAGCTAACATCCACATCACATCATTACCATTTCTTTTTTTTTGTGAAAACATTTAAAATCTACTCTTTTCTTTTAGCAATTTACAAGTGTATAAAATACAGTATTAACTATAATCACCATGCTGTATATTAGATTCCCAGAACTTATCTTCTACTGGAAGTTTGTATTCTTTGCCCAACATCGTCCCCTCCCTCCTCCCCCTGATAACCACCATTCTAGTCTGTGTCTATGAGTCTGGCTTTCCAGAAGTTCCAAAGTGGAAAGGTCTGCCTTCCTTCCCTCTCCTCCAGGGTCCAAGACAGACAGTGGATTATACTTACATTTCTGCTCTACCAACTCATTTATCAAGAGGACTGTGTCAAGACTGTGGGTCAGGTGGCTCAGGTTCACCCTGACTGCTTTCTCCAGCATTTCCGTTCATGATAGCTTGTTCACTCGGAACACCACATTTCAGGTCTCTCCATTAGTGAGAAACAGAAGGAGAGGGAGTAATTTATTAACAGTCTTAACTACCAACAGATATATAAATGGGGAAAATATCTTCACCTCAAAATCTAGAAGGGAATTACTCAGCCATCAAAAAGAATGAAATCTTGGTGTTTGCAACAATGTGGATGGAACTAGCGGGTATTACGCTAAGTGATGTAAGTCAGACAAATACCATAGGATTTCACTCATGTGGAATTTAAGAAACGAAACAGAGGAACGTAGGGGAAGGGAAGGAAAAATAAAGAAAGATAAAAACAGAGAGGGAGGAAAACCATAAGAGATTCTTAACTCTAGAGAACAAACTAAGGGTTGCTGGAGGGAAGGTGGCTGAGGGAATGGGCTAAATGGGTGATGAGCATTAAGGCAGGTACTTGTTAGGATGAGCAATGGGTATTATATGCAACTGGTGAATAGCTAAATTCTACTCCTGAAACCAATACTATACTATATGTTAACTAACTAGAATTTAAACAAAAACTTGGAAGGAAAAATAAAATAAACTAATAAAATAAATAAAAGTTTTAAAAAAATCTAAGAAGTGAGTCTTGGAGTACAGACAGCAAGCAGCTCAGAGACAAAGATATGACACACAATTGGTATTGGAGCCCCTCTGCACCACCATGCATCAGTTGAAAACATATGGCCTGCTAATACCATTCAGTTTTCCCTCTGCTGAAAAAAAAAGGCATAAGAATCCCAGAGAATAAGATCATAATACTTATTGTTATAATTCCTAGCTTAAAAAAAAAAAAGGCATAGGAGAAGAAATCAAAGAAAAGAAACAAGAGATGCTGGAAGTTATGGGTAATATCAGAGAAAAATACAAAGACGGCCTAGAAAATTTAGCCTGAGTGTAAGCCTTTTCATCTGCTTGAGACTATCTTCATCTCTTCTGTTTGGTGACTGTGGGGATCACATGAGAAAGACTGAATAATGTACAGCTCTCTAAGGTGCTACACATATTACAGTATTTTACTCTGCCCTTCTCCCTCCCATCATCTATCCTTTTGGTTTGGAGAATTTCTCTTCTTGGAACAGTTCTTATCCATTTGGTTATCTATAAAATTTGTATATTCTTCCCATTCCCTGAATGCTTTCATGTTTTTAATCCTAGACTCACTGAAATAGAGTAGTTACTTAGATTATTATAAGTCTACGGAGGTGTTCTTGTAGGGGCCACAGCATTTAGGCCACAATCCAGTCTTAACCCTCAAGCCACCATCATTTCCTTGTTTGTATCTGATTGCTTTTTTCAGTATCAAAATTTCTAATTACTAGAATCAGCTTGCCATCAAAATGGTTTTCTGTCTAGAAAGACTTATTCACTCTATTTTCCATTATCTCTCCTAGATCTTCCTTGAGCTTATTTTTTCATTAACAGATTACTATCTACATATCCCATCAGTTTTATTTCCTTCACCAGGTTTATTACTTGCACCTCACTGCATTCAGACAGCTATTGTAATCTTTTCAGGTCATTTCCAAATTTCCTTTGTTTTCCACAGATGTAGTTCTTATAATGTTGACATCCTTGGGAAAAAAATGTCAACTTGAGTTTGATTTACCAAAAGAGGAGGGGGAATCGAGACAAGAATAGTCTTGACACATAAGGTGTGTTACAGACCCATAAAAGGCAGTTTAAGTAAAAATGATATAGGGGCGCTTGGGTAGCGCAGTCCTTAAGCCTCTGCCTTCGGCTTAGGGCGTGATCCCGGTGTTCCGGGATCGAGCCCCACATCAGGCTCCTCCGCTGGGAGTTTGCTTCTTCCTCTCCCACTCCTCTGCTGTGTTCCCTCTCTCGCTGGCTGTCTCTCTGTCACATAAATAAATAAAATCTTAAAAAAAAAAAAAAAGTAAAAATGATATAAATCAAACCTGATTTTCCTACAGAAATAATGGTAAAATATTTCTGACAGTGGGATAACACTGAAGTTTTTAAAAGAAATGCCCATATATTTTATATTTAATCCATTATGAATAATTTTTAAAGCTCAGAATACTAAATCTTTTCAAATGTGTTGGTGGAATAAGAATACCAATCGTATATAATTTTATTTAATGCATTACTTAATATTGAATTATCACATTTTTTGCCAAAGTTAATTTTTATCTTAGTAACTCCAGACATATTTTGGAAAAATAAAGAGGAAATAAATATTTCTTAGGTCAAATGTTCTGAAATGCTTTTTTTCCTTTGGTAAGTAATAATAATGGACATGGTTGAGGAGACTTAGTTTTTCGCGGAGCCCTCTAAAAAATGACCCGGGGAGAACTATAAGAATGCTTAGGCTTTAAAATGGGGTGGATCCTTTGATAAGCAAAGCAAACTATAGATTTGAATGAAATAATCTGTGTGGCTCTACGTGCTGTTGAATGGGTGATTGAAATGTAACTGGCTGACGTTCATAAACGCAAAATGCTAGACCCAGTCTTACTCACCTGCTTCCCCTGGGGACAGTCTTGCAAAGAGAATTTGAAATAGGTTTCAAACGGAAGTAGTCCGTCCTGAGTTTTGCCTTCTGATAACAATGTTATTCTTTTAGGTCAGGACAGTATTGAACTCTGTAAATTTTCACTAAAAGCTCTTGTGTATGAATAAGATAAATTAATTTCACATACTCGTTGGGACATGGTAGGCACTTCCAGGAGTTATTTATTGAATAAACAAATGAACTAATGGTTTCTGGAAAGAAAAACAACCAAGTTAAAGTTAATAACTTTGCTTTTAGAGAGCCCCAGACAAGAACCTCAAACGGCCATTTGGCTGCATTCAACCCTTTTCTCACCTCAATTTATTCCAGCCCATTTTTGTGTATTGAGCCATCACAGCCAGAGCGGAGCACTAATCAAATACACCCAACCACAGATTTACTCACAGTCTACACCTGTGAAGTTGAACACACCACAAATATTCTGCTAAGCTTTCTCTTAAATCTGCCTGCAAGTACCTTACAGGTTTATGGTAATATAAAATTTTTCTACCTTCATCATATTTATAGTAATGAGTAGTTTAATTGACTTCCCTACAGCAGAACTCTCTTCCTTTTGAATTAAAATAAGAGTAAAGATGGGGATATTAAACTCTATTAATAGTTTAAGATGTAATAAATGGCTCAACCAGAAATAGCTGACTCAGACAGACGAAGATATTTTAATTTCTTGACAATTCATAAGCAAGGACTGATTCCCCAGGTATAGAATTGGGGAACTGTGGGTTCTGCCGGAATTACTCCAAGGCCCAAACCAGAAACTCTTGAGAGAGGGACCTGTGTTCTTTAACAAATTTTCCTTGTGGTTTTTATACATTCTAGGTTTTGTCAACCATTCCTGACAGTTTCTCCTATGGATTAAGGAAAGATGTCCCTAATTATGCTTATGCACTATCTTAAGCATTTCATTCTATAAAATTTAGCCACACTGACAACTGACTGAAGAGTTTTAGAGTAGTAGTAAAAACAGCAGTGGTAGCAGTTATACTGATAATCACATTCTTAAATATTTTCAGGAAAAAGGCAATGTGATTAATATTTGTAGAGAAAAGTCATAAAAAAACTAACATGTTTGTCATTAGCAGCTACAAATTCACCAGCATTAACAGTTCTCTTTTCTTGAGTTCCCAGTAGGCACGATGCACCATGCCAGCTATTCCTTAAATTACCATTTTAGTGAATATTAATGGCAGCTCTGTGTACTAGGCGTTAGTATCTCCATTTCAAATAAGACTGAAGGTTAGAAAAAAAAGGCAAGCTGTCAGCCATCACACCAATCAGTTCTTTCCTTTCAGAGTTTGCATTTGACTTTAGAGAAATACTACAAAACAAGGCAAAAGAAGTAAGGCAGAAACAAAGGAGCCTACTAACCTCACCGAGGAAGCACTAACTCCGGAAGCTCCCAGAGATCTCAGGGACTCAGGCTTTCCAGGAACCGACGTTTCCCTTTTTGAAGTCAAGACGTTGCTCTCTAGTGCCTGCAAACCCGCCCATCCACTTCCGCTTCCTTTCCTTTTCTCAGTTCCTGATTGGAGGCTAGTTGTTACGAGTGCCCCTCCCCTGGAGATTCTGGTTCAGTACAACCTCCTTAAAGGGCTGGAGATGGTATTTAGGAAACACTTTCCAGGTGTGGGGAAACACCAGGAGCACCTACCCACTCACCTAACAACGAATCGATCACAGCTGGGCCACAAGCCACTTGGTGTAGGCAAATTTCTTCAACATCCAGTATCTTTTTTTATTTCATTTCTGTCATTTTGCCTCAGGATTTTGCCCAGTCTACTTCCTCTAGTGCCAGCTTCTCTCATCTAAAATTTTGATTTTTATTATTTGCATATTAGTGGGCATTTAAAATTTTTCTTTCATTTCTCAGTGATATTGGCCTTTTAAGCCTGAATTTTCGCCAAGATTCTTCTGCCAAACAATTTTCAGATGTGAGAGCATGGGGAGAAAGTGTCTGACATACTGACGCACGGCAGATATTCCATAAGTAATTGTTGAATGGACAAAATAATAAATCTCATGTTTTGCACACAAAATCCATATTCTCATAATGGTTTTTGTTCATTCTCTGATCTTTCCTTTTTCTCCCCCTTGGCATTCTATTTTTGTGTTAAACATGTAAATTTTTGCCCCTAATCTCTCTGGATATACAAATTAGGTAGTATAAAATATCTTCTTTTGAATTATATATTTTTCTGAGAATCTACTTTTGTCTTTCATGCTACCAGTATTCATTACACAGCTATCTGGTAATTTCTGGTTGTCCGTTTTATTCAGTAATTAAGTCCTGGGAGGGTGGTATGGATTTCTTCTTCTATAGTATATGCAGAGTGATTTCTTACCTTCCCTGACTAGGAAGTCTGCAGGGACCCTGATGTATGGGGAAATGTTGGGGTTGACAGGCAGTCTTCACTTCTCAGGTGTTAGGTTGCAGACAAGTAGCTGGCCGTCAGGCAGGAACTGTAAATACCCAGAACAGTGAAGCTTTAACACTCCATTAAAAACCTTTGCTCTCGGGGTGCCTGGGTGGCTCAGTCGGTTAAACTTCCAGGTCTTGATTTTGGCTCAGGTCATGGTGTAGGGGTCATGAGATCAAACTCTGTACTGGGCTCTGTGCTCAGTGTGAAGTCTGCTTGTCTCTCTCCCTCTGCTCCTCCACTCCCCCTGCCCCCACTCATTCTCTCTCTCTCTCTCAAATAAATAAATAAAATCTAAAAAACAAAAAAACAAACAAACAAAAACCTTTGCTCTCACTTTTCTCACCTGATTACTATTTCAATTTCTTTAGGGAAAAACCACTTGTTCTTTTGCCAGAAGTTATGCTGTGTGTGTGTGTGCGTGTGTGCGTGCGTGTGTGTGTGTGTATGCGCATGCACGTGTACACACAGGCATGTATTGGTAGGGTGGTGACAGGCATTGGGCAGAGCTGTTCCTTTTTATAGACCTTCAACTAGTCCTTGATTTTCAGCACTGCTTCTTACTCCAGCCCTCATGGTAGGTGCTGATTCCAGCTCAGTGCCCCTCTGGGATTTAAGAGGGTAGATTAGCTCTCATTTCTACTGTAGTCCTCTTGTAGAGTACTTCTGTAGTTTAATTTTGATTTAGCTTTTGATCCCAGATTTACTAAGAAGTGTTACATTTCTGAGCAGTAAGCTGTTTTGTTTGGTTTGCTTTTTGTTGCTAATTTCTAGTTTTATTATGATGAGAGAATGTGCCATTTATGAATTTGGATTGTGGCACTCTATTAAGTCTTGTTTGGTTTGGTTTGGTTTGGTTTGGTTTTGGTATCAAGAACATGAGCAACATAGTGAATTCTTTGGCTGCTCATCACTTGAATTCTCTTCCTATACTTGGAGAATTCTCCTCCAAATGAGTTTTAGGGTGGGGCAGAAACCTCTGATGATGGAAGCTGGCGGGCAAAACTCATTTCTGCACTTGCCCTGGAGCTGCATGCAGTCTCTGCCTGCTCTCAGTGAAGGAGGCTAAAGGGGTTCCTTACATCTTTGATCAAATCTCTATCCACCAGTCAACTTCTACACTTCCATCTTCTGTGAGGTATTGAGAATGCCTTTCAGTCTAAGTGCAGTTATGAGTAGGACATGGGGAAGGAGGTAATGAGGAAACTTGTCTCATTTGGAGATTTCTACTTCATTGAAGGTTTTCTTCTTCAGTATTTATTGGGGTAGTTGCAATCCAGGGCTCACTTGGAGAACTGCTTCCCTATCTTTTTGTACTGGATTCTCCATCTTGGACTATCTACTTGACTGGCCACCAAGTGACTGCTACAACTGTAAGACAGGATGACTTTTGGTCCTGATGAGGTTTTCATACTCCTTCAATCCCCACCAACCACAAAACACACACAGCTACACACGCACATGAAGATAGGTGCAAACACGTATGCTCACATGTAACACTGACTTCATAAAGCAACCTGGTGATTTTTTTGGAGGGGGAAACAGTCTACTTGTTTCTGTCTCTCTACTGATATGTTTAATCAAAGGCTTTTTGAAACTAATTGGTTTTTTTCTTAATCCAATCCCATTTGATTCCTCTATTATAAAATTAATCCAAGTTTTGGTCTATTGAGATAGCACTGTTTTTTCTTAGCCCTGTTTTAACATTTATTGTGTTTACTTGATAATTTCTATTATACCTAAAGGGAAGAAATATAAATACGTGAGCACAATTTGACATCTTGAAATCAATAGTTTATTGTTTTTGTTTCCTTGTAAAAATAAAGCATTCATAATGCCTTAACTAGTATGAATCTCTTTGGTTTTGTGTCTTCTGATCTCCTTTACAATTTTAGGTCTGTCAAAGTGATTTACCTGTTGGACTAGGCAGTGCATGTGATTTCTTATAAGCACTCTGACACAGTTACATTAGGAAATCTGATCAAGCAAAAATACAATAAAGATAAACAACTGGCATCAAGGGATAAGCCTCATGTGCACACTTAGAATCTCTTAGTAAACACAGTGTTAGATACCAGTTTACCCATCCCCAAACCACTGACGTGTGTTTGCTCACTAGGTTAACAAAGAAAATTTGGTAATGTGCTGTATTTCCATTCAGACCTCTACATGCTCTTTTCCTGACCTGAGATTGACTGCCCTCTACAACTTCCCTTGGAAACATGTTCATTGGAATATGTAATTTTCACTACTTTCACATGGCTAGCCCTTATATACAAGTTCTACTCTATTCAATCATAAAATCAAGTAAGAAGTCATTTTAACTCCAAATTAATCAAACTATTAATCTCTTCTTCTAGAGCTGTGGATCCTATTCCCTTACTTGTTGCTCAGGAGACATGTATTAGATAACAAGAGACCTCCAAGCTCTTGGAATATTAATGAAAGTCCAGACTCCTCAACATAAATAGCTAACTGGCACTTACAACAAAAGCGATCTTCTTATTCTGTTTGCATTTTTTTTTATTATACTTTATAAGAGATAAGATACAAATAGTCAAAGTCAGGCAGAAAAGGTAGAAAAACAGAATATCTAGCATGCTTTAATGGACGGAGTGGGACTTATGCCCCTGTCTGAACAGAAGAGTTAGCCAAGAGACAGAGGCCCTCTCCTGTTAGCATTGTGAGTATCAGCCAAGTTTGCAACGAGGTAGACAGTATGCCAGTCTAAATTTGACCAGAAGCCAAAGGGGTGAACCTGAGGCCAAATAGGAAAGAATTTCTTACTACCCTAGAGATCCAGAGAGAGACATAAGACAATAACTTGAGCTGAAAGTTGGAAATAGGAAAGACTAACTACATCAGCTACAACCTTTGAGGTTGAGAGGTCTACAGACTAAAGGAGAATAATGACAGGTGTGCCATGAAAGCCTGGATTTTGCAAACTCCACTACTTAATATTGTGAAGAGAAATACACCAAACATAAAACCACTTGTAGTAAAGAAAAGATGAGATAGCAGTGCTTTTTATTTTATTTCACTGAGAAATTAGAGGTAATTTGGTAAGAGATTCCCACCTTCACAATACAAATACAACCACTTCACCCCCTTTTCTTGCAGTTTGAGAGACTTAGGTGCTCCTGGGTAGGATTCAAGGCCAATATCTACCTTTGTGCTCTGAGTCTCATCTCCTCCTACTTTTTCAGGGAACTTGTTAAATTATTTTTTACTCTTTTCCTGTTACTCTTCAACCAATCTCTCCTGAATATTTCTTTAACATCTAAACACATTGAAGTAAACATATACTCTATCTTTAAAGAGTCCTCAATTTTATATTCTTTCTTTAGCTAATGTCCTCTATCTCTTCCTCCCTTTATAGCCAAGCTTCGTGAAAGTTATATTTTTTTAATTGAAGTATAGTTGACACACAATGTTACATTAGTTTCAGATGTACGACATAGTGATTCGACAACTCTATACATTATGCTACACTCACAAGTGTAGCTACCATCTGAAAATTATTAATTATTTTTTGTATTAATTTTTTTGTGATTTAATTTAATCCAGTTCACACTTCAGATCATTGCAGTCTGACCTAGCTCTTAATACTGTAAGATTACTGCCTTTTTAAAGGCCATCAAGGAGTTCTTTGTGATTAAATCCAATGAGTGCTGCTAGTTCTCATTTTTATTTGATCCACTAAAGCATTTGGCTTCTTCTATCAACATTCATACATGTCACTCTCTGGAAAGAAGCTCACCAGGCTTTTTGTCTCCTTTTGAAGGACTTTACACCATCAGTTTGTGTATACTTTAACTCATGGACAGCAGTGAGAGTGCAGTCTGGGGGAGTGTAAGAAAAAATGGAATTTCAGGATTGTGGTGTTGAATGGGATATTTTCCTTCTTTGATTGTTGGGTTCAGACTGCCCATCAAAGACCAAAAATCACTCAATGGATAAGATATTGTTGTGTCTCATTTCTACCTAGAAAGTAGTTTGACAGCTCCAAAAGGAAGCAACTCATAAGAGGTTTGTTCATTTCTTTTATATAGAAGAGTGATCTTCACTCGTAGAACAAATTTTCCCTGTTACCTATTTTGCAAGAACAATGACAATTTCTACTTGTTCTCCCAATATATCACATTGATTGAAACCGTTAATTTAAGAATCGATAGCTAATTACACTCTCAAATGTGTATGTCACTAAAAGTGTAATGATAATGAAGAATCAAAGATATGCATTTTAAAATTTAAAAGTGAGTTTTAAAAAGAGAAAATAATTCAGATAATACTGGGGATATTGGAAATATTCATTATTTATGGAATAACCTATGAAAAAATGAAAGATAATTTGAGACTGGAGAAATAGGACCCGTAGAGAGCGTTAAAATTTGAATATCACATTTTGGATGTTTTATTTTCTTATTTTAGAATTTCTTAAATATCTAAACGCATACTTTTAAGAGGATAATTTTGAAAAGAAATATTCTAAAATGGTATTCATCTTCATCCCTACTTTTTATTACTTCTCCTTCCTTTTGAATATATATAAACATCCACAAGCCAAAAAGCTCTAAAATGGGCGTGGATAATCACGCTGGTTTCACATATTTGGTAGAAAAGAGAGAATAGGGGACTTCTCTCATATGAGATGCAAATCAGAAAATATATATGATTTAATGGCAGATTAGCATCATTTATTTTTATATTCACTGCATTTTGTTATTTTTAATAGAATTCCATTTGCCAGGATTTGGTTCCAAAATGTAAGTTATTTAACAGATATCATTAGGTTGCTAAGCATTAACACTTAATTATCATATTAATAAACAGTTATTACTCTCTTCTACACTGAGCCTTGCCTCTCCCGCATTAGTATGCATGCAATGCTCTTAGGCAACTTAATTGTCCTTAAAGGAAATCATTACAATTTAAATGAAATTGGGAGCTACTGGTTAGGGAAGGCTGTAGGGCATGCAAAATACATACTAAACAAGGAACTGTAATTTCCCCAAATCACATTTTTTTTCAGTAATTTCACATCGCAGCACTATATCTATTTGGTTAAGGGGAAAACAGTTTATTTTTTGCCTTGCAATTTTACAAGGGCACCATTTAACCGAGGACATGCAAGACTCTGGAATGGTAGCAAAAGAACTTGAGTAAATCAAATAATTTCTTTGCGGCTGGTAAACTGTTGTCAGCATTTGCAACACAGTCAATGAAGCCATAAAGCACAGCATGGTGGGCAGCCGTCAACCACCCCGCCTGCCTCTAGGATGGAGGGCAGCAGGAGGCCAAAGACTTTATGGAGACAGCTGTTGCCTCTCCCCATATGTGATTGTGTTGTTCACTTCACAGCAACACACTTCACATGCTGTCACAAAAATGGGGAATAGGGTCATTCTCTGGTGTCGTCTTACCCCTTTCTCATAGCTGAGAGCTCATTTTTCGCATCCTCAATCCTAAAACGACTTAGTTTAGTGATAAAAGTTAAACACTGTCTCCTATGGAAATGCAAAGAATTTAAGTATCCCTGAACTCTTATTTTTGATAGATAATTAATCAGTGTTTTACACAACCTTAAATAGCTCTTCATTTTTAGTGAGTGACTCATGAAAACAAGGATTTAATTCATGTGGGTATTTAGCATTTTCAGATTAATTAGTTAGCAACTGAGAGTTAACTTCATTAGTGGCCAGCGTTGTGGGACTATGCAAGAGTGATAGTAAAACGAATAAACACCCTACCTTTTCTGAAATATATAAACAAAAAATAGGAATTTAAAGGAGTGAAATTAAACCACAGGACTGACAGATATTAAGGAATCCGGAACTAGGCATCTACTAAGCTCATTGCAAATCATACCTTTTACACACCAATTAGAAATCTCCATTTTGCGTATTAGAAAACTGACGTGGGAAAGACCCGTTAACTTCACCTAGGTCTCATAGCTACTCAACGGCTGTACAAAGCTTTAGCTCCCAGGTCCATCTGCCTCTGCAGCGCATATTCATACTTCAGAACCTCACTACGAACCCCAAAAGCACCTATATTATTGGTACAGACCATCCTATTACTTCTAGAATGTTCTATTAAGGCAGAAAAAGAAAACTGATTAATTATTGAAAAGGATTTACAGAAATTCTCTCTTCTCAAACATGAGTTACTGTTTTTTTTTCTGTGCTTTTCCATTAGTAGAAATGCTTTTTGAGCGAAGGCCATATTATGACAGTTCTTCATAGTTTCCGTCTTCTTTTTTCAAAGGGAAAAAAATAACCAAATTAGCAGGCAGAAGTGTTGCAGAATGGAATGGTCATTGACAAATGTGACACATAACGTAAACTTGAGCCTCATTTTTAAAATGTTTTTGTGTTTCCTGGAGTCCTTGTGGTGGTTTACTGAATTTTCAGATTGGTGATTGAAGAATTTCCATAACCTTGTGCTCTCCAAGAATGTGAACTTAGGTACGATGTCTACCTTCTTTGAGTTTCAGGTTTCTTGATTGTAAAATAAGAGTAATAATTTATACCATACTTATTTTACAAGTTTTAAAGGGGACAAATAGATATTCCTGACTTTTTTTTTTTTTTTTTTTTTTTTTTTTTTGCTATCAAGCAATGGACAAAAGCAATTTGTTTTTCCTGAGTTGTCACACTATAGTAAAAACAAACGTGAACTAGGTTGGAATCACAAACACTAATTATCTGATAATGGGACATTATTTCATCTCTCTTAATTTCAGTTATGGCATCTCTAAACTAGAGATTTCTATGATACTTATAGTGAAGATTAAAAGAAAAGGTTTGCAAACGTCTGGTATACAGAGTACCTAAAGAAAGTGATACTAATTACTAACATTAATCCACATGAATAATCTAAAAAACAAAATATAATTCCAAGAGCAATGTTCAGAATTTATGCTTTGACTTTATAATTTATATTATTGGGACCAATTCAAACACCTATCTATATTTGTTAATTTCCACTTTCCTTCTCTGTTGTTTAACCAATCAAGTATGTGGCCACAGCAACCTCCATTGCCTCATCACTAAACCTCTAGCCACTGCTGGCTGTCCCATCTCTCTCCTGGGTTAAGGACTAGGTAGTCTCCATTATTTCCACTGCAGTGGGAGTTGGAGTAGCTCTGATGTCCAAGTCCACCCATATAGGATACCTTGTGAGGCTGGACCAGCTTAGTAACAGTTCTTGCATTTGCTTTCTCCCCATTGTTGCTCCACATTCATTTTTAGCTCTCTCTCACTGTCTGGAATTTTATCCACCAACGAAGCATTAGTACACAAGCCTTAGTTAAAGTCACAGTTTCAAAGGAACTTGGGCTGAAACAATTGACTGGCACTCGCCCTATGAGGTCAATCTGCAGGAGAGGACTTTAGGCTATAGGCCTAGCGCTTGAATAAAATAGGACCATGCTTCTTGTGATAAGTGGGATATTGATAACTTTGCACTCAATGACATCATGGTTATGTTTTTACATAAGGTGTAAGTGTATGACAAGTGCAGTTGATCTGTACATGGCCAATACTGAACATTAAATAACGTGGTATGACCTTTTTAATGGCTTGCAGACTTTATAAAAAGGAAATTGTCAACTTCAGGTAGGCTGTCAAAGCCAAAGAGCTTCTGCGGTAGATTTTAAAAAGACTTTTATCTTCTGCAGTTACTAGACAGACTCTTGAAAATCAGACCAAAGATCTGATTATGGGATTGGTAGAACTGCAAGAAAGTTTTTGGTTGTGTTTTTAAAGCTTCAACAGATGTTTTATACCCAAGTGAGAGTCATGGCAGTGAAAGAATGCCAGGAGGTGGTAATAAACCCATCTAAACTAGAGACTGTTAGATTAGGGAAATTTGTAGGGGTTCAGAGATCTGGAGCATTCAGGATACCCTGCATTAAAATAAAGACAAGTTGTTGCTGCTCACAGAACTACATACGTTAAGAAAGAGCCATTGTATTTGATAAGTCTCTTTGCATTATTGATGCCACATGCACAGCTTTTGAGACTATGGCTCCAAACCAGTGATCAGGAGATTCTGAATGTTGTCAGTATTGAATGAGGTTCAGAGATCCAGTCTTCACTGCAGACTGTCCTGCTGTTGTAGCCGTGTCATCCACTGACAAATTTACGCTAGCGGACTCCATGGTAGATATGGATGCTGTGTTGTGTCTCTGGATATGGAATAATCATGAAGGGTCCTGGAGCAAAGCCATGCACACCATATTTGAAAAGTACATTTTTCTGCATATGCCAGAAACTGCTTTTATCTAAGCACCTGCTTTTGTCTGTGGATGTGACCAAAGAACCCCAAAAGATTATGTAACCAGAACTTTCCATTATGAAGTAACTTGTTTTGAATTTAGCTAGTCTTAAGGTTAGGTAGGTGCTATAGCAATCAAATATTTAATAGAAGTGACACATTTAAGAGTAGGCTGAAGCAGATTCAGAAAGCACAAGTAAATTAAATGAACAGATGGCCCAGACTCCCTTGTCACTTACTTCTGTTTATCTGATGTTTATCCTTCTACTCACAACTATGTCCTTATGGAGGATAACTTTTGACCAATTGACAGAGGAAGAAAAGATTCAGGCCTGGCTCACTGATGAGCCACCACACTATGTTGGAACTATCAGGAAAAAAGCTTCCGCCATGTTATAACCCCATTTATAGGTGGCCCTGGTAAAATTAAATCATGCCAGGAGACAAAGCTGTGAGCAAAATACTCTTTCATCCATTTTGTATGCAGATGTCATCTAATATATGGATATATATAAAATATTATGTCATGCATAATGACTGGAAAGAAATAAGAATGGAAGACCGAGAATAAGGATGTCTGGAGAAGAATTATATGGATAGACACAATGGGAGACTGCGCAAAGTATGAGGATTTTGCGTCTCATATTCACACCCACCAGTGTGCTTTTTTGAAGAACAGACTTTCAAAAACTAGGCAACATACTATACTGTCCATGTTAGCAAGTGTCTTTCCCCAGCCATTCCAATACCTGCAAAATGGCCCTATGAATGGAATAGCTATGGTGGCATGTCTGGAAGCCATGTATTTGTCAAAAATTGTAGGTTGCCTATTGCAAAGGCTGAATTAGCTATAGCAGAATATCCAACCCCTGAAGTAAAGCACAGTGCTGGCTCCTCAGCATGGCGCTATTATCAGGGAAACCAGCTAGTTTCCGTAGATTATACCAGGCACCTTCTACTTTGGAGGGCACAGAGATTCCTTTCACTGAAATTGATACACATTGTGGAGATGGGTTTGCCTTCCCTATTCCTGCCAACTTCACCATTTGATGACCATGGCCTTTAGAACGCCTAATCCAATAACACAGTATCCCACATAGCCTCTAACTAAGAGGGCTATATAATGGGAATGACTTATGACAGTAAGGCTCATGACAAGTCTTTAAGGTGTGTTAAGGTATCAACTTGGGGTTATCCCCTGGAAGTGTTTGGGGCACTATTCTGGTCATCTGTTACTGTACAACTAACCACACTTAAACTAAGTGGCTTAAATAAATTACCTCTCACTAGGCTCAGCTAGAATGTCCTCACTGGAAGTTCTTAGAAAGCTTAGCTCAGATACTGGGGCTGAGCTGTAGTTGGGGCTGCCAAAGGTTCGATGGGACTAATAGCTCATTCACATGACTAGCAGTTGCTGTCAGGCGCTCAGCTGGGGCTGGTAACTTAAGTATCTACACATGGCCTTGCCATGCACCTTGGGCTTGATGTCTAGGTTTGGGAAGGGAGCATTCCCACACCAGGTGTTCTAAAAGGCACACGTGGGAACTATAAAAGTTCTTATGATTCAGACTATAATATCGCCATTGACACTAAGGCTGGCTCAGATTCATAAAATTGAAGGAGGTGGGGATCCCACCTCCTGACGTGGGCCTGGCAAAGTTACGTTGTGGAAGACCACAGGGAATGGAAGGTAGTATTGTAGCCATTTTGGAAAATATGAATTTGCATGCATTGTCCTCTTGGAGATGGCATATGAGCTGATCCAGTGGCTGACATTGGAGCTGTATTCCTAAAGTTTCAGGCAACAACAAGAAGAAATAGAATTGATTCCCTCATCATAGCTTCCAGCGATCAGCTTGTAGAATTTGTACAGGCTTTCCCTGAAATGGAGTAATAGCTGCTGAAATAGAGGTTCTGTTTACTATGGGAGTAATTTCCTCCAGAGGAAACTATAAGAGTTTCACTGAAATGGAAGTTGCAAATAACACTAGGCCGTAATAGGTTCCTTATTCCAGGATTAGCAGGCAAGGAAATAATTGCTGGATTGGTTGGTATAGTTAACCCTGAGTACCAAGAGAAGCTGGGGGTACTTCTGCACAACAGGTGCAGGAAGGAAGATGTATGGAATGAATGAATTTCAAGGTGACATTACTTGTTGCATATATGCAGCAAATTCAGCCAGACATGAGCGAGAAAGCTCCATTCAGAACCTTCAGTCACGAAGATCTCAGTCACTTCATTACTTCACTAGACAGGGTGAAATATTGGACAAAGCAGAAGGGGGTGATGAATCTAGAATTTGGAAGAGGAATATCAATTACAGCTTGGGAGCAGCTGCAGGGATAGGGACTATAGCGTGATTTACTAACACTCTGAAATACTTTTTAAAATTCTGCAACCAGCTACTGAATGATTGGATTCGTACCTCCATTCTTGGTAAAGTAACGTGGCAATCTTACTTTCATATTGTTAATGAAGAATGTGAGTGGGACAAGGGATGGACTGTACGAAACCTAATTGATGTGCTCTCCCAACAAATTTGTTAAGTCCCATTTGCCTCTCAAATTGAAATACTTACAAAATGGAGATCCTTAGCTGCCATGATTGTCCCCTAATCTCCTAAAACTAGCTGTCTCGGGGGTCCTGGAAATGATAACCTGACCTTGGCTGCACTGCTGTGGAGACAACAGAGCATCTGTAGCAGCCAAGCCTTGTGTTAGGGAACACGCAGATATTCTCACAGCTCACCACTTCCAGGGTCAAATAAAGAAGCTCTCTCATGGGTGGCAGTGCTGATGGTGGGTAATCTGACTTCCCAGTAACTGCTGTCCACTGGCATCAATAAGAACTTAGAATTAGGTAGGAAAGTTCATACTCATGAGGTGAACTTCAAGACCTGAAAGATAGGATGTGAGGAGGAGTTAGCAGATAAATACTTGCTCTTACTTTGCCCAATATTGCACACCATGGGCTATTTTCATACGCCTATCTGGTAGTTTCATACCCTCTTTCAGATTGTCTTATGTGAATGAGCAACTGAATGTTATTCATTGAAAATCAGTGGCCAGCTTAGAAATAGATCCCTCCCCCCTTCTTAATCTTCCTGCTCCCAAATTCTATTGATCAAAGCAAATCCCAAAGCCAGCCTCGATTCGGAATGAGTGGAAATGGACTCCATAACATGACAGGAGGACTTTCATGAATATACAGAGATGGGAAGAATTCTTGGTAGGCAGCTTTCTAGGCAATTTGTCATAATACTCATGTCTTTCATATTTTCCAATTCTTTGTCTTTTAGTTCTAACATCTGGACATTTTTTTAAATTTTAATTTCTGGAGTTTATTTTAAAATTCCATTGGATCCTTAATATTTGACATTAAAATTTAAATTTTGAAGGATTTATTTTTCTTTTTAGAAAGTTCCTTTTTGGAGTATTGGTCTTTTTCCCTCCAACTTAATATTTACTTTTTCCCTACAGATGATGCAGTAGACATTCTCCCAAATGAACTCTGATGATCCTTGTTTTCTGATATCCACACCTTGTGTAAACCCCCCCCACAATGAGTAATGATTAGCCAGTATGACGAACAGAATACTGAGGAAGTGACTTTATGACTTTTGAGGCTACTCCATAAGAGATACTGTAATTTCTGTGTTGGCTTCTCTTGGACCACTTGCTCTGGGGGACACCAGCCACCAGAGTCATAAGGACATTGGAGTACCCTTGCTAACCTTGTGAAGGAGTCTTCCAGCCTTATTCAAACCCCTGGATGACTAACGTTTCAGACACCTTAACTTATACTCCACGAGAAATCCTGAGCCAGAACCACATTGCTAAACTTCTCTCAAACTCCTAACCCAAAGAAACTGTGGGAGATAACCAATGCTTTGTTTTGTTTTGTTTCGTTTTTTCAGATTCTCTGTTATACTGAAGGATTCCCTCCTGTTCTCAACACTCTGAGTTTTTGAGTGTTACTTCATTAGTATTTAGGGAGAAAAGGAAGAGACAGGTGTGTGATCTCTCTACCGTTTTGAACTAGAAATCAGCAGGAAGCTTTATTTTTTAATTGAGATATAATTGACATCTACCATTATATTAGTTTCAGGTGTACAACATAATGATTTAATATTTACATATATTGGGAAATGATCATCACAATAAGTTTAGTTAACATTGTTACATACAAAATTACAGAATTCTCTTTTCTTGTGGTGAGAACTTTAAAGATTTACTCTCTTACCAACTTTCAAACATGCAATACAGTATTATTAACTATAGTTGTCATGATGTACATTATATCTCTATTTTATAGCTGGAAGTTTGTACCTCTTGATTTCCTCACCCATTTATTGTGTTTTAAGCCACTAATTTTTAAGATAATCTATTAATCATCACTAGATAACTAATATGGATATTATTAATTTCAGATTAAGAGATTATTTTTCTGTGGGTTTTTCTAATATTTTATGAATTCTCGTTCTATTTTGTTTGCTTCGTTGTCCTCTGTTTGTGGCATTTCTTTCCTTGACTGCCAGTTTATATTTAGGAGTAAAATGTTAAAAAGTTAACTAAAAGCTTAGTGTTCACTGGGTTCTTATAAAATTGTAGGGTGGGCTCAGTCGGTTGGGCGTCTGCCTTCCGCCCAGTTCATAATCCCAGGATCCTGGAATCGAGCCCCACATCTGGCTTCCTGCTGAGCGGGGAGCCCTCTTCTCCCTCTCCCTCTGCCTGCCGCTACCCCTGCTTGTGCTCTCTCTCGCTGTCCTACAAAGAAATAAAATCTTTAAAAAAAAAATTTAGACTTTACCATTTTTTTGAGGCACACTTACCTATCGATCTTTGTCGATTTTACTCTTTGGCTTATCATTTCCTCAGAGAGGAGTCTTCCAATTTTTTAGGTGGGAAGCCGGCTATAGAGCTGGGGAAAGACTAGGATTTTATGGTTTTAAGTTTTAAACATTTAGTTAATATCTGTTGTTTTGGTGTAGTGCTTTACTCCTGCCCTCAGCTAAGCCCCGTTTCCTCTTATTCAGAGTAATTCTGATTCAGTCTCTTAAGAGAAGCAACTTCCTGTCTCCTGCTGGAACGGAGAAAGAGACCTAGAGGTACTATGGGTTTCAGCCAACTTGTCAGCTGTCCTTCATAGACAGCCAGCAAACTGGAAGACTGTCCAAAATGAAAAGTAACTTTCCTCCTAGAGACTGTCCAGGGACTCAGTTTCCTTCTATCTTGTTGATAGAAGAGAAGGGACCTATTACTGAAAGGAAGAAGACCATTTGCCTTCACTGCTCCTGATACTTTCAGCTTTCTCTTCTCTAAACCATTACCTTGAATTACACACATTCAATCTCCCAAAAGTTGTTCACATATCTTGTCTACTCCCTCCTCCTTTTTCTTCTGTGTATCTACATTTTATCTCTTAACTGTTATTTTAGTGGGTTTGGGGAACAAGTAAAAACTCATGTGTTCAACCTTCCATATTAAATTGGAAGATACTCGCTCCAGATAACACACCTTTACAATCTATATAATTGGTCATAAAATAGTATATATGGAAATTTTTCTCCCTTTGTGTAGCTTTGCAGTGAGAGACAATGTACAGTTAATTCTTATTATGCACAGTAGTTATGTCTATATAAAGTTGCCAAAAGCTGAATTCGCAAATACTCAACCATTGCCCCAGGGGAAATATGTACATATAGATATACGTAATTCACATAGATTATAATCTTAAACCCTAAAAACAACTGTTCTGGCTGATTTTGTGTGTGTGCGTGTGTGTGTGCATGTGTGTGTGTGTGTGTAAAAGAGAAAATGAGGTTCAAGAGTGTTAAGTGACTTGCCTTAGACTTCCCCACTAACAGGTGCCAGTTAGGATTCAGTCCTCAACCCAGAGCTGGAGTTCTTGCACTTGACTTCACTACCTGCTACTGTTTCCACTTCCCACTCATCTCTGCATGACAGCTGAAACAAGAATGTAGAGCCGCTACTCCTGTCATCTCAGCCGGGAATGTAGATGCCAGGTGACTCGAATTTTTTGCTGCTATGAGCATGTTCTCAAATGACCATGAAAGCACTGCAAGTATTAATTTTGAGGTTACAAATAAATTTTAGGAAGTAGATGAATTCACAAATGTAGAATCTGATCTAGGAATAATGAGACTTGACTGTAAATTGTTGAACACATCTACCTAATAATCCTATGTGCCAAGAGCTGATTCATGTCCTACATGTCAGTGGTCTAATTAAAATGTAAAATGCTATGTCTGCTACCATTTATATTTTCATTGATAAAGGAGTTTTGCTAATTTTCCTTTCTGTGTTCTATCCAGCAATAATGTTTATTAATCTGGAATAATGTGTTCTAATATGATTGTTTATAATTTCCTAAAGGGATAACATTTTAATATGTCCACAGTTTTGGTACCTAAATCATGATAAATTTGTCAAAATACAGTGGAATTAATATCGATTACTTGTTCTAGAAAAAAATGTGATTAGTCTACCAAAATGAAAATTGCTTTGAAAATTTGTAATTTTCATAAATTATGACATACTGAAAACTTGAGTTAATGAATTTCTACTACAATATAATCCATTTTCCAATCCTATGACTTTTAAATCATTTTAGTCCATTTGCATAAAATTATCATACTCTGTTTTACTTTCTCCAGCTCATACCGATTCATAATCTACATCAGTATTGGCATCCTTCTCACTACTTATTTATGACAAGTCTTGACTGTAATATTTATATGACTGTTTTTATCATTAACTTTTATCTTTTCAAAAATTGCTTTGGGTCCATGCTGTTTATATGCTTTTCCATAATTCAATAAAAATACAAATTCAAAAAATATAATTTATAACAGACACTATGAAATGACCCCCCCCACCATCACCTGAGATGAAACTTGTTACTAACTTGAGAATGAAAGTTAAATAAGACACACACACAAATCTAGAGTATAATAAAAACCTTTAAAAATACAAAGATTATTATGACAACAACATTTCTGAGAGAATATCAATGAAGCTACACATTCAAATTTGTGAAATGCATGTGACCAAAATTATTTCATAGTCTTTTTGAATAAAACTACTTGCGGTTCTCTTGAGAGACCATTAGAGACTTTGAAACACCTTTTTTAGGTTATTATTAGATAGGCAAACTTTAGAATTTTGGTTGAAAACCCCAATTTACAAAATATGTATACAAACTACTTTCCAGAGGGGAAGATAGATTTTCTTTTAAAGGGATAATAAACTCCAGAAACCAATTCTAGCTATGAAGAGTGTTTTAAGTTTGAAAGCAATAACTCCATATTATAGTTGTAAGACAATTTTTAGATCAACAATGAAACCATTCTTATTCAAATAAGTGGCTCCCCAAAATAGATCTACAAGTAGGCTGGCTAAAGTAGATAATGATCACCTTAGGAATAAGTTTAAAATAATGTACAGTCATAAAACACACTCCCAGAAATTTTAGCTCATGAAATTGGGGTGGGGCCAAGGAATCTACATTTTACAAAACTTCTCCAACAGTTCAAATACCAGTGATATAAATTATAAGGACTGAAACTGTTGAATGCTTGCTATGGTGAGAGAGCATTTGAGTCACTTTTATATGTTCTCTAATTTAATTCACAAGACAAAACTGTGTAGTAGATTTCACCATCCAAAATTTACACCAGAAGAGACTAAAGTTCATACAGGTTAAGTATCATAGTCATATATACTGGAAACAGCAGAGCTTATATAAAAATCTTTTGTATTAGTTTCCTAGAGCTGCCACAACTAACACAAACTAGTCGGCTTCATTTTCTCAGAGTTCTGAAGATTAGAAGTTCTGGGGGCTGGAAGTCCAAAAGCATTGTGTCAGTTGGGCTATGCTATCTGAAATCTACAGTGGAACTCTTCCTTGCCTCTTCTTAGCTGTTGGTTTGCTGATGATCTTCATGTTCCCTGGCTTGCAACTACATAATTCCAATCTCTGCCTCTCTCACCACTTGACACTCTCCCTATGGGTCTCTGTGGGTACATGACTTTCTTCTTATAAGGATACCAGGCATATTGGATCAGGGATCCATCCTATTTCAGTATTACCTCGTCTTAACCAAGCTAACTGCATCTGCAATGACACTATGTCCAAATAAGGTCATACTCTGAGGTACTGGAGACCAGGACTTCAGTGTATCTTTTATAGGGAAACACAATTCAAACCATAAACCATGTCTCCAAAGCATAAATATTTCCACCATGCCACTCCACCTCTACAAAAGGAACATATACAATAATTTCCCTGAACTTCTAAATAGCAATATTCAATTTTTGGTTGAGTGATCTTTGAAAAGAGAGTGATTTAAAACTGAAAAGAACGGATCATTTAGCTTATCCTTTTTATTTTGCAGATGGGGAAAATTGAAGTCAAGAGACAAAAGAGGTTACATAAATTGCCCAAGGTCATAATGCTAATTAGTGGAACATCATAGGCCAGAATACTAGCCTTTTGACCATTAAATAGACCAGTTCCTTTTCATAATACAGTTTTATCTGTTGCTATAAATTTTATTATTTTTTGCTTTCCTAAAGCAACATTCTCCTAGAAATATCTGTCTTGGTTTATTCAATTGCATTACTTGCAAATGAAATATGTTTTATTCTCAATTTGTTCATATAATCCATCCTCAAGGAGGGTAAAAAAATAAGATAATCCATTATCAAAAAATATTTCTGGGGTGGCTGGGTGGCTCAGTCAGTTAAGCAGCTGCCTTCAGCTCAGATCATGATCCTAGGGTTCTGGATCGAGTCCCACATCAGGCTCCTTGTTCGGTGGGGAGCCTGCTTCTCTCCCTGCCTGCCACTCCCCCTGCTTGTGCCCTCTCTCTCTCTGACAAATAAATAAATAAAATCTTTAAAAAAAATTTTCTATAGTGAATGCCTAACTGCTTATTAGTATTTTATTATTATTGTTGTTCTTGAGTTGATGTTATTATTATATTAATAATTGACTAAGATACAATAGCATCATAAACCTTAAAATATTAGAAAAAATTTAATCAAAAATGTGCAGGACCATCTCAATGAAAGCTAAAAAATAAAATCAACTAAACAAAAAAAAAATGTTGAGAAATTAAGGATATCTAAGTAAATGGGTCAATATACAATATTCATGGATTGGAAGACACTAAAGTGTTAAGACGAGAATTCAATCCAAAATGACTTTTAAATGAACACATTTTCTTTTTTCTTATTTAATTTCAGTTAGCAAACATACAGTGCACATTAGTTTCAGATGTAGCGTTCAATAGATGAACACATTTTCAATCAGACCCCAACAAGGCTGTTTGGAGAAATTGACAAGTGATGTTTATGAAAATTTAAAGGGCCTAGAAAATAAACAATATTGACTTTAAAAAAAGCTGAAAGACTTATGCTACCTTATTTCAATATGTACTGTAAAAATTAAGTGTTCAAAACAATTGAGTATTGTTATAGGAAAGAAAATAGATATATGAAACAGAATAGAAAGTTGATGAATAGATTTAATTGGAGTTGAACAAAGGAACCAAACAATTAAATGTAGAAAAAGAAAGACTTTTTAACAAATGTTGTTGGAAAAATTCGAAAAATCTATTAAAAATGAATCTTGATCTCTACTTCACACCACACATAACTAATTCAAATATGATTATAGACATAGAACTAAAAGCTGAGACTACAAAGCTTATAGAAGAAAACACAGGAGAATATCTTTGTGATCTTGGATTAGGCAATGACTCTTCCAAGGACCCAAAAGGCAAAAATGATAATAAAAATAGTAAAATGATAAATTGAATTTCATCAAAATTAAATATCTCTGCTTATTGAGACATACAATATAGAAAACAAAAAGGCAAGACATAAACTTAGTGCTAGAGTATAAATTAAAATCATGAGAACAATTTCACACCCACTAGAATGGCTAAAATTAAAGAGATTGACATATACTAGCAGATGAAAAAAATGTGGAACAACTAGAACGTTCATATTGTTGGTGGGATTGCTTTAAGTGTATCTCTGTAGTATCCCATAAGATGTACAGAGCCTCTCACAATAGAGACATGTTGACATTTTACCGGCTAGACTGAAATGTAGAAACCTATCACTGATCTTTTGCCTCACTTGTTAATAGCATGATTGTCTTAAATTTCTTTCCTACATATATTTAAAACCAAAACAGACAATGTTAAATTTTTGCTTCAACCATCAAACAAAATTTGTAAAACTTAAGAGAAGTATTGCAAGTATGGCATTTGCCCCAATTTTATTCTTTCTGCTATTTCTTTCTACCCAACATTCTAAGAGTTCTTATATCATTTCTTTTCTGTTAAGACTATCTCCTTTAGTCAATCTTTTACGGTAAGTCTAGTGATAAATTCTCTTGGATTTTCTTCATCTGAGAATGTTTTGATACCCCCTTCACTCTTGAAGAGTATTTTCTCTGGATGTAGAATTTTAAGTTGGCATTTCCTTTCTATCAGCACTTGAAAAATGTAGTCCCACTCCCTCCTGACCTACATGATTTCTAATGAAAAACCTGATATCATTCTAATTGTTTTACATCTATAGGTAAGGTGTTATTACACTCTTGCTGTTTTCAAGATCTTTATTTGTCCTTAATTTTCAAAGTTGGATAGCCAAGTGTCTTGGTGTGGATTTGTGTGTGTGTGTGTGTGTGTGTGTGTGTGTGTGTGTGTGTGTGTGTGTGTGTGTTCACTCAGTTTATTAAATCTGTAGGTCTAGATCTTTTGTCAAATTTGAGAAGTTTTCAGCCATTAGTTCTTCAAGGTTCTTTTCAGCTCTGAAAGCTTCTTTTTAGCTTCTTTCTCCTTGCCTTCTGGAATCCTGATGACATAAATATTAAATAGTTTGTTATAGTCACACAGGTCACTGATACTCTTTTTTTCCCCTCTCATTTTCTCTTTGTTTTTCAGATTGGATAATTTCTACTGTTCTATCTTCAAATTCACTGATTTTTCTTCTATACTCTCCATCCTGCTGTTAACTCCATCCATTGAGTTTTTTTATCTCGCATATTGTATTTGTTAGCTCTAAAATTCCTATTTGACTATTCCTAGCAGTGAAAAGGAGTGGGACCTTAACATTGCCAGGCAGGGGTGGGAGTGGGGTGGGGTGGTGGGTCTGGGTGGTGAATGTTAGAACTAGAAGGGACTAAGTTCTAGCTCACTACTTAGCTTTCTCTGACATTACCCTGGCAAGAAGTTAGTGTCTTGTTAGTTCCTGGCAAGAGTGAAAGTCTAGGCTCCTGATATCAAATCAAGTCTTTGCTCTTAAGGATGGGACCACAGTTTTATTGTGTTTCTTGTGGTATTGTTTGGTGTAGAACAGTTCATGTTTAACCTTATTGTCTTGCTATGTTGCACTTTTCTTGCCCTTTTGGCTAGAAAGAGCAGGATTTTTTTTAAAAATCTGCATTAATTGGCATTCTGAGTTGCTGGCTTCTTTTACCTCCAAATCCTGGGTATATGAGGCAAAAAGAAACCCTAGGACCTTACTGCCTTGCTGTTCTTTGGGTCCCCTGGTTTCTAGCTAGTTTGCCTTTTTTCTCTCTACATTTTCAGATTATCCTTATGTTTGCTTTACTGTATTTGTTTGTTTGTTTGTTTGAGAGAGAGAGAGAGAGAGAGAAAGAGAGAGAGTGAGCATGTGAGCAGGGAGAGGGGCAGAGGGAGAGACAGAGAATCTCAGGTAAACTCCAGGCTAAGCATGGAGCCCCATGTGGGGTTTGATCTCACTACCCCAAGATCATGACCTGAGCCGAAATGAAGAGTCCAATGCTTAATCAACTGAGCCACCCAGGTGCCCCATCCTTATGTTTGCTTTATATACAATGTCTAGGAATTTAGGTATAATTAGAGGGAGGAATAGGGAAAAGTGTATCTATTCCATCTTCTCAGAAATGGAATCTCAATTCCCCTTTTTTAAGAATAGGATTTGTAGGGGCACCTGAGTCGGTTAAGCACCTGCCTTCAGCTCAGGTCATGATCCCAGGGTCCTGGGACCAAGTCCCACATTGGGCTCCCTGCTCAGCAGGAAGCCTGCTTTTCCTTCTCCTCCCTGCTCATGCTCTCTCTCCCTATCTCTGTCTCTCTCTTTCTCAAATAAATAAAATCTTAAAAAAAAAAAAAAAGAATAGGATTTGTAGAGTTTGCCCTTACCTCTTGAAACCCTGCTAGCACATGATATTGTAAGTTTTAACTGGGAAGTTGGGGGTTTGTGGTTTTGTTTTTGCTTGGTTTTGGTAGAAAGTCTTTCTAGGTCTTTGTACTACTAGCATGCAATAATATGAAATACTAGAATATATTTTGTATTATTTTCAGAAGTTCAGAAAATTGAAATTTCTGGTGGGTGAACCTACACAATATTATTTAGATTTATGTCTTATTTTTAAAGAATATGCCTATATTGATTTATATGAGAATCATAAATCAATGATTTAGAAATATCATCAATCAAGAAAATCTTAAGTCATTCAACCATGTACCAATTTTAGATGTAGACTCAGGCTACTTTGAAAAGTAGTACTATTTTGAATATATGGGCATTGGTATATTTTGGAGAATTAATTTTATAATCATTTTTTATACTTTTAGAGTCATTTCACAATGGCAGGCATTGCACATCTAGTGGATTATAACAAATTAAAAATATAAGCTAACTAATTAAAATATAGAATATAATTAGGGCTTTTGGGTGGGTTAAAGATAGTTTTCTTATTAGTTCATTTAAATTATCTTTCAAAAATTAAGATTCACATACTTTGATGTAGTTTCCTTTCTCATAATCCTTTCTCTGTTGTTCTCACAAAAGTAAAATCAGCTACTGCTACCATGCCTCAATCCCTGCCTTTCTTGTCCAGCATCAGAAATGTAGGTGCTAATTTCACAACATTTCCGTTACACTTATTTCCAAACTAATCTCTGCTTCCTCCTTTACAGCACTGTATATTCTCTCTACTGTCCTCTGTGTCTTTCTTCCCCTATTTCACATACTATATTCCGTTCATCATACTCCTAGACCTCACCAAAACCACCAATTTACAAACAACCTCAACTTCCTTGTTCCTTAATCTTTCTGTTACATCAACTGGCAAAGTTCAACCCTCAATGAATCCAACTGTCCATTGCCACTACTTCTTCATTCAGGTTGCCGAATGCTCTTGGGGAAAATCACTCAGATGTATGGATTCGTGTCAGTACACATTCATTGTCTACAACTTCAGCTGCGGATTGTAAGCTGTTTGAAATATGTCTTATATTTATTTGTACTCGGTTCATAACCCAATGTGTTATACATTCTAGGCACTCAAGAAATGCCACCTGACAGACTGGATTTGTTCTGCCAAATCTTATTTATCCGAAGGTATTCTCTTGTAAGCTCAGCACATTTCCCATTCCTCAATTGTGAATTTATTTTTAAAACATTTTTATTATTGCATCTACTATATTAGAGAAAATTTTAATGTAAATGACCTTTGAATAATACCAATAATTGGTTTTGGTTGTCCTCACTTTACTTATCACTTTCACTTCTCTTGCTGCCTCTGTCAATCAAGAAATTCACAAGGCAGTTCCAGACTTGCTGGCATTTTGGTCCCCTGACTTGCTGCACATTATACCTCTAATTAAGTCTCTGTGTTATTTTAGTTTTTTCCTTGTTTGGCTCAAGATCTCTCTTCCTTTCAGGTTAAATGTTGTAAACAGAAAGCAAATATAATGGCTGCCCAATCAAATTATACAAGGAATGCTGAAAAGGTCAAAACAGCAGAGCACACTATGGTAATTTATGTAATGTAGAATGCATTAAAATTTTGGCCTTCATTTGCCTCAAAAAAAAATGTAATGGCAGGCTAGATATGGCATAGGGTATTCAGAATGAAGTCTTATCTTCCAACTAGCAGGAATTTACTCACCTTTGTTCCTTCGCTCTGGGAACATCTTTCCCCTGATCAGAGGGAGAGTCACTCCCGTGCCCACTGGCAACCTCTTTCTAGCTCTCCCCTCCTCATTTGTCCTTAAGAAGGGGAAGGAGCAAGCTAAATCCTCCTTTCCTTATGAACCCTCATAGACCTCATGGTCTTTCTTCTGCATGCATTTCTTTCTTTAACAAGCATTGCTTATGAGGCTGACGAAAAGCTTCCTTATTTAGTCTCTAGTGATATATGATATATTGGCTTTGGCATGAACCATTTAAAGGAAAACTAGTACTTACAATAGAAGCAGAGAAGGTCAGAGTATTACCATTGCCTACTCAAGTGACATGAATTTGGAATGAAGTGATGAGAGTCAGTCTGGTTACTCCTATCAGGTAGTAGCTTTTGAGTACAGCTATAATAAATATATTGTTAAGGAGCCATGTAATGTGCACTAAAATAATAAAAGCCGCATATTTTCCTCATTCTCTTGTTCATTGGATACTGTAGTCACAAGGACAAGGATAGAGGATAACTTCCTTATTTGAGAAAAACTTCTATACTGATGGAAAGTTTGAATCGGGTGGAAGGCATGCATGGGGACATCTATTATGTTGGCCTTGGTGTGGCTAGCTGAATTGTAGAAAGATACATTTATATATGCATTAACTAAATGAAATACCTTATCACTATGGATTATTAGGTTCCTCAGGAAGCTGACTCTGAGATGGAGTTTAGTGCATGGGATATTGAGGACGGTCCTCGGGATCAACACCTGTGGGAGTAGGGGAGAAAAATGGTGGTCCGAGAGAGAAGTCATGCTTCAGCCCAGCTTGGCCTGAGCCCATGGATCACTTTGAAAATGGAATAGGCTTTCCAAGTTGCCCTCAGTTTTGGTGAGGGAGCCAGACTCTGTATCCCCACATGGACTAGTCATTGCATATAGGTTGTCCTGGATGGGATTTGTCCTTAGACAAAATAACAGGCAATATTTGAAAAACCGGACGACTGAAATACATCTGCTGACAACACTCTAAAAAGTCCCCTTTACAAGTCCCTCATTGAAAAGTAATCTGTCTGGAGGGTTCTCAGCAGGTTAACTGTGGCCAAGAGAACAAGTTCTTTCTAATGAAATATGGATAGTAGATGTAATCTGTGTAACATTTGCTTGTCTCGCTCAAAAGGAAGTCACCTACCCTCAATGAGATGTTCCTAATACCATGGGTGAAACATGGCTTGAAAATAACTTCTTTTGGACATGTAGTTGAAATCAATTCTGTAGGGGAAGAAAGGTCAACGAATGGAAAGAACGTGGGTTTCCTTAAAAAAGCACTTCACAGAGGCATGATGCTTTTCAGTCCAAACCACTTCCGTACTGCACATGTGAGAGCAGTAACTCCTATTTAAACTAACGCATTCTGTGGTTTATTTGTAATCAACTTTGTCCTTCAAAGTGCAATAAGGATATCTGGAAGTGAGATGCTATTAAACAAAAACCAAATCATGTGACAAGGCATTGCTATAAGAAGGTGAAAAGGGATGGCGTGAGTGTTCTGGCTGGAAAGACGACAACTTATATTGGGACGAGGCGAAACTTATAAAGCTATCACCTGTGATGATTTCAATGGCAGACCATATGCTTACAAGTCTGTAGCTTTACTGGAATTTGTTTAAAAAATTCAGACGAACGATGTGTTTGGCTGCTCTCTGTTGTTTTAGCAAAATTACTGGTAAAGAGAGCTGAGATCAGACAAGAAATGATAAGTTCTGCAATTCTACATAGAAGAAAATATAGCACTGCTAAGAGAGGCAATCTCGGCCTACAATCAGCAATCATATTGACTGAGCAAGCATTATTTTGGGCCCTAAAAGTATTAAAATAACAACTGCTTTTTTATCCTAAATAGCAAAAGATGAGATTGTCACTTGCAACCTATCTCCACAGCCTCCAAATTAAACTTTCTAGGCAGAATAGGGAGCCAGTCTGTGGTAAAGCTCAGAGGAAGGTGTTGCCTTGCCATCCAATCGCTTTGTTTCAAGGTATCTTCCACTTAGATGCCTTCACATCATTGGAGAGTGGGAGTCTACCCAGAACCCGTAGATAGAAGCATTGTAGGCTTGAGCCATAAGTCTAGAAGAAATCTTTGGGAATGGTTACTTTAACAACAACAACAACAACAAAAAGAAAAACTGACTGGAATAAAATAAGATGACAATCTCAAGTTTTTTTGAGAGAATTTTATTGTTAATGAACCCAAACCAAATGTCTGGATTACTAAAGCCAGTTATTTGCAAGTGGTGGATTGATATATCACACTATTACATTTTGGGTGAGAGGTAGTCATATAAATTATCTATCGGTTTATAGATTATCAGGTTGCAAAGAGTCGTATTTAGGCTTGATGGAGACCACTAGACTTCACTAAGAATCCTAAGCTGAGCCAGATGCAATGAATTGTAAGATGAACCGCATGTGGGAATAAGGAAGGACCCATGCCTTCGGGTCCATTTATTCACTGCTGCTGCAGATCCATTCTTCCATTACAGTAGATTTTTGCTGAGCACATGACTGTTGAGACATTTTCCAACCTCCCTTGCAGTTAGTTATGACATTTTTCCTTCAGTAGACTGTGAGAATGAATGAACAGCCAACTCACTTGTTAAATGAAATTTATTTGAATTGCCTTTTCTCTCTGCACAGGCTACAGTGTAGAAGAGCATTGACTTCGGTTCAACAATGCAGAAGAGAATAACACGCTGGCAATGGCAAAGCAAAAATGTGAAATGAAACCGGAACCCTGTCTGCTTCCTGGAGCAGACTCCTCTGAATCTGCCACTGATCTCTAGACTGTGATGACAGAGAAAATACATATACTCTCTTCATGTACATCACTGTATTTTGAATTTTGCAATTTAATTTTTTTTACCATAGCTGTGCCTGTACTGCAATTAATGTGTTAGCAGTTTAATTTTTGTACAAATGTTATTATTTGCCCTTTATTTTTTCAGATATTAAGATACTTTATATTGGGCATCCTTTGTCATGATTTTTACTAGAACAAAATAACAACTGAGAGCTTTGTTCAGAGATTTGTTTTCTCTCAATGTGGCAAAAAAATTCAAAATAATGTAATAACTTTCAATGACATGTATTAGACATAGCATATACAAACAGTATCAGAAAAAAAAAGAATATCAGTTGTGTAGAAGTTTTGAACTTCAGAATGACTTTTCTGCAGCTGCTAAACTGTTCTGAATGATTCTGGAATATCCATTAATACAAATCAACAATAATTCCTCTGTCTAAATGAAACACCCGCGCGTGCTTAAAAATTAAGGCTATAACTATGGCCATGTGACTACTTCACTTTTTCTAAGTGAAGAACAAAAGTTTGTCTTAAAGGACATTGTGAGCTTTAAGAAATTCAAAATACCTTCATTGAAATAGAAGAATTAAATTCCATTAAAGCAGTTGGTTAGATCTGTTCTTTGTTGTGCTTTCGATTCAGAAAACCCCAACAGTTTATTTATTGTCTGAAGCACACTGACAGGTGATCCTTGCCCCAAACACACCCCAACTGTTCTTTGCAAGTGGAATCGGTGAATAAGTAAATACATGACTCGCTCTTCAGCAGCCAGTGATTAAACTTCCATACCACAGTTCATTTCTCTACGTGTGGTAACTGACTGAAAGACCTGGAATGCTTTTCAGATGGTTCCTTCTTCCCCATTTGGGTGCTGTTTTTCCCAAGGACATTGCACCTATATGTCATGTTGACCAAACTTTAGAAAGTGCGGAGGTGAAGGGGTTATTACGTCAGACTGAGCTGAGTATTAAATACAATCCAAACAGCGTTCAATTTTGCTTTATTATCCAGTAGGTAAAACAACACTTCCAAATTTTCATTATTAAAGCGAGTGTCTTCAAAAACATTTAAAAAAATGAATAACAGAGGTTTTTATTTTCACTCACTTTACACTAAACTCAGGAAGCTAAGGATCATTGAATTAAATATGTTTCTGGTGAACCAATTTCAATTTTTAATCTATTTTCATTAACAGAATTTTGAAATTTGGTTTTAACGTAGTTACTTTTGGACAAATACAGATCTTTACTTCTCTCAAGTGTATGTTGACTAGATTCAATCCTTTTCTCTCAACTCAGGGTGATATTCATCAATATTACCTTTTTTTTTTTTTAAAGATTTTTATTTATTTATTTGACAGAGAGAGACAGCCAGCGAGAGAGGGAACACAAGCAGGGGGAGTGGGAGAGGAAGAAGCAGGCTCCCAGCGGAGGAGCCCCATGTGGGACTGGATCCTGGAACGCCAGGATCACACCCTGAGCCCAAGGCAGAAGCCTAACAACTGCGCTACCCAGGTGCCCCCAATATTACCTTTTTATAGGTGCTTTAAAATGATCATTATTAAAAGTATAAAGAGAAGTCAATTATAGTATAAGAAATGTTATCTGAAGTTGCAAACAGAGACTGAATTTGCACGTGTTCAATTTTGAGTTGACTTTCTTTCTCTAGCCTGTCAGAATTTAACCTACAATTTACACAAGAAACACCAACAATAGCTGATGAAATTCTCATGCATAACTTATCCTACCCCTTTAGTTATTTCAACTTGCTTTATTTATTCATTTCAATTTACTGAAAAATACTAGTATTATTTCACAAAATTATGTGAGGTTATCAATTCAAATAGTATCACAAAAATCAGGTTTTGTTAGCAAATGGCCTTTTAGCAATTCCAATCTCTTAGTTCTTACCTGAAAATGTTTATTTTTTTAACACACACACATTTCCTCAGACTCCCAAAATTGTGGGATGATTTTTTCATTTGAAATAGCTAATT
The DNA here is from genome assembly GCF_024610735.1 of Ursus americanus. Taxonomy (NCBI): domain Eukaryota; kingdom Metazoa; phylum Chordata; class Mammalia; order Carnivora; family Ursidae; genus Ursus; species Ursus americanus. The sequence continues at coordinate 37,596,324 of NC_142136.1, read as the reverse complement.
TATCTAAATGTACAGTTGAACAATTTGAAAATAATTAAAAAGTACTTTAAAAGATTTCCACCAAGTTCTTCCATTTTTACTGTATCAGCAGTGATTAATGCAGGTAGATAGGTTGTATCATACATCTGTAAATATCTCTGCCTATTGGGGCACCTGGCTGGCTCAGTCAGTAGAACACGTGACTCTTGATCTCAGGGTTGTGAGTTCGAGCCCCACATTGGGTGTAGAGATTACTTAAAAATCCAATCTTTTTTTTTTTTAATTCTCAACTTAGTTCACTACTATTCAATTTGAAATTATCGGCGTTCTCTTAAATTTTCATGTCTTGCTCGTCTTTATCCACTAGTTAGTTCAACCTCTTATGTTCTTTTTATCCATTGTCAGAATAGCTTCTTTATTAACTATATTTAATGTGCTATTAAAGCTAACCTCCCATGCAGTAAGAACATATTTATAATCTCACAAGGATCCACACTCATGCAAGTATCTCCCAAGATTTTTTTTATGAGAAGCAGGTTTCTGTTTCATGCAGGCCTTGACATGGAGACAGCAAGGCTATATTAGAACATCTTTATTTGTCACTTACTTCATTGCATGCCAAACAGATAGAGCTTTAGGAATTTTTGAGTTGTGGCATCATTTGGCACATCAAAGTAATAAGCTTGGGTTTCATACAGCACACATCCTGTGATGTACTTCGGCCTCGCAAGTCCCTCCACACAGAGTTACCTTAAAGTGGCTTGTTATTTAGAGCCTGTGTAAGAAAAGTATTTCCTCTGGACAAGGAAAAAAGTCCCCTTCAGAGGAAAAATTGTATAATGCCTCCCAGGTGTGTAAGAAAGGTGAAAAACTACAGCTCATCTGATGTACTGTTCATGACTTAGTGGGCTTATTAGTTCCCCGAACGAAGACTCGTCTGCCCTGCATTTCCGTGGTTTAATTTAATGGACAGATTCTCCAATAAAGGTAGATGGAAATAAATGCATTAGACAGCTCATGCAAGGAGCAAAAGGAAAAGGATTTAACTGTCAGGGTTTTTATATCTTTGAAATGATATGTTGTTTCAAACAATCTCAATTTCTCTAGCTTAAGTGTATTATTCTTTTATCTGATTCTTACTGCCATCTGGTTCATGTGCAAGTGCAAATCATAAGCGAGAAAAAGCAGAGCTAATTTTCTGTGTCAGCTTAACAAACAAAAGCTGTGTGATATGGATAGCTATCATTAAAAGTATCTATTGTGAAATATTGATCTGAAATAGGTTACTTTTTCAATGTTTAGATATGCAATGGTAATTAGGATTATTTGAAAAAGGGTGAGTGTCACTTGGTAATGTGGGAGGCTGTATTGATTTTGGAAAATGACTTTGTAATGCAACTAATATTTTCCACACATTTCTTATGAATTAATATTTTGAATTCTTTCATAGCATAGATTTTATTAACTGAAATATAGTATTTAAAAATGACCTAAAGTTTCTCTGGCATGTGAATGGCTTTATATTAATCCCTTTGAATGGTATAAAACGTGAGTTATAGTTTCAGTGGAAATTTTAAAAAGAGTAGAGAAAATATGACCAAAGGGAGAAAGAGAGAGGCATCTTTCTGATTGTCAGCTCATTGTTGGTATTTTATGTATCAGAGATGGGTTAAAATATCCTATCTTATCATGATCCTTGTTCAGAGGACCAAAATGTTTTCTTCTACCATAAATAAAATTATTAAGTATACTAAGATAATACTGATATAAATCTTTAAATTGTTAGCAGCAATACATTCTATAATGAAATATAAACATCTGTTCAAAAAGGGCTTTAACCTCTTACACTGTTATAATAATTAAGTTTGTTTTGCTTCTGTGCATTAAAAGTAGTGGACAATTACAAAGGCATTTTATCAAATAGGATTTTTATAACTTCCCATAAAGATATATGTCCATGTATAAAGTCCACGTACATAATTGTTTCCCTTTGGAGTCAGGTAAATCTCCTCACAGGCAGAACAATCTACTCTTCCCAGTGTAGAATTATGTGAACCCAATTCTCTACTAGCGTTAAAGTTAGGTTTGGGTTTGTTTACACAAAGAATGGAAAATTACCCCAAGAGGCTTTTGGGTTTTTATCCTTCCTTGGGTATTAACTTCTATTCTTAAGACCTGTATGCCTCAATTATGTCCTACTGACCTTCTGTATTAAAAACACTTAAAGTCACTCAAAATAGTATTTACGTCAGTCATTTAAGATACAAAACATATTATGGTAATCACCCAATGACCATTGGTTTTTGGTATCCATGCTCTTGTGTGATCCATTCTTCTTGAGGACAATCAGGATTCGAAGACTCTCTTCTAAGGAACAGATACCTAAGCATCTGCTGTTTAATACGGCTGAGGTGATGGGAAGTCACTTCCAAGATTAGGTTATAAAAAGCCTCTGGTTTTTCTATTGGGTATTCGCTCTCACTCTCTCTTGGATCACTCACCCTAGGAGAAGCCGGCTGCCTTGTCTGGAGGCAACTCAAGAGAAAGAAACCAAGGTCGGACAACAATCACATGAGCCTTAAGAGGAGGCTGCAGCCACTTAACCTAGTAAGACTTCAGCTTAGTAACTATAAGCTGCAAGATCACACTAGACCATGCACAGAATCCTGACCAGCAAAAACCGTGAAATAATAAAATGTTTGTTGCTTAGCGGCTATATTTGAAGTAAATTATTATATATGATATATAACTAATACAGATATTCTAGTAAGTTTCATACATTTTTCTCTTACTTCTGTATAGACTCAGAGCTCATTTTTCTTGGCTTATTTATCTGGAAATAAGCCACTTTGCATGTGGATGTTACTATATACCTGGATAACGATATTATAAAGGTAAACTCTTAAGCCGAATACTCAGATCAAATTAGCTACTTTCTTTTATCTGAACCTTGTTGGATTTATGAAAACTAGAACAATATAACTGGGCATAACACAATATAAATCATTTAGAAAAGCGATTGCTATGAGACAACTAGAGAATACTCGTTTTGTGAAGCAAGAAGGGAAAAAGTAAAAAACAAAACAAAACAAAAACGATGCTAATGCCAGAGAATTTGTTTCAACATAACTCAAATAGATTCTAAAATCTGTCCTTACGTGCTTTCACGTATGCTGTAGTGATCTCACTTTTTCAGTGTTTTCTTCAGTTAAGAGTTTTTATGCTTTACTGTTCTCTATCATTTCCAGACCTACAACTTAACACTTACACCTAAATTATATAGTTTAATACGCCCTTGACATATAATCATTCTTCAGTAATTGTTTTAAAATGAAAAAACAGCCGAGAAAAACTTAATAAATAACTCATTTTATTTGAAAATATACAAAAATAAAAGTAAGAAAAGCAAAAAAATAATCCAACTTGCTTTGCAGAGTAGATAAAATGCTGCATGTGGCTAAGCTAAAAGAGAAGGTCATATGTCTATTAATATACTAGATATGGCAATTTTTTACTTGTAAGACAGAAATGACAACTCTTTACAAGATCTGCTACTAAGATAACACACTAATGGAGGAAATGTATTGAGTTTAATGATGAAGCATGACCTTTATGAGCTTAACGGACAAAGCTGAACCCTGACATTAAGCTCCAAACCATTTGAATGTGTAAAACATGGTGTTCATATCTGATTTTGAATGAAATTTGGACTGCCCACAAATGCCTTACACTACTTCCTGAGCCTTTTCATCAGCAGCTTGCTAGATTGCATCCAGTTCACCATCTGGAAGTGTCACTTGCTACAAAATAAACCTGCTCCCTGGATGACAGCAGGATACCTAAGCATCTGCTGTTTAATAAGCTGCAGCAGAACATCTACCACCAGCACAGGAAGGGGCGATATTTCAAAGAAATGATAGAATCACCTAATATTAGCCCTTGAATGTGCCTTAGGGAATTATCTAATCCATCATCTTTCAGGTGTGTTCCATGAGATACTAGAACTGAGGGATTATGAGAAAGATCGCATGTTTAAAAATAATAATAAAAAATCCTTATGGGGCGCCTGGGTAGCGCAGTTGTTGGCGTCTGCCTTCGGCTCAGGGCGTGATCCCGGCATTCCGGGATCGAGTCCCACATCGGGCTCCTCCGCTGGGAGCCTGCTTCTTCCTCTCCCACTCCCCCTGCTTGTGTTCCCTCTCTCGCTGGCTGTCTCTCTGTCAAATAAATAAATAAATAAATCTTTAAAAAAATAATAATAATAAATCCTTAAACCCCAATTAAATTTAGAAAATTCTGTGTGAAGGAAGACAGATCGGAAGTGATGATAAATGATAAAGTTTTAACTTACTAGTCTTAATGAGGAAATAAGACATGCAGATAAGTAGATGAGGAAATAAGGCATGACATAGAAAACAAAATAACAAACAAAATAGACCCTCAAGTAGGGGATGGGTAAGTGCGACAGTCTGGGAATCTGCCTGCATAGAGTAACATGGCACAAAGGAAGGAACATTATATTGTTTTGTTAGTCCTTTAATATCTATTTCACCTTTGATAATTCTGCTGGTTTTTGTTTTGTTTTTTGTTTTTCTTTTTGTAATGGAAGAAAATTGCTACTTCTTTTCTACTTTCCTAATTTCTTTTTCCCCTTAATTTGCCTCTCAGATAAAAGGTCAATTTTGGACAGATGTTGGAATGAGTCCTGCACCTAGGTCTCATGACCTGGGAAAATTCCGATCAGGCTGATATTCATAAACTTTCAACCATAGGTCTGGTTCCCTGAGTTGAAAAACTGATATTTAGCCATATTCTTTTGTTGTTGCCTTTTCTTAAATTATGAGGTATTTCAAGCATATGGAAAGGCACCAAAAGCCACATCATGAATACTTATATGTCTACCACATAATCTAATATAGCTTTACCCTTTCGCCATATTTAATTCAGATTTCTTCTTAAGACATAGAACACTAAAGATAGAATTTAAATCCTGTTTGTAAAATCCTGTTTGTACTTTTCCTTTATCCCAATTTTCTTTCCCTTTTGAAGAATGCAAGGATAGAGTTTATGATTTTGTTTATGTTCAATTTAATACAAAAGAACCAAAACCTTGTTGACTTCTTTCCCAAACTGTTCCTATCTCCTATAATTCCTTCATTAGTTAGGTGCCAAAGAAATGCCTCTCTTTGGTTCAGGCTGAGCACTTTAGCTTATCCTGTTGCTCTTTTCCACAACCTGAGCTTGAAATTTCCACTTTCCCCATATAGTTTCATCAGTGTGATTGGCTCAGCAATGATCATTACTTTTCTAGGAGGGATTCTGATGCTATGTTTTCAGTTAATACATTTGTGCAGCTCACTATAGTACTATGAGTATCTTCTTATTCCTAAAAAGCATCAACACTTAGGATTCTCAGAGAGAAAAAGAGAGGTGCAGATCTGTGCCTACTGAAAGAAAATGAGTGCCAGCAGAGACTCAGCAGAGCATGGGTTAGGCAAGCAGAAGTTCCATAAAAAATAGTCTATAAATTTTATCTGTATGTTTAAAGACTCGACTTTAAGCCATTGCAGACTCAGAGAAAGAATTTTCAGTGGATGCACATACAAGGATGACTTCTGCATTATTGAAGTTCCCATTTTGATGGCTGGAGGCAGAAACACTGCTAATCTCAGATTACCTTGCAGTCAGCTAGGTGATTGCTACTGAAGATGGTGAAACCGCATAGAGGTGCCGCCCATCTCCTAGGAGATGGATCCTCCACGGCTTTGTAATAAGAAAGAAATGAAGAGCATTGCAATGTACTGGGGACAACAGTTAGAGGGAAATTTTCACTAATGAGAAATTGATTTAAAAAGCAGCAGAGAGCCAGTTAAACAGGTGGGCTGAGCACATGCTTTTATTTCCATGTTCTCTGGAAACTCCAGCAATAAAACAAAGATTTTTAAAAGTCATAAACATATAAGCACCAAGAAAAGAGAGTTAAGAAGATAACAGAAGTCAACAGAAGTTTTGAACCTGGAATGTGGATAAAGCTCAGCACATAGAGAAAATGGATACCAAAGCTTTCAGGAAGATAGTCGAGATGTGGCTTAGCCAGTTAAAGCCTCAGGAACGGGAGTGGGTTATAGCAAAGGGGTGCTCTGTGGTTCAAAGCCAGACCATTGTTCCAAAGCCTGTCTTAAAAGAGTTACCAAAGATTCCTTCATCCATCTTGCAAAGTCAGGCAACATTGCTGGGAGCTCTGTGAATTTCCTCCCTGGAGATGTTGAGACATTATGCGCCGGAACAACAGGGCCAAGTGGAAGTCTACATACCTAATGGGGGATTCCTAGCCTCTTCCTTGACCTTGCTTCCATATTGGAGGCGGTCATTTTGAGGCCGGATAATTTCTCTCTGAAGAATGAAAACCTAGAAACTCAGGAGGAAAGATCTACACATGCTCAACTAAGCTGATGAATCCCTGCCTGATCATTACAGGGTAATGATTACCTGTTAGTGAACCTCAGTGTACGGGATTATTTGTGCTTCGGTCTTAAATAAGAACTGAGAGTCAAGGGATGGGAAATATTTGTGGAGAACAGTTAATTTGACAAATGGACACTGGCACAAATGAAATGCTCAAAATGACAGTCATGCAACATAAAGGAAATGACTCATTGGAGCAGGGGGATTTCAGTGAAACTTTCTCCAAGAAAAAAAGAAAAGAGAAGAGAAGAAAAAAGAGAAGAGAAGACAAGACAAGACAAAACAAGACAAGACAAGACAAGACAAGACAAGACAAGACAAGACAAGACAAGACGAGGAAAGGAAAGGAAAGGAAAGGAAAGGAAAGGAAAGGAAAGGGAAAGAAAGGAAAAGAAACGAATAGAAATTTTGACATGTTTGACTGTAATAAAGGAGATATTTATTTTTGTGGGAGAGTTTGGGGATGAATTAAGGAAAAGTATAAAAAATCCTCACCAATGAAAAATAACTATACAATTAATTATGGGAGGAAAACAAATTATACAAGAAAGGAAATATACTAATAAATAACATGGCTCAGCTGTAAATAATAATCTCAACAATTAAAGGACAATGCTAATGGCCATCATAGAAAACAGTATAACCAAATTTTTGTTATAGTTAGATTGAGAGGATGAGGTTTATTGTGGGTTTGAATTTAAGAGAGATAAACCCCCAAACACCTGTAGATAAAATTTAATAGATAATATCTAAAAATTTTTCTTAAGATAATTAGATAAATAGTATCTAAGACTAAAAAAATAAGAAATATGGATAAAATTATAGAACAAAAGGTAAAGACGAAATTTGTTACCTCTGGGGGACAGGCATGGCATAAGGAGTGTGAACTACAAATTTGTTTTTTATAACAGGTTTTCTAGATCTCTGTTATTAAGCCTATGGAAATTTACTACTTTGATAAAAATAAAACATTTTTACAAGAAAAGGAAAAAGAAGAAGAAAAGACAAGGTCCGTGCAGGGTGGTCTTTGGTAGAAGAATCATATACCAGGGAAAGCCAGAGGCTCCCACAGCTTCAGTGTATAAAAAAAGGGTTATAAGATTGCTGAAGATTATAGATATTTTTCAGGTTACTTAGGAAAATACAGATTTTGGAAGTTATTATTAGAGAAAAGATGGAGAGGAGGAGCTGGGAGAGATGACAAGGCTCTCATGGACAAGAAATATCAGCCTGGACTATAGCACTAGATATTCGATCAGTGTTCTTGTGGACTAGCAAAGAACTGCTGGCATAGCTGTCCATATACTTTGCTTCAGTTGAACTTTGGGTTTACAGATTGGGAATATAGATTGTGAATGCTGATGCTTATCTCAGTGGCCTTATGCCTGGGTTTTGTTTTTTTTGTGTTTTTTGTTTTTTGTTTTTTGTTTTTGTTTTTTTTTGGTGATAATGGGAAATTGGGTAACAGTACGTACTAAGTACTCAGCTCTAAAGAAACAATCTAGCTAAAGTAAAATAGCATGGAACACAAAGTAGCCAAACAAAGGGTGATGCTGTTCTTTCCTGATGAAAAACCAACTGAATCATTTGTTATTAGTCACACTTGCCTTGATGCTGTAACAATTCTTTATTTAAGAGTTAATGGTAACTCATATAAAACCTCTATTGCAGATTATTTGAAATAGTCTTGGATGGGCCCAAATAGCTATCATCGCAAAATGTGGATTCTTTCTTTTACAACTAAGTATTTTATGCATTGATAAAGTGCAAAGTTTAAAAGTGTTCCTTTTCAGATACATAAATAACCAGATAGAATGGATATACTCTAAGGACAATGCTTAATTTTGCAATGCCTAGAGTTGGAAAACCACCTTAGTGTACCTTTTTTTGAAAACGTACATATTTTAGCAGATGTGCTCAACTTTCCAACAGAGTTTCTTCAAGTACGGTATTGAAAGAGTTAAATTAGGAACACTCAAATTCAGTGTTCTACAGGGTGTGAGGGTAGCATTCAGAATCATAAGACCACTTATCAATTGATAACTCTAATGGAAATTTATTATTCTTTAATAAATTACAACTTAATTCCTAAAGATTGCCAACATGAAGAGCAATAGTTGAACTTCATGCTACTGACTCCTTTCACCCTTATTCTCTTGACGAACTCTCACTGATTTTTCTAACACTGCAATGGCCCCAGCGAGTTGTGGGTCTTAAATCTTCGAAACACTGGTGAGATCTAGCTGGAGTATTTAATCATGATTTTACTGTCATATTTTCATGAAGCCAATACCTCATAAATTATAAGATACACGATCTTTTTTTCAATAATGTACTCTGTTAAAGACAGAACATTTTAACCAATCAAAAATAAATAATGCTATCCTTTCAAATTCCTATTTTCCCTCTTAAATGTCACAATTACAATTTAAGCTTATACCTAATTCAATTTCAGGGTACAAAGATTTTTGTGAATCACCTAAGACAATTGACAATCATTATAGAAATGTGGCACATTTCTTCTATGTAAAAATATGTGTAAGCATCTTTGTATAAGTATCCTTAATCTTCAAGATACAATTTCCAATAATATGAAACAGTGGCATGATTCTGTCTGCATTTCCTATTTGGCTAAATTCTTGTTTTGTTTTGTTTTTAATTAAAATTAATTTAAATATTGTTGAAAATTAAATAGCCCTTCTCTCAAGCCTGCCAAAATACATTTTTTTATAGCTGTTGGCATCTGTGTCATCGTTCTTCATCACGTATGAATCCATTCCCTGTGAAGTCCAGATTTTGAAAAGATTTATTCTGTACTGAGAAATTTGGCAATTTCTACCAACTTTGATTACATTGCCTGGTGTGTGACAGGCAATTTTCTGTGTATGATTTTTTTTCTCCAATGCTGGATTGTAGTGCTATCACTTTAAAGACATTTTAAGGGATGTTTAGGGATCTGAATTTAAGTTAAAATTCAAGCCTCTGCTGTGTTGTATAGGCAAATGAACAACTAAGTTGGCCAAAAAAAAAAAAAAAGAACAGATAAAATCTATTACTAGGTTTGCAACTGGGCAGATAGTTAAACTGCTGGTACATCTCAACCTCTGAATCTGTGATCTGGCACATTTCTCAATTACAAGTCACATACAAATGCCAGAACTTATAGTTTAGAATGTGGGGGGCAAGTGGTTTTAATAACAATGCTTGGATGGAAGAAGAGAAAATTAACACAGGTAGTCTTATGTTACTAGGTATTATAACTTCACTGGCAATTCAAGAAAGTCGAGGTAGGAATTGTTTAAAGAGCCAATCTATTCTGGAGTGAATACTGATCTTGAAGATGCATTTGCATGGCAAGGATAAGAAACTTGTTTGTGTCTGATGGTTTTGAGGGGTGTTATGGTGATTAAGTTTGAGCAGCAGGGAGGCCTCTAAAGGTCCAGGGTACCCCTTAGAACTGCTGTTCATACCCCACAAGTTTTAAACTTTTTTTTTTTAAGATTTTATTTATTTCTTTGACAGAGACAGCCAGTGAGAGAGGGAACATAAGCAGGGGGAGTGGGAGAGGAAGAAGCAGGCTCATAGTGGAGGAGCCTGATGTGGGGCTCGATCCCATAACGCCAGGATCACGCCCTGAACCGAAGGCAGACGCTCAACTGCTGTGCCACCCAGGCACCCCCATACCCCACAAGTTTTAAGTTAACTCATCTTTATCTTAAAACCCACTACTTCTCTTCATTGCTTTAGTTGTTTCTTCATGAGACTTGGACCATCTTTATCTTCCCACCTGAAAGTATACTCAAACCTGTTTAGAATCTCTATTTTTTTCTAGCTTTATTGAGATATAATTGATATATAATATTGTGAGAGTTTAAGGTGTACAATGTAATGATTTGATACAGTCATATATTGTGAAATAATTATCACGGTAGAATTAGTTAATATCTCCTTCACCCCATTTAATTAATATTTCTTTTTTGTGGTGAGTACATTTAAGATCTACTCTCTTAGCAACTTTCAAGTATGTAAAATACTATTGTTAACTATAATCATCATGCTGCACATTAGATCCCCAGAATTTACTCATCTTTTAACTAGAAGTTTATATTCTTTGACCCACATCTCCCTATTGCCCCAGCCCCCCACAACCACCATTGTACTGCTTCTGTGAGTTCGGCTCTTTTAGATCCCACATATAAGTGACTATCATACAGTATCCGACTTTCCCTGTTTGGCTTATTTCACCTAACCTAATGCCCTTAAAGTCCATGCATGTCTTCACAAATGGCAGGATTTCCTTCTTTCCCATTGCTAAACAACATTCCATATTATATATTCTCCACATCTTCTTATCTATTCATCCATTGATGGTCAGTTTGGTTGTTTCCATACCTTGGCCATTATGAATAATGCTGAAAATGAACATGAGAGTGCAGGTATCTATTAAAGATCCTGGTTTCCTTTCCTTTGGATGTATGCCCAGAAGTGATGTTGCTGGATCATATGGTAGTTCTTTTTTTTTTTTTTTTTTAAAGATTTTTTATTTATTTATTTGACAGAGATAGAGACAGCCAGTGAGAGAGGGAACACAAGCAGGGGGAGTGGGAGAGGAAGAAGCAGGCTCACAGTGGAGGAGCCTGATGTGGGGCTCGATCCCGTAACGCCAGGATCACGCCCTGAGCCGAAGGCAGACGCTTAACCGCTGTGCCACCCAGGCGCCCCTCATATGGTAGTTCTAGTTTAACTTTTTTCAGGAGTTTTCATACCACTTTCCATAGCGGCTGCCCATTCTCACCAAAAGTGCACTAGGGTTCCCTATTTTTCACATCCTCGCCAACATGGGTTATCTCCTGTCTTTTTGGTCAGAAGTCCAAAGTGTGTTTCACCAGGTAAAAACCTAGGTGTCAGCAGGGCTGTGCACCCTCTAGAGAGGTTAGGGGAGAAAATGTTTCCTTGCCTTTTCCAGCTTCTAGGGCTGCACTCCCTGACTCCTGCCTCTTCCGCCATCTTTCAATTCAGCAGCATAGCATCTTCCAGTATCTGTTTTGCCTTCACGTCCCTTTTTCCTCTCATTTCTCTCTCCCTCTTCCTCCTTCTTATAAGGATGCATGTGATTACACTTAGATCCCATCCTAATAAGCCAGGATACTCTCCCCATTTCCCATTTAACCACATCTGCAAAGATGCTTTTTCCAAATAAGATAATATTTACAGGTTCTGAGGATTCTGACTTGGCATCTTTGGGGACCATTATTTAGCCTACTACAGTAGATGTCAAGTGAAATTTTTATTGATTCTGATTTATTTATTTGTAGTTACTTGTATTGATTCTGTTTCCCTGTCATTCTGCAAAGTGCATGAATCTATCATCTATCTATCATCTATCTATCATCTATCTATCATCTATCTATCTTTCCATCTCTATCTTTCATATATATCTAAAATTCTTTGAAAATATATGATATAAATTTAAGATGACATAATTGATTATACAAAATTCTTTCTTACACATCCTATGAGAATTTCCCCAAGTGTCTTGATAGTGAAAGATCTGACAATGAAACTCACTCTGTGTACTTTGTAGTTCTTATTTTCCCAGAAAACTCTTTAAGGCAGAAACTAAGCTCAGAATATTTTACTAAACCTCATATGTATCACAGAGCAAATCTGATTATAGATTATCAATACTTTAAAATTGATTAGAACAAGCGAATTTAATTCAATCAGTTCTGGTCTCAGAATAAAGTTATTCCATGGTTTGATGGAGGTAATTCCTTTTCCCAAGAATAGATGTATGAGGATGCCATAAATATTTTATTGTTGTTTATTTGTTAATCTGCTTCTTCTCCACCAGAAGGGAGGAAAAGGGTTGTATTTTGAAAGAACACTTGGAGAGTGTTCCAGTGAAGAGATTGCTTTAAAGGGGCATGATGCCTACACACATCAGTTTGTGAGAAAAGTTATTGTCTACGCTGAAAGTGATGTACGCACCTTTGCTCACACAGGACCACCATGATGCACAACTCAGGGGGTATAATTTCCAATTACATTCCTTTTTCCACATACACGGTGCTCCCCTAGAGTTGTGTGGTACATCCATATATGATGGGCTCACAAAATGGACTCAGCTGGAAATTCATTTAATCCCTCTTCTTGCTCCTGAAGAAACATTTGATAGTGGCATAGATGAAGCAAAGAGGGATAATCTGTATTATGGGAAAGTGTTATAAAGAAAGCCAGGGTGATCTAACAATTCTTTCTATTTTTTAAAATTTTTTATTATGATACATTAGTCACCATACAGTACATCATTAGTTTTTGATGTAGTGTTCCATGATTCATTGTTTGCATATAACACCCAGTGCTCCATGCAATACAATTATTTCTATTGAAAGGTATTAATAATCCTCCGCAAATAGCAAATTGCAGGCCTAGTAGGAAGGAATAAACAGGAACTTTTCTGCTTGTGGAAAACTGGTCCGGATATTATTATATGCCGTTCACTGCTCGTCATCCTCAATGTTTCTGTAAGGTCTATATTATATGCCAGATACTATGGTGAAAACTGATACACAAAGGGTCGTATTTCTTGATCTTGTCTTCAACTAGTAGAATTTACAGAAAGACGTATAAGAACCTGGTTCTCAGATAAACTATTTAAAAACCACTTCATATAGACAGTGCCATTTATAATATGGTCTAATCAAGAAACCACTTTTGCATTTTAATTTTTTCCACCTCTTGAATCTAAATAAGATTGTCGTATGCATTATTTAATTCAACAAATATTTATTGAGTATTTAGCAAGTTCCCATGTCACTTTTCCCCAAATAAAACAGTAGCTCATTCTTTGATTCAAATAACATTATGAAGTGGGTTCTTTTATATTTTAATAACGTTAGTAGTTTGTGGTTGTCATTAGTGTAGTTGTCTGATGTCTTTGAATGTTAAAATGGCACTGGCTTTAGACAGTTCCTCAGGGCAGGGACTGTGTCTGTCTAAATTGCTTTGTGCAGAACACAGGTGGCTGAGTAATAAACACTTTTTGCTGATGCAATGTCTTGTATTGAAGACAAAGCCTCTGATTACTTAGTGTTTTGAAATTAGTTTTTAAAGATGCATCAGGAATCCAATTAGTGTATAATGTGTGCCTGACACTGAAATGGCTTTGGAACAGATTAACAAGACCACACCACCCTCATCACAAAAGTTTATATTTTAAAACCAATACTACAGGATGAAAACAAATGTGGACCTTGAATAAGTAGATGTTTTTTCTAAAACCTTAATAGAATACCTAATATTGTACAAAACAAACATGCATATTCGTGTGCACCTGTGTGTGTGCATTTTTCCACATCTCTCCATTATGAGGGTTAGAAGTCGATCAGTGACACCGTTACAAGAATGATCAGCAGGGGGCTGGCATTAGTTGGCACAGAATTCTCATTTGACTTTTGTGTGTTCAATACAATTGTGTGGGGATTTTTCTCTCATTTGGTGTAATGCTCTATTTAGAAGAACAAAAATGTCATTCCTCTGGGGACACCTGCTTCTCAGGCCTCCTTTCCCAGCACAAGCCTCAGGTCATCTCTTGAGAGGCCTTGGGGGTCCAGACAAGAAATGCTGGGCGCAGTTCATTCCTTGACCTTTAATCGCTATGGATGCTCTGACCTGATCTTTCCCACCTCCTGTCTAGGCTTTTCCATATGGGGCATAGGCTTCTGTTCTTCTTGTGGTTAATACTGTCTTTCCAATCCAATCTCCCTCAATGGTACCAAAGAAATCCTTCTACAAGGTGAGTGATCGTATCACACATCTGTCTAAAGTCATTCAGTGGTTCGTCTTTCCCTAATTGCTAACTCTGTCAAGGCACGGTACATGTCTCCCCACATTTCCATCCCAAGTTTTGTGCATAAAACCACTCAACAATTGTTTGTTAATCTACTGACTCACTGATCTGACAACCGTCTAGGTCTTTCACTTTGTCTCAGTCTTATCCCAGATTTTCATTTAACTTTTCCGCATGTGATTTAAATGCTGGCTCTACCCTTACCATGGTGATTCTCCGTTTCATTCTTTTTTTCCTCTTGCTCGACATTGCCAAATTTACTCAATCTCATCAATTTATAGGTTTTTGGCCATGCAGGTTACCTGGTCACTCTAACCATGTACCGGATGTGACTCTGCATGTTTTCTCTTGCATTCATGTCCTTGTCGCTGCTGTGGCAAATAGCACATGCATAGTGGCTTAAAACAATGCAAATATATTGTAACAGTCCTGGAGGCTAGAAGTTCAAAACAAGTCTTAACAGGGCTAGAATCAAGGTGTTGGCAGTGCCGATTCCTTCTGAGCCTCCAGGAGAGAACCTGTCCTTGGCTCTTCCAGTTTTTAGAGGTTGCTGACATCCTTTGGCTCACGGCTGCTCCCCTAATGTCTGCTTCTGTCTTTGCATTGCCTTCTCTCTCTACTCAAATCTTCCTCCGCCTCCTTCCTGTGTGGACCCTTGTGATCACACTGGGTCCATCTGGATAATCAAGAATAACCCCTTCCCCATTTCAAAATCCTAAAATGAATCACATTTGCTTGTCCCTTTCCTTAGGTAAGGTCATCTATCCACAGGTTCCAGGGATTCCGTTGCTCACACCATTGGGGGAGTCATTTCAGCATACTTTATTGCCTTTTTTGCAACAGATTTGTAAGCAACCAGAGGTGTCCAAAAATGATTCCTTTATGTCCCCCAATATGACGTAATTCCATTTGGTTCCTTTGCCGATTCATTCATTTTTTTTTTTTTTCAAATGTAGTACGGTCATCGTACAAATTTCAAGCAACACAGAGCATAATATATAAAAAGTTTTCTGGCTCCTGTTTCTCAGCAATCGCCAATATTAAGAGTTTGGTGTGGATTATTCCATTCCTGCATAAATGCACACACAGAGAAAGGAAGAAAAATGCATGTATAGCCTATGTATTCTATGTATACACAACCTCAGATGACTGATAAAGGATCAGATATTATTCTACATCTTGCTTTTTCTCAACTAACGATACACATGGAATATATTTCCATGTCAGTGCATATATCTACTTCTTACTATGGTTTGGGAGGAGATTACACTGAAATAACATGTTTATTTTAGGATAATTGACATTTTTGTATTATTAATTCTCCCTTACCAGCAATATAGTACCTTTTATTAGGTCTTTTAAATTAATACTTCTTTACTCTTTGTTATTTTGTTCATTTACATCTTTCTCTAATTTCTGAAGTTCATTCCTAAGTGTATAATGGAAGTTTTTTTTCTTTTAAATTGTGTGTGTGTGTGTGTGTGTGTATGTGTGTGTATGTGTGTGTGTGTGTGAGAGTATGTGTGTGCGTGAATTCCTAACTGATTATTGCTGGCATTTGAGAAAGCTATTATTTTGGTATGTTTCCTTGTATCTGGCTATTTCACTGAATACTCATTAGTTTTATTAGTTTTTAAGTGGTCCTTTTGCATTTACCAGGAAGAGAAATATATTATGTGCAACTAATGACAATTTAGTTTTTTCCTTCTTGGTTCACCAATTTAAAAGTTCGCCAGCTTTCTGTCTCTAATTACCCTCTGGGTGCTCCAGCTTCAGGCTCTTGTGTTGGCGCGTAAAGATGGCCAAGTAGCTATGGATCAACTTCTTACAATAATAAGCTATTCTGACATCTATTATGGGGAAAGGACAGGGAATAGTAATTACTTGAGGCCAATATGAGAATAAACGAAAAATCTTATATTTTAGTAGGAAGCTACAAGTCTCTGGGTTTTAATTTCAGGATATCGTGAAGCTCATGGAAGGTTCAGAAAGAACAGAGTGGAAATCACATGGGATTGTTTCCAACTCTGCCTGTTCACTTTCTGTCATGTGTCCTCATGGTATGGCACTTAATTAAATGTTGTTCCTGTTATTTTACTTATCTTATGGCTAATAAACGTGAGAGTGGCATACATGGCAGAAACTAGGTGAATGATCCTTTTATTAACAAGGCTTATTTCTACCTGGGAGTATTATATGCTAAGCAATTGTTTTCTACAGTGTAAAACAATATGCTATTTCTAGAGTTAATGTTAAGGACCAAAAACACAGAGAAAGTTGTGTACTGAAAATGAAGCAAACATAATGACAAGAACTGGGATGCAAATTTTTCAAGCAGATATATTGTTTTGAACAGGAGCAAGCATATAATAAACATCACTGTCAAAGTCAAAGCACTTGGTGGAGAGGTAGACTACAAGAGGCTGGGAGAATGGCATATAGGTTCCAAGAGCATTCCGATCCCTTTCAAAAAGAGGCATAATATTCAGCTTCACTACATTTTTTCCATTCATCTTTAGCAGTTTTGAAGCATGCTTGTTATAAATATGTGTGCATGTATTTAGATATATTCTTGAGTTCCCTAACTGTGTTATTACCAGGAGAGAGCTGCAAATTCGTTGAAATATTCTGGACTCCCTATCATAAAAATCAGTTACAAATGTTGCTCTAATGCTGACTTACTTAATCTTCATAAATAATGTATTCATTTTTACCCAGCTATTGCTAAATCATTTAAGAACAAATTGCCAGTGCAAAAAGAGTTACACCATTACTATCCTTTCAAAAATTATCTGCATTCATTTTATCTTCAAAAATATTTTATGAAATATTTTTAACATATAAAAAAGTTGGGAGAATAACCCTGCAGACACTAGTGCAAACTTACACCTACATTTCTTAACATTTTGCCACGACTGCTTCAGTTTTTTTTTTTAAGAAATAAAGTACAACAGATGCAATTGAAACCACTTTGTACTCTTTTCCAATCACATTTTCTTCCAACTTTGCCTCAAGTTAACCAGGATCGCGAAGTTGCTAAGCAAACTACATCCGTGCATTTCAAAATATTTTCGATAAGTATCTGTGTGCCCATATTAAATATTGTTTTGCACTTTAAAAAATGGGGCACCTCGTCCGGTTGAGTGTCCAACTTTTGATTTTGGCTGAGGTCATGATCTCAGGGTCCTGAGATCGAGTCCTGCATAGGCCTTCAGGCTCAGCAGGAAGTCCACTTGGGATTCTCTCCTTCACCCTTTGCCCCTCACACTTGCTCTCTCTCGCTCTCTCAAGTGAATAAATAAATCTTTAAAAAATATATACACAAATTATGCCATGCTATTGATTTAATTTTGCATCCTGTCTTTTAAAATCGATGTTACACTCTTGGTATTCGTCCAGATTTATACCAGTCAATGTAGTTATTCATTTCAACTGCCCTGGAAACTATTCTGTTGAAAAAATAAATTTATACTCAATATTTGTTTCAATATTTGGAATTCTGAATATATTCAATATTCTGTTATTGATGGGCATGTAGTTGATTTCCATTTTTCCCCTGTAAGATGCAATGCACGCTGTTAACCCGTGCAGGGGTTTCTCTAGATTGCTGCTTCTCAAATGTTAATTTGCCTGTGGATCCACCTGGGACTCCTGTTAAAATGCACATACTGATTCAGTAGATCTGGGATGGAGCCCGAGATTATAAATTTCTAACAAATTCCTAAACACACATTGAGTAGCAAGGCACTATATATGTGTATATATATATATACACACACACACATATATATGTATATATACATATATATATATATATATCCTCTCTCTCTCTCTCTATATATATATATATCCTCTCTATATGCATATCTCCTATGTCCTATATATATCCCGTATATGCATGTGTGTGTGTGTCCGCCGATGAAGTGGGTATTGCAACCTGGCTCATTCAACATTATCCAAACCTCTTTTACATTTGGCTCCCTCAACTTTAGAGTTTGAGAAACAAAGTATTCTGGATCCCCACCTCTTTTGCGGCTAGAGGCGGCTACGTTACGAGCTGGATCTAGCCAATACAACGCAAGCGTGCGTTGCCTGTGCCCGCTCAGTCATCGCTGACCTTTCTCCTGCCTGGGACTGCGGAGATCCCGGAGGTGCGGTAGCCACACGTTAAGGAAGCAGAGTGACAAAACAGGTCTGGTTCCTTCAGGGCATTGTTAGCCGTTGCTCCAGCCCTGGGATGCCTGTCCAGATAATTTTTATTTTAATGTTTGAGACAAACCTCTTCCTTGATTAAGCCACTGTAATCTGGTTTACGGTTACTTATATGGGGACCTCATGCTAAATGACACAGTGCCTCTTCAACTTTTCTGGATATTGCCAAATTACTTTCCAAAACCCTGCTGTTACTTGACACTTCCGTCAGGAATGTGAGACAATTCCCAATGTTATTTTTCCACATCTTTGATAGTTTTTGACATTTTCAAGTATTTAGAATTTCTTCCCCATATAATAATTATGAGAATGGCATCTAATTGTGTTTTAATTTTCATTTCCGTGGACCCTAGTGGCGTTATATTTTTTGTGTTCACTGCTCATTCAGATTTCCTTCTGTGTGAATTATTTTTATTGTTGTCAGTTTTCCCATTGGGCTCTTTGTCATCTTATTATTTATTATTATGGGAGAAGTTCTTAACAATAAGTAATTTAACTTTTGTTTTTCTATATATGCCTGGTAAGTATCTTCTTTCAGATTGTAGCTTTTCTTTTCACTTTGTTTTTGGTGTCTCTATTTAGACAAAATGCAAAGTAATTGTGGTCAAATTTATAAATATTTTCCTGTACATTTTGTGCTCTTTGTTTCTTCTTTAAGATACCTTTCCCTATCCTGAGGTCATATCTTCTTTTTTAAAAAACTTATGAATGAATACATTAATTTCTAAGTGAAGAGACAGAGAAAGATAAGTCTTGTGTGATATCACTTATATGTGGAATCTAAAAAAGTCATGTTTTCTTATATTTTCTTTTAAAATTTGAACGTTTTGCTTTTCTCATTTAAATTGCAATCTACCTGGAATGGATTTTTGTCCCATGACAGGAGGAAAGAATCCAGATTTATATTTTCCATGTGAAGAACCAGTCATCCTTGCCGCACTACACAGAAAGTTCCTTCTTCACTGCTTTCATAAAGTCCAGTCTGTCGTTTCACATATTCCCAAGCTGCCATTCTATTCTGTCAGTCTGCACTCCTGCTACACTGCCTTAACATGGGCTACAGTGAGTCTTCCCGAATTGTTCTGCAGAATCTACTTCACTCCTCTTGCCCTTTTATTTCCCAAGTAGCTCTTTCGTAGTAATGTTTAGAGGGGCCAATCTACTTCCACCCATGGTTCCTAGACCCAAGGATTTCAGTTTCTGAGGACCTTTCACCATATGTAAGCTTGTGATTCAAAGCCAATTGGAAAATTGCAACTCGAACTCATAAAATATGTTAATCTGAGCCATTTCTTAGTGGTGACTTTTATGTCCATTCTATTATTCTAGTAGTCAAGTTATGTCTTTGTGATGTAACAAGCTATAGAAGCAGCAGTTCTATGATTAAGAGTTCATTGTTCAATCTCTTCTGCCACGAAGTTGGTCTCTTGGTCTGAGGCAATGCAGTACAGGAGCCCACGCCAATAAGTCAGGGTGTCTCTTTGCCCTAAGATGATAGTGTTCTCAGAGGCCCTGCAGCAGACAAGGAAGACAAACTTCTATCTGAGCTAGATGGCAATTCCAGCAAGAATGAATTGCTGCATGTTCCAGGGGGAAAGGGTCCAGTATATTCAACCTGGCACCAGAGGTCTCTTTGAGGAATGGTGCTAAGATAAAGGGCTCAGAGTTGTTTTCTTCTGTTGGCAGGTTTATAGGTAGTGATAGCGAACATATGTCCTTGAGCCCATATTCAGTTTACAACCCTGCTACCAGGTGCACTCTCTTCTTGGACCCCCTGTGCAAGAATAAGAGATTATGAGGAGAGAGGCTGGTAGACACAGACTAGAAATATCCTGTCCAACTCATTGTCACTCTCTTTGACTTTAATTTTTCCAAATTTGTCCTTCAAATATCTGGAGCAAACTGGTAGGCCATCCATGCCTGCCTAGGAGTCAGTGTATTTTGGTACTTAAGGCCATTTCCAACCCAAAATGACCAATGTGCACAGCATACCACTCTTCCCATTGGGAGGATATTTCTTCCTGCCCGCTATCTTCAGGACCAGCCCTGTAAGGGGAAAAGGGATTGTGGTTTGGAAGTAGTCCATTTTCCTCTAGTAACAACTTACCTGTAAATTAGAGCTGAATTAGTATCCACCTTTGTCAGTGAGCCTCAGGGAACCCTCTAGGAGACTATAGGTGTGAAGCTGAAGGACAGGTAGCAGCGAGACAGAGATAGGTAACATGAGTGTCTGGGCTTCCTGTTTATGTACCTTACTTATGTCCTCTGGAACTTCAAGGCCTCCATCTTAAGTATATCATTTCTACTGCATGATGAATTGCTGCTCTGTGCACCCAACGTCATGAGTCTCTGAGTATAATAATAATACCTATTCATTGATATCACATGGTCAGGCAACTAGCTTCAGCTGGTGCCCAATAGACTATAAAGATCTGCTTCTTAAATAGTGTCTTGCTTCCTGCTACAGATAATATGACTTTGCATTATTAGAGAACTTGTTAGAAATATAAATTCTTGAGCTCCAACCCAGACCTACTAATCAGACATTCTGAGGGTGATACTAATGAACAATAAAGTTTAAGAACCACTGACTTACAAAGATATCCTAGCAGATTACTGAAACCCTAAATGCTTTACTGATGTGGCAGTCTCCAAGTTTTTGAAGACTCTATCTCTCAAGCATCCAGAATACTTGTCTACCATCAGGTCCAATTAGCTTGGTGGACCTCAACTCTAGACATTCTAGAATTTATCCTGAGTTTTTGTTTTCAGTATTTATGTTTTTTCAAATATTTCCAAAGGACTTTTTTTTTACAGTTGCCTGATATTGTCTCATTTCTGCACTGTTCTTGCAGGAATAAATTTTTGAGTCTTATTCCATCACTTATCTCTTTAATGATATTAAATAGAAGTATTTAAAAGTTTTTACATATTTTCACATTTTCTTATTTAATTTAGTGTAAATTCACTCAGAGTAATTTGCCAGCTTTTCATTCTTTGCGTTTGTTAGAATTTTGATTTTTCAGGTTCATCTTGTGTGGTGTGTGGCAGTGATTAGAGCTGTAATGCTTTCTCCATCTTTCTCTATCTCTTACTCATAACCCATCTTGTATGCTGGATTTTAAATGCCTCCAATTAACCCACAAGGCCCATAATCCAGAGCCCATTCTGAAAGTGTCAGTTTGGAGCTCCTATCCTACAACAACACTGGGGATATGGTAAATTCAAATGCTGCTCCGGAAGGAGACTATTTTCTTGGTCTTAAGTTGGGTTTTTTTCCCATCTTATTCCCAGAGTCATAGTTTCTAATAAACCATAATTTTAGGCCCAATCTGGCATTAACTTATTTTAGCTCCTTTCACTCTCAGTGGAAATCCTCTTCAGCTCTGGTTTTAAGAGGTAAGCCTGTCTATGGATACCCCCCCCCCCCCGCCCCATCTTATATGATGCAGTTTCCATTTTTATTACTTCGACAGAATGAACTTCAGGTTTTTCCAGCTTAAACTGATACCCGAAATCCAGGAAGCATGTGGCTTTAACCTCTACTCACTGCTTTACATTTACATTCTATATCTGATACCTGGAAATGTTTATTTTTCTGGGCTTTTAAAATCTCTCTTCATGTATTTATATACCATTGCCGCACATTATGTTGTAGGAGGTAGGGTATCAGAGAAATCAAAGTTTAAAAGTGTCAATGTACAGAGTCATCTTAACCAGAAATTCCATATTTTATTTTTCTCCTTTTTGATGTCTAAAAATAAACTTTTAAGCAAGGCAGAAAACATTTTCAAGATGAAGAAACCACACACCGAAACTAGCTGATACACCTAGAATACCTAACCAATAAATATTATTAATAATAGCTAGGCTATCCTAGATGATAGAACCCCTGGAGTTTTCCCCTTCCTTTGAAACTCTAAAGCAGGGGAAATTATTTTAGCGAGATAACATCTTGGACAATGGCCAGGCAATAGTAGCTGGGAATTACATTAATATGTATTAGTTTTGAATGAAATTGTGTTTTCTTCAGTATTTCCTTATTATCCAGCAGATCAGGTCCAAATATCTGCTCTTCTTCAATATTTTCCATGAGCTATCTGCTCCTTCCTAGCTAAACATATATCAAATTATTCTGTGACATTTCATCAAGCAGTACTGCTTCTTTCTCCTGAAGACAAAACAGGCTCCTTGCTACTATCATGACTTTGCTTATTCTGGCCCGTCTTTCCATGGCATTCTCTAACACCTTTTCTTACTTATCCATATCTTTCACATCCTTCATGAACCAGTCAACTCCAATCTTCTGCACTAAACCTTCCAACTTTCCAGGAATCCCATGGTAGTTTGGTCTATTCTGTTTACGTTACATACCATTTTTCTCTATTGAGTTTTTATTGTTAGCATTTAATCTCTGTATGTGTTGGCACCCTATTTGAAATTGAAACTCCCCGAGAAGAAAGAATGTGTCCTAACTTCCTTGAATATCCCACAGTGCATGGTCAAATGCAAAACACTTCGTTCACTGGCTGATTTGATGAGAGGTCTAGGGACATGGTAATAACGTGCGTGTTATCCCTTTTCACTCTTAGTAGCTTCGCCCTATGCTGCCCTTTGTTTGTTTGCTTGTTCAGAGAAATTCATGTGGTTTCTGTCAGGAATAATTGGAAAGAAGATTAAATTTGTTTTCTCTCTCTTTTTTTTAAAGATTTATTTATTTATTTTAAAGAGAGAGAGAGGGAGCACAAGTGGTGGCGGGAGGCAGATGGAGAGGGAGAGAATCTCAAGCAGACTCCAAGCTAAGCATATAGACCCTTGTGGGGCTTGATTTCATGACCCTGAGATCATGACCTGAGCCGAAATCAAGAGTCAGCTGCTTAACTGACTGAGCCATCCAAGCGCCCGTTTCCCTTTTATTTGAAGTAAGAACTCATTTTCCCGCCATACATCCTCACTTTGATACTCAGAAATAATGATATTTGGTTATATAAACTTCAAAGTTTCAAGCATTCCATGTATCAACTGTCCGTCGATAGTCAAGCATTCACTGACTTCTTGCTTCAAAGCCTAAACTGTGCTAGATATTTTATATCTCTATTATACAGGAAACATAGTCATAACGTTAACACTGATGTTAAAATTGTACAATTAAATTATATTTATAAGAATAATCCACCAAATGAAAATAAGATTCTCAGTATCATTTCTGTGTATTTTCTATGCATTCTTGTATTTTATAATAAAGATATATACCATATATCAATGATAACTATATAACACACAGTTTGGAAGATTCCAGAGAAAACGGGAAGAGTACTCCTTGGGACAAAGTTCAAAGTACCTTATACTCTTAACCAAGTGAATCTACATGACTTGTGTTGTTCTAAATTTCTAAGAATTGCAAGAAAAAAGAAACTCAGTGAATTGCAGGCAATTTATATAATGGTGTTCCAGTTTTTGCAGTGTAAGCAAGCCATGGTAAAATGTGTTATCTTCCTCATTATGCCAGCTTAATGTATTAGTTTGTAGCATATGGCATGTGAGCCTCATGATAGGAGAATAAGCTTAGGTTTTTATTCTGTCTACCAATAGGTGCCAGCATTCATTCAGTTCCCTCCAGGCATGGTAATTGTTCACATAACAGCAGGAAGCACATCTACACTCATGGCAATGGCTGAGAAATTGAGTTCATCTCACATTTTTCTTCCAAGCTTTTATTACACCGTGTATTTCAGAGTAGTGACTTGATTTTTATGCAATTTAATCCTCTTGCTGTGAGCATCATCTTTGAGAACTTATGATCTTTCAGTTCATTCTTCATTCAATAATGTGTTTATGTGCTCTGTATACAGCATTATTTTGATACCAACCGTTCTGTCAAATGTCCCAAAATGAATCAGTTCATACAAACCGGGCCAAATAAATCAGTCCTCAGAAATATGCTGTCAATTCCATTATACAAGTGAAGGGTAGAAACACCGTATTTCAGTGAAAAGTAGACCCGTAGACACTAAAATATGCATTACTAATATATCTACCCTCTCAATTTGGTATATACAGTTTCTAACTGTCTCTTTTCAGGATAGTAATTACCATAATATAATTTAAGTTCTGATGGGGATATGGAATGTCTCCGTATGTATGCCCATTTCAGGTAAGACATCATAGAAGAGGTCTCAGACTGCCACAATACAGTATTATCATATTAGGATATCTAAAAGATCAGAGAGCTAGAAAGAAAAATGAGTATTTTCCGTATGTGGACTTTAAAAAACAAAACAAACAAAGAGGAAAAAAGAGAGATGGGGAGGCAAACCAAGAAACAGACTCTTAACTGTAGAGAACAAACTGATGGTCACCAGAGGGGAGGTGGGTGGGGGGATGGGTGAAATAGGTGATGGGGATTAAGGAGGGCACTTGTCCTGACGAGCACGGGGTGATGTATGGAAGTGTTGAATCACTATATATTGTACACCTGAAACTAATATTACACTGTATGTTAACTAACTAGAACTTAAATAAAAAACTACCCCCCCCCAAAAAAAAGGAAAGAAAGGAGTATTCTCTAGGAATGAAGAGGAACTCATGAAATCAATAATCATATTTGAAATCTTTAAAGGGTACCAATCATATTACTACAATCATGCTATGTATCAAAACGAACTTTGACGAATTCATTGCACGACAATCAGGTTTTTTATTGCAAGTGGCAAAAACCAACTTTGACTCTCTTATGCAGGAAATATTACATTTTGGAAGAATGGAAGGTCTTGGAAACCACCAGAAAGTTGGAGAACTTGATCAGATGAGCCAAAGCCAGGGGACACCAGGTTGTGGGAACCAGTCTCCCTTAAGAAGCACATACTCTTCAAATAGAACTAAGATAACTGCAAATTTATAAACTTCAAGCAAACCAACCTTTTCAACCTTTCTCTGTCCATTTATTCATCACTTAGTTACATGCTTTCCTATGGTTTCTAACAACTTCATTTTCATAATCACTTTTTAACATGCAATAACATTTTGAGTTATGTAGGGGACATATGATTTTCTGTATTTTGCCGACAAGGGTAATAATATCTAAAATGTTTAACTCACTTGTGTGGTTAAAACTCAGTATTTAACCAAGTTTGAGTGTACTTTCTTCTCTATTTAAATCATAGGTGTATTTCTATATTTTCATTTCTGACTTGCTTCACTTAAGCAATCTTGTTGGACAAAATGCTGTAATTATTTTAACTGATAAAGTTGGTGTATTTCCATTTTTTTACATGTTAACAAATGCTACTCATAGAAAGAATGAGAAATACATAATGTGACTTGGGTACGTATGTTTACTCAGTGTGAATTATTTCTCAAAATACCTATTGTGGTCAGCATTCAAAATTGCTAATGAAAACTGTCTTCTTTGAGGTTCAATTTAGCTGATTCTCAACAGTTTATTTTTTCATATTTTTTACCCATTTTAGGATGAATTCTAGAGCAAAATAAATTAGCCAATTTTAGCCTTTTTCTAAAATATTTCTTGAAGATGATTTTAAATATTACACATACAAAGACTTGAACTGATTGCACATTAATCATCTTGACTTTTTTAAGCTTGGATTTCTATAGTTTTCCACTTTATAATCAGTGACCCAAGCCCATGACTTATGTGGAGTTAGTTTAGAAGTAAAGAAAAACTACTTGAGAATTCTCTGGATTAGCAGTGTGCCACGTATGCTACACCATTTCCATTTACAAAACTGATTATACTGTAAGTGTTGGGTCATGGGCAAAGACACAGAACTTTCAAAGTACATCTGCTGCATGAACATTTTTTCACTGTTTTGTTCCGATATCTTCAGGTTTGAACTGCTAGGAATTCTTTTGCAGCCATTTTCACATCTTGGTACTGTAACAAAATAGTTACTAGTGCTAGCCAGGACATCTTTCCTCCACAAAGATGTTACAGGTTAGCTAAACTGTCATAGAAAACACCTGCTCAAGTAGAGAAAACTGGCATAGAAGGAAAATGCAGCGTTCAAGTATGGTTGAAATGTTTCGCATTCAAAATGGTTTTTATTATCCAGATATTTGTTTAAAAAAAGAACACAAAAACCTGCCTTTTGTAATTATATGAAAGTTAGTGAAAGGATTGCTTTACCTTGGTCACTGTCAAGGATACCTCAAGGCTAACATGATTTTGTGGATATATCATTCGTGTCTTGGGAAAATATTAGACTACTTGTATCAAGAACAGTCTCAAATTTATTTTGAAACACCATATTACCTTGCACATTGCTAGGATCGTAAACCATGGCCAATTAGCTTGGTATGTTCATTGGGTGAAAATGAGCTTTTCTTTCAGTATCAATGGAAGTGCTATCATATTATGTGATTGAAACTTGCTTAAATGAGAAAATATATATGACGTATTAAGAATCTTATCTGGCACATAGTAAGTCCCCATATTATTCAAAAGGAAACAAGTATATCACAAGTTGCTCAAGTTTTTATATCCTGCGTTGTTCTCAAAACCAATTAAAGAAGCAAATAGGACACACACTGTATTAAATTCTCATCCCAAACTGTCCTCCCATCACAGTAGGAATAAAAGAATAAATTATGCTTATAGTACAATAGAAGTAAAGTAAGAAAATAGAGGTATAATTTAATTATGATACCTAAAGTCATCAGAAACAGTATAACCATAAACATTTTTTTAAAATAGTAAATAAAATAATGTTTGTTTTAGTTAGGTTTCAAATAATACCTCCTTCTCCAAATTCCTCATGTTCCTTCACATTAGGTTTATAGTTCTCCACCCTTCTGGAAAAAGCAAGCTATTGTATTGCTATTCTCTAGGACATAGTATACATAGTTGGAGCAACATTTCACAGCCTATTTTTTTTTCTGATATAAAATGGCCATCATGAATTATCTACTTGCCAAAGGAGATAAGGCAGGCTGGTGAATATCACCCAGATAAGTCAGAGTATATTGAAAAGAATGAAAGACAGTATCCCTAGGTTCCGTTTCTGCCCGTGCCATACAATAGCTGGGGGGAAAATTTTTGAATTGCAAGCAGTTTTCCACTAAACATAACATGTAACCCCTTCTTTATTTCAGAGTACCTAAACATTGTCACCAGTCTTCTGCTTGACCATGTAGATCAACAGGAAAATTACTACCTCATAAGATACTCCATTCAGTTTCTTTTCTATAAAGTTACTTTTAGTGAATGTCACTGTCCTGGGCATTAGGTCTTTTATACATTCAAAAGAGATACAATGTATTCCTTCTAACCTCACTCTACTTCATACAAAGTCTTCACTTTTCCAGGTAAGTATAGTCTCACTTTTACAAGTTATATTCTCTATAATGCTTTCTAGACTCTCTATTATATCTAGCAAAGTGTTTGGCAAATTATCAGCATGACAATATATGATAAACTGAAATTAAACTGATTGCTCTCTTCAACATGTGATTGCCTGCCAATGTTCTTTGTAACAAAAATGTCCAGAATTAAACAGTAGGTATGTAGAACATAGTGGAATATTGCTTCACTTGATCTAAAAGCTGTAATTCTTTTATTTTTTTTAAAGATTATTTATTCATTGGAGAGGGAGAGTGTGCATGAGTCAAGGGAGGGGCAGAGGGAGAGGGAGAAGCAGGTGGCAGAGCAGGTAGCCCAACAACGCAGGGCTCGATCCCAGGACCCTGAGATCATGACCTGAACGGAAGGCAGATGCTTAAACGACTGAGACACCCCAGCGCCCATAAAAGCCATAATTCTTTTAATGGATTAATTATTGTATTAGAATTTGAGGCATCAAATGATATTATGTTCGTATAGACATAGAATTATTTCCACAGACATCTTTTGTTAGATTTTGCTTCTCCATTCTATACTTACCTCCTTGAATTTTTTAACTACAATTGAAGTTTGCATTATTCATTATTCATTTTATGTTGATTATTTACACCCATCATTTCAGTATGTCAGAGGGTACTTAAATTAAAAATTTTCAACCTACCTATGCACTCTTTAGTCTGGCTTTGTGCAAAGGACCATTACTGAATGAAGAATAATTGTATAAAATTACCTAGCAGTTTTCATTGAAATCTCCCAGTACAGAGCCATGAGCTCAGAAAGTCTTGCTAGCATTCATATTGGGAATCTCAATTATTAATTCAGATAAGTTGAAGATAAATTTCTGTGCCCAGCTACCTTTTCTGACGTACAGGATATACTATAAATCCTTGTACTATATTCCCATTCTGAAACATCTAACTGCTACTTAACCAGAAACATTCATGTTGCCCTATCCATCCGTGTCCCAACCTATTATCTGACGGCACCTACCACTGAAGTGATATCTATGTGTCCCTACTTTCTCTCCTAATACCTGTAACTTGAACCTTCCCTTAAAATTCACTTCTGTGTGGCTGTCTAACTCCTCGTTATGTCTGTCTGGCATGGATGGCACCATAC
Source organism: Ursus americanus (assembly GCF_024610735.1). Classification (NCBI taxonomy): domain Eukaryota; kingdom Metazoa; phylum Chordata; class Mammalia; order Carnivora; family Ursidae; genus Ursus; species Ursus americanus. The sequence continues at coordinate 37,567,339 of NC_142136.1, read as the reverse complement.
CCCACCAAACACCAGTTCTGGGTGTTGTGTTTTTTTTTTTTTTTTAAATCATCATAATAAAAAAAATATTTCAAGATGCTTCCTTTTAGGGTATTATTATGGTAAGATTTCCGTACTCAGAAGAATCTTTGAATGGGAAATTTATTTCATGCTATTTAGGACTCCGGTTTGTTTAAGTCTGGGTTAAAACTGTTTCAGTTTTGGGGTTTTGAATTGATTTGGGTCGTGCAGTACAGAATACTCAATTTCTAGGGAATCATATGCAGGAAGAGATACAATTCTGCCTTTATTCATTCTTCAGTGTTTTTCACGGCCCTGGAAATGCTGTGTCGATTTTTATATGATTATTATAGCAAACATCTGGAATACCAGATGTGAGCAGACACATTAAGGGGCATTTAATCTATACATTTAAGAATGAGTCAAGTTAATCAGAAAACTCATTTCATTTCTGAAAATGAGTTAGATAAGCCAAATCAATAGTAAAAGTCTATACAATCTGGAAGACAAAAGATTTAAAAAGAGACCATATGGCACTTAAGACAAGAAATTGTATGTGACTCTGTGTGTCTGTGTGTGTGTGTGTGTCCATACAGAAAATATGAACTTCTCTGCAAGTCATATAGGTCCCTGAGAAGACAAGGCTAAATATTCAGAAAAAAATCATACTTGTTTATATTATCTTACTCCATTAATTGTATAATAGTTGCAATTAAGAACATGGATCAGATATAAATACTTTAGTACATATGCCTGAAGAAGTATACTATATATTTGATATACTGTATTTTAAGTTTCAGAGAGATTTTAACTTCATCACTTATCTTCTGGTTACTGAAACTTATATTAATAAAGTATATAAATACATATGATCGAGAAATGCATATATTATGTAAACCTGTGATTGTCCTTCAGTAAATTCTGCTAACAGAAATTTAATCTAAAGCAACACTTCATTTGAGAATATTTAATGCTAAAATCATCAAGCAACTCTGACTGCTAAAAGTATTAAGCAACTCTGTTTTTATAAGACAAAATATTACAATGCCATCTTGACATATTTGGAGACAGCTAAATTGACATATGAAGAAACTTGTTCATGATCAAGACTCAGGTATTTAGAATTCCTTTATTCAACTCTGCTCATTATGAAAACAAAGATGAGGATTTGCTTCATGTCAACCAGTCTATTAAAAAAATTACCCCTCTGCTCATTATGAAAACAAAGATGAGACTTTGTCAACCAGGGTATTAAAAAAAATGACCCCACTTTTTCTTGCAATATTTTATAAGGACTTATTTTCATGCTTTAGTATGCAAAAAAAATCAACTTGGGAGATAGCCAAAATATAGATTCCTGTGTTCCACAAACCTAAGAAATAAAAATTTCTAGTTCTTGGGACTCAGAAATCTGTATTTTAATAAGCACTTCAGAAAATTTTGCTGTTACTCACTATACTGTCTCTGGTTTTCATATAAATGCATAATATGGAAATTAACATAATGCATAAAGTCATTTGCATAATCCATGTATTTTATTCATCTCATGTGGCTTATATTCTGGTGTAGATACTTCATTTTGTTTTTTCAGTAGATATCAACTGAGCATCTACTATGATTCAGTCTTATACTAAGTCTGATAATACAAAGATGAAGACCTTTCCCTAAAGGGATTTTGAATCTAATAAAAAAGACAAATAATTTAACAAATACTGATATTGAAGTTTGGCAAATGGAAAAATAAACACAGCATGGGGTGGCTGAATAAATATTGTAAATTTGAGGTTTTAGAGAAAGACAAGAAGGGGGATGTCTCTTCCACCTCTCCGGTGGATCAGAGAGCTATTTTGTAGAAGTAATGCTTGAGCTTAAGCTTGAAAGAAATAAGAGGAACAAATTGGGTTAGGTGTTCTATTCAGAGGGAACAGCATGAACAAATGTAGAGAGGTGTAATGTACTTCAGAGGTGGAGAGTGTAATTGGCAAATAATTGGAAAGGAAGGTGCAGGGAGGTTTGTACCTGATCAATGAAGTGCCTTTAAATCATGTTGAAATATGTGGATATTAGCTTGTAGGCAATGGAACCATTGCAGGATTTTAAGAAGACTAATATGATCAGACTTTTGTTTTAGAAAAAAATCAATTAAGTGACAGTATGATGAAAATGGAGGCAGAGACCATTTACTACTTCAGAAAACAAAAAGCGGGGACTTGAAGGATTGCAGTAATCATGGGGGTGAAGAGAGGAATCTTTTCACGATTTTACAATTCTATAATACAATGAACTTAGTTGATATATAAAAGCAGCCCCAATTCAATTTGAAAAAACACATTGGTCTTCAGAATGAAAATAAGTGATCATTCACAAAATGTATAGGTAATATAAGAACTTGATAGAAAACACAATGATTAAATTGACTTATACCAGAGACCCATAGAAATTTAAAGCTACAGTAAAGCTTAGGATCATCTTGTCCAAACCAAGGAGAGCTAGTTGTACTTGTGGACTGCAGGATGCACTTACTAGAAACCATAGTGGGCTCACTGAAAAACTTGGAGCCTAATACTGAGGGGTTCTGTTCTGTTGCAGGGGTACAAGGAGCCATTCCTATACTTCAAAAGGATTTGCTATAATTGAAAAAGAGTGAAAAGTTTGAGTTGGTAATTGTGTTTGACCTTACAAAGAAACATAATAGTAAAGTCAATGTTTTTACATTTTATTTTCTGTATTTGTCTCTTTAAAGGATTATGGAAGACAGTTGATTTTCATATTGATAGTTGTCTTTACAGAATTCTTGCAGGGATTTAAAAAATAAGTGATTGAGCTTAACTAATGATAAGAATGTTCATATTTATGCAACAACAATTTATTTCAGGAATCTGTCCTTCAGATTATGTTAATCATATGCAAACATTGACATACATGCTACTATCTATTCACATACATAAACATATAGACGTACATATATACATGTGCATGCATATATTTATATATGTCCATACATATAAAACATGCAGGTATTTACACACATACTGAGTGTAAAATATATAGTTTGTATTTTCTTTGCATCACAAATACTGTCTAGTGTCCTGGACAAAAACAAACATATACATATACAAAATTCAGTGAAATATATATATCTTTCAATAAAAACAAAGAAAAATGTCAGTGATTTTTTTTTCTATTTTCAAATTTACCCCTTGTTGTTTTTCTAATTCTGGAAAAAGAAGCAAAAGAGAATAAATACAATATTACTATTTAATAAATAGTTAATAAACACACACATAGGTATTATACCTGGCAGTTACAAATGTTACACATTTTATTATCAGAGAAAAAAATTATGTTTTGATTATAAGGTTCTTTAAATATACTTTTGGCAAACACATGCATATTTATTCTATAAACGGCTTTTAAAGTATAATTCTGACTTAAAATTTAGGGTATAGTCACAAATTACTGGTATAAAATAGTGTTAAATGTAAAATCTATTCTCATGAAAACAAATCTAGTTTTTCACTCTATTTTAAAACCTGGAGATAAAGAAGTAAAGCAGAATGAAAATTCCATGTATTTTATATTATTTATGACGATGTTGAGAATGTCATTTTCACAGACGTTAAGATTTACATATTCTCTTGGTCTTAAGAAAGCCTGTAATGATGGTTTATCGAATTCCACAATTTAGAAAATTGTCACTAACATGAAGACTTGAGCCCCAAATTATCTAATGTAGTGGTATCCAATATTAACATACATACAAGCATTAGCACATGAGTTTTTTTTTTAAACAGTCATCAGTGGAACCCACAGAAAGTCTAACACATGTATTTAGATACCACAAAATTCAGCAGTTTTATGAAATATTAATGTTGTTTTGCAAGTCATTTTAAAATTCAGTGATCAATAATTGATTAGTCTGTAAAACAGATGTATTGCACAACAGTATCAACATTGTATCAAATTTACTTGAAAAATTAAATTTGACCCAACCTCTCACTTTCATTTTTTTTAACAAAAAAGGGAAGAACAATTAAAGTACTCCTTGTGTTACCCATGGCATTCTGAAATCTAAGTTCTCTCTGCTCATTCTCCTGTTCTTTATTAAAACCTCATGCAGCATAGAGATATCTTAGAGAAAAATAAAGGAAAGATGTGATAAACCCAAAATGAAAAACCATCTTTAACCAGTAAATATACAATGTTGCAGGTAAAACACACAGGAGAGGAAATCGTAGCAAGCTTTTCAGCTTGCCAGTTGCTTCAAAGGTAGTTCTGTGGTCATTAGAGTCAATATCTAAAAATTATTTTCAAATCCACAAGCCAACCTTAATTTTGCATTTTTCTCTCCCTAGAATTCAGACAATACTAAAAAGGGTTCATAGTATTAATCTTTAATTTCATAAAGATGGGGGGAAATGCATCTTGAGAGAATTGAGGCTCAGAAGTCAAGGACAGCTAGTCTAAAAATCCCCATAGGTTTTTGCAATAAAGATTAGATTAAATATGGAAGATTTGCCTAAACATTGTACGACATCAGCAGATGGAACCACCTGCCCTTACAACCCAAACCAAAATAAGCCAAAATCTCTCTCCCCTTCTGTCTCTCTCTCTGTCTCTCTCTACCCCATCTTTTGCGCTCGCTCTCTCTCTCTCTCTCTCTCTCTCTCTCGTGTGTGTGTGTTGGGGGCCTGGTGGTTAGTTATCTTCCCTTCCTTTACTACCTTTACATGTTCAGACTGACTCTTACTCCATTTTTTATTATGAAATAATTGGTAAATAAAAAGTGTTTAATACATGTGTAAATTATGAAGCATAATAGTAAATCATTAAAAATCTGTGAACTCACTCTCCATTTAAAAAAAGGGAACATTTCCAATTCTTTTATGGGATTTTACTAGTCTTTTTGCCTTTACTTCAGAAAAAGAGGGGCGCCTGGGTGGCACAGCGGTTAAGCATCTGCCTTCAGCTCAGGGCGTGATCCCGGCATTATGGGATCAAGCCCACATCAGGCTCCTCTGCTATGAGCCTGCTTCTTCCTCTCCCACTCCCCCTGCTTGTGTTCCCTCTCTCATTGGCTGTCTCTCTTTGTCAAATAAATAAATAAAATCTTAAAAAAAAAAAAAAAGAAAAAGAAACACACAAATTTCCAAATTCGTTTGCTTTATTATGCTCTTTATTTTTGTAATGTATTTATTATTTAGATATGCACCACATTTTTTTAATTTGCAGTTTTGCTTTGTCTTATAGAATGATTTCATAATGTACATAATTTTTTTTTTTTACAATTTTGATGCCCATTGTCATAATACAATGTTTCCAGTTGTATGATATTAAAAAGAACACTTCTATGGTGTTCTTTTTCATGTTTCCTGGGACAAAGGCACAAGGTTTACTTGTTTACACAATGTCACAAAATTATTTTCTAGAGCGATTATAATGGTTTTGACCCACAAGCAGTACATGGGAGTTTCTGCTCACAAGTGTGCTAGCATTTCATATTCCTACAAATTTGAATTCTTGCCAAATTAATGGTACAGGATATTTCATTGTACTTTTAGCTATAAATTTTGTGTTATCTAAGGTTGAGCATATTTTCACATATTTATTGACCATTTGTATTATGATGTACTTGTTTATAACTCTTGCCCACTTCTTTATTAGGTTGTATTTTTCTTATTAGTTTTTGGTATCTTTTTTCTGTCAACTCATCCTTTGTTGACTAGATGTGAAGGAACTACTTTCTCCCAACTCATGGATTATTATTTTTCCTTCTTTACGGTGCCCACACTTACTTTTAAAATAAGTCCTGAAAGGGGTTGCCTGGTTGGCTCAGTTGGTAGAGCATGCAACTCTTGATCTTGGGGTCATGAGTTCAAGCCCCACATTGGACATAGGGCTTACTTAAAAAAATAAATTAAATAAAATGTAAAAAATTATAATAAGTCCTGATCACACAAACTGCAAATAACTAAATGAAAGAGCTCTTTCCTTAAAATTCTTGAAAGGCTTTGACACAAGTCAGTAGATTACAAAGACATCGTCCTCACTTTGTGGTGATCACTTGAGCACCACAGAATAGGGGAATGGACACAAAGATCTAAAGCTCAGGTTATAGCATCTATTCCTGAGATGCAGAAGAAGGGGAAAAACCCTTTAGATGGGTGCAAATTACTTATATTATGTTATATTAATATTGTGTAAATTATTATAGTCAAAGAGTATGAGAAAGAGAAAAAGACAGGAGGCATTTGAAGATTAAACTATCTACCAATTTCTAAAACTGTTAGAACTTTAATTATAACAAGGCTGAATTTCATGTAAAATGGATGAATGTTTTAATTAGAATATTTACCTAAGAGTTATGTTGCTCCTGTTACTGTCCCAAGAGTATTAGACCAAGAAAAATGATTGTAAATTATAATTACAAAATTTTGGATAAATTCAATGGAAGGCTTTCACAACCCTTGATGACAGATATATATGAAATATTTAGGTTTCTTAGGACGATGGTAACAGCTTTGTCAATTTTAGCTGCTTGTATCAGTTTTGAAATCCCACAATCAAAATGAAGTGATATACAGCATGCTTTAGAAGAGCTCATATATCAATGTTGGGAGACAAATCTCCATGACATTCCTGTACATGTATCAGCTTCTGTCCTGAACTAAACTCGAAGGATGTTTGTATAGCAAACAGCCTTGGAAGACAGAAATAGTGTCCTCCTACAGGGTTGTAGACAGGCTTGTTTGAAGACCAGCTTAAAAAAGATAATGTCTCCCTCCTGGAAAAGTGTGGACAAGTTTGTTAGCAGCCCCTTTGAAATGATTGGGGTTTCCAAAGCTCAGGGTTCTTTAAGTGTGGCATTAACACACTGTGTGCAGCATCCATCTGAGCCCAGCTCTGCTTCAACTTTGTGGAACCTGGGGGCATGGGGACAAGAGGAACTTTGGGTGTGGAATGAAGTAATAATGTCCTTTGTCTCTGACCCAGGAGTCTCATGTCTTCTGTCAGCGTCTATGGAAGTGTGGTAGGCTAATAATATGTTAGTTTGCAAAAAGGGTAATACTTCAGATCTTGCACAGTTCTTGGAATATAAAATGATGCTTTTTTCTCTATTGTTTCTTGGTAAATGCACACTTTTACGTCTATCACTACTACTCATTCTTATGGAACATCCTGATGGTTTCTCCAATAATAGAATAGCTTAGGAATGTTTTTGAACCAGAGAAAAATTTATCTTGAGTGTGAATGTTTCTCAGTTATCCTATCCCAGTTTCTTCCAAATTTGTTATTGGGTTAAATCTTCAAAACCAAAGAGTAGAATTTTCTGAGATAGGTGGTATGGTGAAGAGAATTGCAACATGGTCCCTCAGAACTAACTTCAGTCAATAAAGTCATTAGTTACGTCTTCTTTGTACACAGGATGTTGAATCTAGTATAAAAGTTTATAATGGACCAAGATAAATACTGAAATATATCAAGTTTAATTGTGGGAAATGTGAGATTTCTTCTTTTTTTTTTTGAAGATTTTACTTATTTATTTGACAGAGAGAGGCAGCAAGAGAGGGAACACAAGCAGGGGGAGTGGGAGAGGGAGAAGCAGGCTTCCCGCTAAGCAGGGAGCCTGATGCGGGGCTTGATCCCAGAACACTGGGATCATGACCTGAGCTGAAAGCAGATGCTTAATGACTGAGCCACCCAGGCACCCCAAATGTGAGATTTCAAATTCATATATATATGTGTACCCTAAACAAGAGATAAGGAGATTCCAAGGAAATCTCTTACTCTCACTTTTAGTAAGAAACACATAAAAAGTTCTTAAAAATTGTAAATAATCCAAGCTATATAATATGCAATAAAAGAGGTTTAGTTATGGATAGGGGTTACATTTTCTACTTAGTCTCTCAATGTGACTGGATGCTTATTTCCTATAGATGGTACATTATGATTCATAAGATTACTTCCAACTCTCAGACTCAGTGATTTTACAACTCTTAGAAATTTTAAAAAATCCACACAAGTATTTCTAATTATATGGTTTTTTCTTAACAATTTAATTGCAAGTTTACATTTTACACATCACTAGATTAATTCTATTAGTGGAATCCTCTTGTATTTAATGTGCCACAAGTTTCTCCAGCTTTATCCCTCGCGTATGCTAAAAACAAAGCAAGTTTTAAGATATACTGGGACATTTCAGATACTCTATACATTTGGTTTTATATAAATTCCTAAAATCTTGTGTATTCACAAAACAACAAATGCAAATAAAGCCTATAACTCAGAAATATATTACATTTACTCCATCTTTGTGTCTTTTAATTATAAAAACTAAGTTGGTATCTCCTCCTCAAGAAACAGAGTTTTTCAGAGCCCTGGATTTATTTATAATGACATTCCTTGAAGAAACATCCAACTTTATTTTTTTTTAAAGATTTATTTATTTATTTTAGAGAGAAACAGAGAGAGGTGGGGAGGGGCAGCAGGAGAGGAATAGAGAGAGTCTTAAGCAGACTCTATGCTGAGCGCCGAGCCCCAGGCAAGGCTCAATCTCATGACCCTGGGATCATGACCCTGAGATCATGACCTGAGCTGAAACCAAGAGTTGGAGGCTTAACCGACTGCACCACCCAGGAGACCCCCAACTTCATTTTTTTAAATTAACTTTTAAAAAAATCTAATGCATATTATAACTTCAAACTTAAAAACGCCAAGGCTAACAAATATATTACACACTCAAGTTTCAAAGACAACAAATAGTGGTCTGAAAATATATCTCTGTGTCTTAGTAACAGAAAACCTGGGCAATTATTTGGGGGAGAAAGTTAATAAATGCATCATCCAGAGTATGAAAGCCACAGAGTTTCCCTGTCAATAAAACAACTGAAATATTTGATTCCTACTATGATTGTAGCTCAGTCAGTGGCATCAAAAGAAAATCTCTGACTTAAACTTAATAAATTAAATTGCTTTAATCTATCATTTCTTGTGGGTGTTTATTATAATGTTGGACTCAGTGCAAAACATATCTATTTTATTCTAGAAAGAGAGAGAGTGATAGAGACAGAAACAGAAAGAGAAAAAGCCAGAGAAAGGGAAAGAAAAAAAGAGAGAAGGAAATAAGTTAAAAAGTAGTGGTTTGTAGCAATGATGAGAAACATGTTTTCGGTGGCAAAATGAGATGCATGCAAATGACAAGGAGGCTCCCTATACCCTGAAAACATTCAATTCCAAGTGACCTGTGGCCATAAATTACCAGCACGAAGCTTCGGATCCTGGTCCTGTAATTTCATCAAGATCAACACGATGCAATCTCGGAAACTGTTTGCATGGTGTGAGGACGAATTGATGCCCTTGTTCTTTCAGACAGCTGAGTTTGATGCACCAGACTCTGACTACTTTTCTGTCTCTCTGTAGCCGTATATGGCCATTGTAAATAATTAAGCAGAAATTTGTTACCCTTTTGTCAAATGTATTTCTGATGTTGCTCTTCCTAGCTTCCATTAAGAAATCCCTTGATTAAATTTTAAAGTCTTAAACAATTTGAGAGTCTGAGAGCATTGGATACAAACTACAATTTGAATGTTTTGCAGGGGAAAGTCATATTCTCTTTGGGAGTAGGAAAAATCATGTCAGGTATTTAGTATGCAGCCCCATGATTCCTTTTCAAGGCACGATATTACGGATTTGATTACCAACCCTGTAGCTGGTTCTTGTAGGTCATTTATTTTCCCAACTCCCTTTTTGTAGATATTTAGAACATACTGCTTAAAATATTTGAAAATATTTTAATTTAAGCAAAATATGCTTGTAACTAGGAATTTCAAACTCTTAATCGCTCCAACTCTTCCATAATATGATAAAAAGAAAATACTGAACAAATGCAATTTTCAAAAATAAGCTTAAAACTCGTAATTCCTCTTTATACTTTGTTTATAATATTATCCAAATAATTTTTAGGAAAGGAAACAAAACAAGGAGTAAAGAAGCTAAATAGTGAAATACAATTTTCCTGATTTATGCTTTAGAAAATATGAATAACTTTAATTTTTAATCACATTCTTCTTAAAATGCATGAATTCCAAACAGATTGGTATGAATATGCGGCACTTGTGGGGTATACCATAATTATTATATGTAGTTTGGAAAAAATAAAACAACCTTTAAATCTAGAGCACATATAATTTGAAAAACAAAATATGGCATTAATTTTCTATTATAATTAAAAGAAGCAGAGCACATTACCTTTTGTGAGGTGTTATAATGAAATGTTTTCTGCAGATTTTTACTTTCTTTTATGCAGGTGAATGTCACAAGTCTTTATTTCTCCTCTCTGTACATCATTTCCTCTTTTGCTTCAATAAAATGGATGAAAAGGAAAAATGAAACGTGTATTTATAGTACTGAGAACTACTCTCCCCAGGGACTTTATTTCTGTGGTGATGCTATTCCCTTAACAACTCATCTTTTTGACCGCTGTACTCATTACATTTACATCCTGTAAGCGTCTCTTTCATTTTGGGGTAAGAAAATTAGAAATCTCATGATTCTTTATTTATTTAGGAATTCTCTCTGGGTTTGAGTTATGTTTTGCATGTTATAAACCCTGACTCTAAACAAAAAGTGCTAAAAATTAAAACTGCACCCCTTTGATCATACTGCCTTTCTCCCTACCCCTACTCCCAACGTTTGCCTTTCAGGAACTCTGTAGAGTTCGTGTTCACGTTCCCTTATTTTTATGTTTCCCCTGCTGTTAGGCCTTGCCTGCTGAAACCTGACTACGTGAACCAAGTTTAAGCGTAGGAGTTGTTGATCTAAAGATGGAAGCTGGCCACGCCAGCTGCCTGCTCTCCTCCTCTCTCTCTCTTCAGGAGCCCAGTCTCCCCAGGTTCTGGTTGTGGCCCCGGCTGGGGTTTATCCCGTGGAATTGCTCTCTCCTAGTATCTCGTTCTGAAAGAGAAAGAGGTAGATAGCCTCGGGTTTGTAACTGGAATCTTTTACTCACATGATTTGTTTCCTCATTTAAAAACAAAAACAAAAACAAAAACGGAGTGGTAATTTGTGCTTTGCAGACTGGTTTGGAGGACTGAGATTTTTATATATATATGTAAGTTTTACATAAGTTAGCAGGATTCTGATACATAATGGGCTATCAATAAATGGTTAACGTCTTTTGTTACACTCATTAAAATCCTAGTCCCAGACTTACGGGTGGGAAGGGTGCTAGAGTTTTGACTTGGTTATTAAGCCAGCTCATCCATTTTAAAGTTTTAGGTGGAAGGGTGGGTCACTGCCGTGGTTTAAAACATTAACATTACTGGTCTGAAGAAGGGGACGTTTAAAAAATATTGTTGTATAGGTCCCTCCTCCACAGACTCTGATATAATTGAGTTGTATCATGGCCTCGGCTTCGGGAATTTTAAAAACTCTGAACGATTCTGCTACGCAACCACAGTTGAGAACCACCAGCGCAGTGTGCCATGGGTCTCTGGTGTATTTTTACTTTAACAGGAGTTTCAAAGTCGTGCAGTGGTGGGGCACCTGGGTGGCTCAGTTTCTTAAGCGTCTGGACTCTTGATTTTGGCTTGGGTCATGATCTCAGGGTCGTGAGATCCAGCCCCGCATGGGGCTCCATGTTGAGCGTGGAGCCTGCTTAAGATTCTCTCTCTGCCCCCCGACCCAGCCAACGCATGTGCACATGGTCTCTCAAAAATCAATCAATCAGTCAATGAACCATGAAGTCCTGCAGTGGTTCCCAAGCCAGGAGGTATCATCTGCGTAGGTATATTTAGAAATGTTTATATACAGTTTTGTTTTTCAGTGACACAGGGAACCAAGGACATAAACAATTTCTTCTCCAGGACAAGCCTTTACCACTCACCCATGGCCAGTAGAGGACCTCTCCCCAAAAGACATTGAGGTTCCAAAGGATATTTCTACCATTTTTTCTCCTTCTCCATTTCCTTCCTCTCTTCCTTCCTTTCATCCGTCTATCTTTTTCTTTCTCTCCAGTTAACATTCCACAGTACTTTCTTTCATTTTTGTTTTAATTTTTAATTATCCTGTATATTATCAGAGAAACTAAAATAAGAGCTTGAATTTGCCTATACCCCTGCAGACTGGTCAAGATTATTACTGACAAAGCTGGGCAGGGAAGGATTGCAATATCTAGAGCCTATGGTGGGCCTTTTGTTCCTGCTGTCCTGAAAGTACCCCCTAACGAGGCTGGGATGGTAGATATCTGCTCTATTTACTCCTTGCCATCTTTGCCCTCAGATAATAATTTTAAAACCCGCTAATGTAATTTGTACTCTTTTTCCATTGATTATACAATGTTCTGAGGCTGTCTTCGAGTCCTGAAATAGCAGCAATAATTAGTATTTATTGAACACCCATTGGGTACATGCCTAGTACCACATCGTAGACCACTGTGTGAATCTTTAACAATTCTGCGACTGCAGACTTCAGTGGAAAAGAGCTAGCCAAGTAGCACTTTTACATTAGGTGGAAATCCATCTTTTCAGGCATGTGGTCAAAATTTAATTCTAATTTATAATTTTTCTGTGCTGATTGGATTCACAATGATTTATTCTTACTTCTCTAACTCTCTTTATCACTTGGTTCTAAAAAACCCTAGGTAACTGTAATTGCCAAATGAAAAACAGTTTCAATTTCTTTTGGCATAATTATTTAACTAGGATGAAATAACACCAGTATTAATGTACGACACTTGCATTTTGACTGTGGCCTTGTTCAGTGTTTATCTGAACCTCCTTTTCACAGAGTCTAACCAGGAAGGAAGGATGTATAGAGCTTGAACTACAGAAAACCCTTGTTTTATACCCAGAGTAAGGGGAATCATGCAGACAAGCTGAAGGCTAAAAAAGCACAAGAATCACATTATTCAACTATTTTCTGCCATTAGATTTTTGGTTAGCTTTATTCCTTTCAACTCTCGCTGTTTTAAAATCAATTATTAAAATGAAAAAGTTAGTTCGGAAGGTGAGAGAAAGGGGTAGTGAGCTGATAAGTAAGTCAGTGACATAAGTAATACACGCTGTGATTTTATAATTATGACTCCATAGCTCTAATATTTTTGGATGTGAATAATGGTAATCCATATTTTCCTATCAGAGAAATCAGGACATGAATAATTAAGTTACTTTTGGCAATGATTTGTATTAATTTGAGTATTTGAGTGTTATAAATGAATAAATAAATAACAATGAAACAGCCAGGAACTTGCAGATGAGAATTCTATAAGAGTTAAAATGATTCAATGCTTTTGTTTGTCCTTCAATTTCGTTTAAGTAATTGACATCACACTATATTGTTGCCAGTGCAAAAAACCACGCATTTCCAGAACACTGGTATTGAAGAGATCTTTGGGATCTTGTTCATTCGTTTTTACTGAAGAGCATTGAGTTGATTTGCTGATTTTGCAGTGAAATATCACACAATGTACCCTAGCACATAAAGGTATAATGCAATAATCTCGGTGCCTCCTCCTGTTGATTTTATGATTGTTCATTTTAGGGCTCTGTTAGATAAAATCCAAAGGTCTTCTGGCAGAGGAGTAATTTAACCAATTCTATATAAAGATATTGATTAACTTTTTATGTAAGGTAGAAGGCATTATAGCATGTATGAGTATTTCTTTTAGAGATACATAGCCAATTACATAGAAATTATTTTTATATCTCTATGGGCTTTAATAATGGCATAAATATTTAAATATGCAAACCTATTTACCTGCCCAGCATGCATGCTACCCTTTCTGCCATAAGCATGTTCCTTTTCCAAACAGTTTACACATTTTTTCTGTTTGAGCAGTATCTCTTATCCATGAACCAAACAGATGAAAATCTCACTTGAGCTTCTTTGGAAGAAAAGGAAAAAAGGCATATCCCAATGGTGCCTGTAAAGATATTGTTAAATTACATCTTGGGCTATATGGTTTATATTTCTAGTATTTTGATAAAAATATTTCTGACTATAGATAGGATTTTTTTTAAAGATCTACCAACCCATTAACATTATTCAATTGAAATAATTAAATAAATCAAATATGAAATTATTTTAAAATATAGTATACTACTCCATCTACCTATTATAATACTGAAAATAAGACTAATCATAATTCTATTGCATATCCATATTATAGACAAGTTTGTAGTCATAATATGGAGGCACTTTATAATATGGTTTGGATCTATATGGGGAGGAGAGATATTATATTAATCGAGGGAAATATTTCTATTTTTTATTAACTCCAATCATCTGTTGGCATAGATAAAAACATATTATTGTAGTTTGCTAGTAATATTTTAGTGTTTATACATTTTTAGAAACACTACATCTCTGAGAGGGTGCCCAACACATAGAGATACACTTAATGAGTATGTGGCATATCTGATATAAATAAGTATTATTATGGTACTCTTACTTAGTAAGTACTACTAACCTGCACACTGGGGATCAAAATTTTAACTGTTTTCATAGAAGTTCATCAGGAGTAGATAACTATGAATAACAATACCCTGAAAGGTATTCAAACATTGGTATTTCTAAAAATCAGAAATTTTAGAAGGGGTCTAAACTGTTATTTCTGAAAGACAACAAAAATCCTAGAGAACTAGTGAATATGTAATAAACCACAGACAGAATAAGTGAACATAGAAACAGTTATATAGAAATTTCTGTATCCTTGCCAATGGGATTGTCACTGAGAAGTGATATTTGGTTCATTTAATTTGTATTTCATATTGCTTCTAATTTTTATTGTGATTATTAAACCAGAAGTGAATGTATTTATTCCTAAATATTTATTACCATTTGGAAGTATGTGACCCTACAAGTTGATTTAAGTAAGAGGATATGGATATTTTTAACGCTCTTGACAGATTTTGCCAGATGGCTTTTTAAAGTTTTTGAATCAATTTACTCTCAATTATTGATGTTTGAGATTTCCTAACTTACCACACACTAGCCAGTAATGAAGTAGCCTGATAAATTTGATGGGCAAAAGTGTTACCTTATTCCTGCATCAATTTGAAGTTATTTGGTTATTGGTAATTCAGAGCATTTTAGTATACTTTTCATTTTAGTACTTCATCTTCTGTAAAATTTCTCTTCATGCATTTTGTCTATTTTTCTATTGGAATGATTTCCCCCCTTCACTCATATTGAATTCTTACACAGTAATAATTTTAACCAAGTATTATATATGTTCCTAATATTTTTCCCAAGTTGATGATTACTTTTAATGTATTTGTTCTTTTGAGGTACATGTTTCTTCTAACTTTGTGTAGTTACATGTGTATGTTTCTTTGAAATATACATACTTTCTTGTATGTTTAGGAAACATCTTTCTAAGTAGAGATCATATGGATATTGTGTCATTCGTTCTCTGTTTTTTAATGAAGTCGTCTTCCACACAGCCTTCTTGAAATCTCGTTCTTGCCTTCTGCGGCATAATCAGCTTTGGATTTTATTCTTATTCTCAAGGCCTTTGCTAAGATGCTTCAAGATTTCTCCTCCTCATTCTGTTCCTAAACGTTCTGCTGCTATTCCTTGGGGTTCTATCTTTGAACTATCCTTATTTCACCTCTTTCAGGCGAGTGATCTCATTTACAACCGTGCATGCCTTTATTACTTACATAAAGGCTCTCTCAGATATGTTTTTTCTACCCAAATATCTAGCCTGTTCTAAAACTGCATATTTTATTGCAGGCTGCGCACCTACTTTGAAGTTTCTAATCAAACTCCTCCTTGTGCCCAAGTCCCAATCCCTCCCCTTTCCTTGATCAAGAATGTTGGCACTTTACTCCTTTCCTTAATATGGACAAATCCTATAACCAATCTTTCCTATCTGCACAGCCTCGACTCTTACACTTTAGGTTGAAGGTATTTATAATTCCTTAAATGCATTACCTTGTTTCCCCTGGTGGCAGTCATCTTTCTACCTGGAACCCTTTTATTCTCATGGCACTCCCCACGCCCTCTCCAGGCTCGCTCAAGTGTCCCTCCACTGTGCTCCTATCAGACCAGGCACAGGTTTTTTTCTTCCTTTCTTAGCATTCGTCCAATGTTATTGATTTCTATTTTAGCTCATGTCTCTAACACCTAGCACAAGGATAGTTTCTCAAAAAGAGGAATTATCTCATTTTCCCTTCATTTCCCAGTGCCCCACCATGTGATAGGCACTGAGTGATATAGGCAATGAATAAGTATTTGTTGAACTAAATGAAATTGAAAATGTACAGAGACCGATTAATACAATTACCATACTTTCCCTAGCAAAGCTAGAATTAAATAAAGGAGATAATGGGTTTACTCAGGTCTGGCCATTAGTAAATGTGCATAAAAGATGCTCAGAGGGTGATATCTGTTAGTTTGAATACGTTATGGATTTGGACTGTGTAAAAGAGAAAATTACTTTAGATTTATGCTGGAAATTTGTGACAGTGGCTGGGGAGAGGGAAAGAACTAATATCAGAATAGGGACAAAGAATAAAGGACAGTAGGAGTTAACATGGAGAGGTATACTAAGAGGGAAAATTCTGAATTTTACATCCAATTAGAATGTGAGATCTTGGAAATTTCAAGTGATAATAGTATATTTATAACTGCTTTTACCAACATTAAAGGGGAATAATAAGTGCTCCTTAAGCAACATTTTTTAAGATTCCTATGTTTAATTAGCCATTTTATAGCAAACTGAACTTCAAACGTTTTGCCTTTGCAACAAAATTTGAATTGTAAGACGTATTTTTTTCCCCAGTTCCTGTATTCTCAGTAACAGACTTTCCTAGGTATTCTTGTTTGACAGATCCTTGGAAATGCCTGTAGTGCATGCTGACCTCTAAATGATGAAAAAGTCTTAGACTAGATGTTACCAAAGCAGAGATCATGATCTTGATAAGTCCTTTGTACCTCCCTTTTTGATATAGCATTTTAATTCCTGTGTGGGATCAGAGAGTACTTTTACTATTGAACAAAGAGGAATAGAGAGAGAATATTGCTAGAACAGGAAGGAAGAGGTCTGGGGTCAAGGGCTACCTCTGGCCTAAGAAGAGTAGTAGATAAAGATACAGATAAGTATGTGCTGATAGGTGTTGGGTTTGTCTAGAGAAAGGATGTTGTGAAAATTATGTCCAATGATTTTAGTCTTACCAGAGAATGAATAGGAAAGTCATCCGCTGAGTGAGTCAAGCAGGGATAAAATTGAAAACAGGAGGAATTCTGGAAGCATGAAAAGAGCCACTATAAACAAGCCTCAAAGGAACCCAAAAAGAATGAAAATGATTAATGAGGAAAAATAAAGGATCAATTATAGATTGATAGCAGAACTATAGGTGACCCATTCAGCGGAGTCTTAAGATTTTGTCCAGCAGCAGTTTTGAACCCAGAAACAAATTAGAGGGAGTGAGATTAAAAAGTTGACCAAAAGTAGCAAATAGTTCGGCAAGTAGTGAAGAAAGTCAAGAGAGGGACAATTCAGGGTGAGTTGGGTAACAATAAGCAACCTTGGGAATAACTACGTATTTGAGGATATAGAGCAGTATTCAGGAATTACTACTGGTTAAGAGGAATAATAGGTCAATTGTAGTTTTTATTGTTCCACTGAGATTGACTCTAGCCAAAGTATGTGAACCAGAATATGTATTGTTGCCTAGGTTCTTAGTTATTCAACTATAGTTAATGCCTATCAATCCTTTTTTTAAATAAAGATTTTATTTATTTATGTGAGAGAGAGAGTGAGTGAGAGAGAGCATGAGCCAGGGGGAGAGGCAGAGGGAGAAGCAGACTCCCCGTTGAGCAGGGGGCCCAACTTGGGGCTCTATGACCCTGGATCATGACCGGAGCCGAAGGCAGATGCTTAACTGACTGAGCCACCCAGGTGCCCCAATGCCAATTCATTCTTAACTGTATTCTTGCCCAAACAATTTAGACATTGCAGGACTAGAAAAAGATATTGTATGGGTAAATATTATGAATTGGTTGGATTCTTAAATATGATTGGAGCAAGTATAGGTAGGAGTAGGAATAGTAAACTTGGAGTCATGTTAGGAAATAATTTAAAATGGGACTGAATAGATGCATGTAGGTTGACGGGTGAGTGTCTAGAAGCCTTGAGTCCTACAGCATGGATTTAGAACTGAAACTTATAGATAACAAACTTTCAAATCATTGATTTTTTTTTTTTAATTGTGCTTGGTGTTGAAAAAAGAATCACAAGTACATAGGCATTACACACAATGGGGCAGGTGTCAGGATAAAGAAGCTAACTCAGCATAAATTGATCCAGTCCCACTAGGAATGTGTGGCTCCCTCTGAGTTAGGTCTATCGCAGAGGTAGTCTTCCTAAACGCATGAGTTAGAATAGCATATGAAGTTACCCATTATTCACATGAAATAATGGAATAATACGCCAAATGTATTAACTGATAGCATTTGGGAATATTTACTTGCTTCCTCAGTGTGGTCTTCTTTACCACAGAATATAGACAACAAAGAAAAGTTCCGTTCAGTGACCTCTTGGGTGAACTAAGCAAGGACTAGAAATGACACTATTTAACAGCAGAGTGTATGCACGCTTCCAGAGTCCTCTGACTGTTCATAAACTCACTAACTGGATATTTGGCGACATTACAACTGTGTATCTAATTTGTAACTTTTCTGCACAATATGGACTTTAAGCCTTAGAATGAAAAGCTTTTCATTTACAGTTTTTGCAATGAGAATGCAAGTCTTCTGAGTATATTTTAAGGGCTATTGTTAACTCTTTTTTTAGAGTTACTATCTTTTGAAATGCTTAAGTATGTATAACCATTTAATCCTACATATTTGTCCTCAAATTGTTTGTGTGAACACAGTTGTACACAGCTTAATAAAATGGATACTTCCTTCTTGAGAAGTAGATTCAAATATATTAAATAATGTAATGTTCAATAATAATTACAAGTCCTAAAAGACATTTTTATAATAGAGCACAAAAATAAAACTCTTACGCCTGACAATCAGAGCTTTTTGCTTTTCTAAGATATGTAATCTGTGGGATAAAGCATTTAAAATAAGTGCCCCATCCTGTTAAATCAAATCAATTTGGAGTAAAAGACTAAGACATCTTTGCAAACTAATGACACACGGCAATTCTTGCTTTGTTGTTGTTCTTCCTTCCCCCCTTTCTTTTGAATCAAGAACATTTACTTTTTTAGAAATGTGACTACACTGAGTCTGTCTCAGGGCATAATTTAAGGATGAGAAAGGCTTCAATTTTCTGTTTTCCTTCTCCTTCTTCTCTTTCTCTTCTTCCTCCTCCCCCTCCCCCCGCACTCCTCCCCCCCTTCTTTTTATTTCAGCGACGGTGAGCGCCATGCAGATTCATAAGTGTTAACGATGGTGGTACCATCTTTAAAGTGAACAATTCTTGCCATGTTGTTGGAGATAGTTTAGAGTTGATTGTACTGTCCTTTTTATCCTCTCATTAAGTTTGAGGAGAAGCTCTTTGTGGGGGCAGCCCTTTATGAAGCTCTATGCGTGTCTGGTCACCAGGGTGACAGGTTACGGTCATCTCCCACTGCTATAAAAACAAGCTTACAACAAATGTAAACCGTTTATACAGTTGACCCTTGAACAACATGAGTTTGAACTGTGTGGGTCCACTTATACGTGGATTTTTTTATAAATACAGTACAGTACTATAAATGTATTTTCTCTTCCTTATGATTTTCCTAACAGTATGTTCTTTCCTCTAGCTTATTTTAAGAATACACTATATAATACATATAACACACAAAATATGTGTTATCAGCTGTTGATGTTATGGGTAAGGCTTCTGGTCAAGAGTTGTCTATTAGTAGTTAAGCTTTCTGGGAGTCTAAAGTTACCCACAGATTTTGAACTGCATGGGGAGTCTGTGCCCCTCACCCTCGCACTGTTCAACAGCCAATTATAATTTTCTTATTCTAATCATTTGCATTCACACTTACATGAACAGAAATACATAAAGGCAGGTGTGGCTCATACTGCTTTATAGGGATATGAAGCCTTAAATCACTATGATTTTAAATGTAAACTCACTTTACAATGGAAAGACAGCTGTCTGAAAGATTAATTTTGAGTTAGTTTAGAATATTTCTGTGTATTAAAGAAAGTTGAATCTGATATATAACACTTAAACCAATTTTAAAATTTCCAATATGAAACGAAGTTCTGCATCCTGCATTACCCTTGCTATTTTCTTCATATTCTTCATCTCTTCCCAAAAAAATCAAATGCCATTTTATATGCAATACTTTAACCTTTCCCTGGTACAGTGCCAGCTCCTAGAGAACTGTTAAATCCACCATACTTTATTTTATATTCTTCCAATAATTGTAAATTCTTAGCAAAAACATGAAATTTTCATTAAATTATTAATTAATTCTTTCATTCATTCATTCATTCAAAAAACTGTATGCAATTCACCCAGCTAAGTACTTTTGAATTTGCAAAAAAAAAAAAAAAATTGGCACTCGTGAAACAAACAGTGTAACAAGACATAATTTGAAGCTTAAAAAATGGATTTTGAATTTAATATTTAATAGAGTATGGACTTGAAAAGTTATTTTACCACTTTCAGTCTCAATTATACATTCCTAAAAATGGGAATAGCAGTACTGACATGCTATGAACATGACTGCTTTATCAACCTCATTTGTCCTGAAAGCCAAATGAGATACTGCAAGTGAAATTATCTTGCATTTGATAAAGTTTTACAAATATTAATGTTACATTTTTTAAGAAGTTCATAATGCATTAGGGGAGGGCAGACAAGTATATACATTATGACAATAAAAGTTAATTGATAGGGCATTGATTTTGAGATATTGTGATTTACAATAAGAAATAGGTATTTGGTCTTTATCCCCGTTTATAGCACGGAGGTTTTAAAACGCTTGGAATTTCCTAAACTACTAGAGAGAGAAAGAGAGAGAGCGAGAGAGAGAAAAAGCTGTCTCTTATTATGTTAATGATCTGGTTTCGGACCACACCTAAGACTGCAGCTGGTTGCCTGCAGAACCAACTACAGTCCTAACTCCTGATTTCAGGAGTGGGGAGAGGGGCTGGAGGTTGAATTAACTCCAATGGCCAGTGATTTAGTCAATTACGCCTATGTAAGGAAGCCTCCATAAAAACCCAAAAGTATGGGGTTTGGAGAGTTTCCAGGTTGTGGAATGGGTAGCGGCACATTCAGAGAGGGTATGGAAGTCCCAACCCCTTCCTCATGCCCTGCTCCATCCGTCATTTCCCTCTGGCTGTTCCTTTTATAATAAACTGGAGATTAGTAAACAAAATGTTTCACTGATTTCTGTGAGCCATTCTAGCAAATTAATCAAACCCAAGGAAGGGTTTGAGGGAACCTCCAATCTGTAGCCAGTCATTCAGAAGCACAACCTAAACCTGCAATTGGCATCTGAAACAGGGGACAGACCGTGTTGTAGGAATGAGCCTTTAACCTGTGTGATCAAATGCTATCTCTGGGTAGTGTCGGAACTGAGTTGAACTGTAGGTCACCCAGCTGTTACCTGAAAATTGCTCTGTGGTTTGGGGAAATTGCCCACCAAATGTTGGAATTGGGTGTGCAGACCCCTTAGATTTATTATCTTAAAATCCTAATTTTTAAAAATTTTCCTATCTTAAAAAACTTAGATATTAATAAATAGGAAGAAATCCATAATATATGCCCTGGGGAAACAGAAGTGAATAAAGTATACCCCGCCCTCTAGGAGTTTACTGCCCTGTAGGATGAAGGAAAACTATATAAATTAATTTTTTAAAGTAGACATACATATGTATACATACACATACATGTACATACTTACACATGTTTAGATAGATGATTGATAGATACATAGATACAAAGATACATAGATAGATGTGCTATAAAAGATCCAGGTATTATAAGGAATCAGACTAAAAGCAACAAAGCTCAGCTATTATGAGAAATCAGACCAAGAGCAGCTATGCTACTCCTACCCAGTTAAGGAGGACATCTCCACGGAGAAGCCTAAATGACAGGCAGCGAAGGCAACAGAAAGAATGGAATCAGAGGCAGGGAAACAGAGGAGCCCTTGACACATTTGATCTCAAATGGTAGGTGGGGAACAAATAAAAAGGACTTCTCCTACAGTGGATTTATAAACCAAAGTAAACAATTGGCACTTTATTTCTGAGAACATGGAGCTCTTTGAGCAGATTTAAATAGGAGAGGAACAAGATCAGACTTATGTTTTTGAAAGGTTATTTCTAATTAAGGAATAGAGATTAGATTAAGTGATCCATGACTGGCAAGAAGGTAACTATTTGCTAATCTGTAGAGGTAATCTGGGTAAAATTTCATGGTAGGCATGGGAAGAATTGACAAGATTTGAGGGAAATTAAGGGAGCAGAAGAGGCAGGAATAACTTGTTGGATAGTCAATTTCTGGCTTGAGCAAATACATACGTGATGCCATAAAAGTAAATCATGGTTACAAACTATGGAGATGCAATGAAGGAAAGACAGACGCTGCTAACACAGTGTAAGCAAAGGAATCTAACGTGGTCAGAACTCGGGGTAGGAGAGCTGCCTTGATGAAGGGATGAGTCAGCAAAATTTGAATGAAAAAAAATTAGAGTTAAGTAGGTCAAAGGAGTGGAGACACATAGCTGGAAGTAGAACAGTAATTGCCAAATCTTGCAGTGACTGGAAAAAAGTAGGGCACATTAAAGGAGCTGAAAGCAGACTAGTAACTGAGTCCAGAGAGCAGCCAGGGAGCTTGTGTGAAGGGGGGCAGCAGCGGAAAGCAAAGGAAACCATGTATCACTTTGCTGGCCAGGTTTAGAACGTTGGGCTTTCTCCTTAGAAAAATAGAGTTTGAAGTGCTGGGGGGTATGTGTGTGTGTGTGTGTGTGTGTGTGTGTGTGTGTGTGTGTGTAAGGCATGTGTAGGTTGTATTTTACCAATATCACTCTGGGTTCTGTGTATGAAATAGATTACAGGAGTCCACAGACGATCCAGGGAAAACAAGAAGGAAGTTCTTAAGATTTCAAATAAGATAGATGACAGTTTGCGCTAATAACTCTGGTGATGATGGTGATGGAAAACTTTGGAAGTATGTATAAAATAAATTACAGAATTTCAGAATTCAACATTTGTGGGAGCTTCTCATTGGTTATAAGCACAACTACTAATTAGAAGAAAAATGCGTGGTAAGTATTTTTGTTGTTCATCACTTTTCTTTTGATTGAGAAAAACCAATGTTTATGAAATATACGTTATGGTTTTTTTTTTAAAGATTTTATTTATCTATTTGTCAGAGAGAGAGCACAAGCAGGGGGAGCAGCAGGCAGAGGGAGAAACAGGCTCCCCACAGAACAAGGAGCCCAATGTGGGACTTGATCCCAGGACCCTGGGATCATGACCTGAGCCAAAGGCAGACACTTAACCGACTGAGCCACCCAGGCGTCCCCAGTGTTCATGAAATAAAAGAAATGGAAAGAAACTGAAAAGGAATAATCAGACATAGGAGGAAAAAGAAACAGAAGAGATCATTGTCACAGGAGCAAAAGGAAGAGAGCATCAACTACAGAATCATTGTCAAAGGTTCTAGGAAGGTAGGTGCTGAGGGATAGTCTATGACTTAGTACCAAATAAAAGGATCATCGATGTCCTGGCGTTTGGAGAGAAATTGAAGAGACACTGAGAAAGGTCTCTGAAAGATGTGACCTGGCAGATCCACTGGAAGACTTTGAAAAAGAAAGGCTGAGAGTTGGTGAGAGTTCTTTTTGATATCTTCTCTTTATTTTGTCTATGAAATGGAAGGTCTGTGGACATTTTCAAGAGATTGCTTATGTTTGAAAAAGCAGCAGTAGATAATGGAATTGAAACTTGACTAGGGAACTAAAGGATTAGTTAGTTCCCAAGGTTCTCAACATTTGGAAACAGCCCCACTTCTGGTGATAGGGGAGTTGCAGACTCTCTAGAAAGTTTCAACTTCCACCAGGCACAAAGATAGGTTCAGATGTAAAAAATAATTCTCAAAAGAAAAGAAGAGTCTTTGGATTGCAGTGGGGAAAAAAAGGTATCTTTATGGTATTTTTATCCAAATGTGACACTGAAACATAAAAGAAGTGTATCCAGATGGGTTTCCAGTTGGATTGGGATTGGAGGAGACAGATATTTCAGGCAATGGCATAAAAGACTTGGCATACATTTAAGTTGATAATTATTAACTAGATACCATGTGTAAGAAAGATGCTGTTAAGTATTTAAAATAAAATATGAGATATATTTGCCTTTTTGGGTGATATATGCTTTAGTTAGAAAAAAGGCACAAGAATATGAAAACAATATTATGTTAGTATATGAGTACAAGGAAATGACAGACAATAGCTGAAAAATGGCACTAAAGAATTTTAATGTTTTAATAGTCTCATTGAACTAAGCAAATACACTTGGATGAAAAGCTTTTCTAGGTTCTCTCTTTTCTTTTTCTTTCTCTTCTTTTTCTCTTCTCTTCTTTTTCTGTCTTTCCATAGCAAATACTGTCAATTGCATTTTCTGTGCTTCTTAATATGCAAAAGTCTACTTGTTTTGCATTAGAGACACTTCTAAAGTAAGTAAGATTTCAGTGAATTAAACAAATGTCTTTATCACAAAAACAGGCCAAAGATCAGAAGTGAGCTCCTTCTCAGAGTGAAAAATGGGACTACACTGTCTGATGCAAAATTTTAAGAGATACATTTAGAAACTGTTAGCTTATGGGGTGCTTGGGTGGCCCAGCTGGTTAAGCATCCAACTGTTGATCTTGGCTTAGGTCATGGTCTCAGGGTTCTGGGGTTGAGCCCCACGTTGGGCTCTGTACTCGGCGGGGAGTTTGCTTGAGGATTCTTTCTCCTTCTCCCTCTGCCACCCCCCTCCCACCCCCATCCCCGGCCGCTGGCTCTATCTCAAATAAATAAATAAATCTTTAAAAAAAAAAAAAAGAAACTGTTAGCTTACATCATGATTTATAGACACTTCATTTAGGAAGCTATTGTGGGGATGTGGTGTTAATTTCCCTGGTTATATCTAAGTATCCCATAAACTCTTGTTATAGTTTTCTTCCTATGTCTCCGATAAGGAAAATCTGTTAAGAATTGCCCTCTCCCTTTTGTTATTGTATTAGTGATGACAGAGTGTGTTCCAGGCGCTGTGCAAGAGGCTGATAGGTAGAAAAAACATGTATCTTCTTCTGATTGAGCTAATAGGGCAACATCAATAAGGAGAGTTCTAACCTTGAATGGTTAAGTTCATTTATTTCCTTTGATGATAAATTACTATATTTTATCTCTCAGATCAAGAGCATAGATACTTTGTTTTGATTTTCTCTCTAAGTCATTGGAATTACAATTATTATATCCAGAAGTTAAATACCTCAGAAGGAAGATACTGTTTTACTACATTTCAAAAATTCATAGTTCTACTTGTGGATACTGCATAGACCATTAACTCAAAAATTGCTTCATCCACGGACTGGTGAGCCACACTGATACTTAAGCAAAAAATGAATGCTGGTTTCTGAATAAACAATTCTACATTCAGAAGATATATTATTTAGGTCTAAGTAAATCGTTGAGTCTGAACACTTACCTAGGAGTACTTAAATACCTGTTAATCATAGTTGTAATTAGTCTCACCTAACCCAGAGGCCTGAGGGTGATAATAGACCAAGGGACAAACAATATCAAAAAACCAGAAATTTGTGAGTTACCACCAGCACTTCCCCTCAGGAGCTCTATTGATGGAACTGGCACCGTTTACATGTTTTTGAATCGCTCAGTTGAATAAATCCTGGGAGGTCTCACAACTCCGTCTTTGTTCCTATTTCTATATGGCTTCCCGGCTTGTATATTGCCAATATATCTGCTTCTGATTGATGTCTTCAGGTGTATTAGAAGCTGACAGCGCCTGACCAGCGCTGCACCCAGGTGAATGATTCCACCAAAAAAGCACTGCAGAGTGCATCTGTCTTGTTGTCACTTCTCAAATATTTCCCCTTTATTAAGCTCTTATTGTTGTACTAAAGTCACAAGGTGGAACTGCCTCTTGTCTACAGAAAGTACAGTGATGCAGCTTTGATTTGCCTTGTTCTTTATAATAACCTCCCTTCCCCTCAAATCCTGGCATTTGATTGAGTGGAGTTAGGTCAAGAGATAATCTGAGAGGCTATCAAATCGAAATGCACACAGTGGTCTTTTCTCTCTCCGCATCAAGGACTGAGGTGTTCTATGTCAGTGAGCGGGCTGCAAAGCCAAAATCCCATCTCAATTTTCTTTTCTTTCTAACTCTGGTGTGCTTTATGTAAATCAACAAGAGATGGCAAACTGGTAGTCTGCTGGCCAGATCTTTTATTGTTGGCTGGTCTGGTGCAGGGAAATGATCTATGACCGAACTTGACAGTCTTATTTTTTCAGACGACTCTATTTTCAGGAAACAATCTAAGTATTAGCTGATGGGAATGAGTGGCATGGGCTTACCTGATTTCTCTGATAAACACAATTGCAGATTGAATTATTTCTGTTTCTATACATCTCCTTACTAATTTTCAAAGGGAAAATTTTAAAACTTTGGCATTTTATAAAACACAAAAGAATTAGCAGGGAGATACTAAACACACTGCAGAGAAAAAAGAATTCAGTCCCATGATAGTAAATTCTGGCAGAGTTTATATCAGATAGGATTAAACGTATTAGGTTTGATGTCAATTACCATTCCCCCCCTACCTTTAGTATTGATTAAGCCTCTATTCAATAATTAGTATTTCTACCCTGAACTTGGGTGAGAATTCTAGAATCCTTTTTAAAAATTTCCTATGGGGCACCTGGGTGGCTCAGTCAGTTAGACATCTGACTCTTGATTTCTGCTCAAGTCATGGTCTCAGAGTGGTGAGATTGAGCCCTGCATCGGTCTCCATGCTCAGTGTAAGTCGGCTTGAGATTCTCTCTCTTTCTCTCTTTCTGCTCTTCCCCCTGCTCTCGTGCTCTCTCTCTCTAAAATAAATAAATAAATCTTAAAAAAGAATTCCTGGACCTCTTGCTTTTTATAAGGTTGATAATTCTTGGTATCAGAATGAAACCTAAATTGATAATAACCAGTTAGCAGTGGTTATTAAATATAGTACTTCTTTCTTACAGAGTTTATTAGCTGTATTTCTGTTTATTTTTTTCAAAGTCTATTTGAAATTATAATTGCAAAAATCTACACAACATGGAAGCTGAAAGGAAACCAGCATTTAAGAGGAACCATGCCATTCTAACAAATACACAAACTCAGTTTTATACAGCTGTTACGGGAGGAGTTTTTCTAAAACTCCATGTGTTTAAAAGGTTAAAGAACACTTTAAGTGAATGATCCCTATCTCTGCCATTACTCAAAAAATCTTTCTCAGAGGGCTCTTTCCTATCTCGCACTACAAAAATATCCACTGAAAGTGAACAGCTTGTCCCCAAGGCATGGAACTTAGCATAGTCAGATGAGTGAGTACATTTTATGCTCACACAGTTAGAGGTTAATAAAAATAAGATGTGATGAAATTGTGTTGGAATTCCAACCTTTTGAATTTTCATTCTAGCACTGCTTCAGTTTTATAAGGAAGATATTTGGAAGGGATTTATAGTTTAGTTCTGTAGGGACTCAGCCACAATCTCCTACGCATAGTCACTAATGGTGAAAAGCCGCAAAGGGCTGGTATGGCCATACGTTTTCATTTGCAGTCCTGATTTGGAGTCAAAACATGGTCCTTACTGTAAGCCAGGCTATCCATATAGTTGAATAAGAAAAACGAAAATACATCTTTTTTTCACTAACCACCAACTGAAATTTAACACTTCCTTCAATTATGAATATACAGAAGAAGAAAAAAACCCCACATGCACAATAGAATCAGTTAATCTGTTGATTTTTACCTATGAAATTAAATCCTTTTTTCTTGTTACTTAGTTGTGGATATCTTGAAATATCACTTGTCACCACTTTGAGGTTACAGTTGATAATAGAACAGCCACTATATTTTATTATTTAATGTGTTAAAGGGTCAAATGTATTAGTATATAATAATCTTTAAACATTTTCATTACTGCATTTTAAAATAATTGGCTTCAATTTTATTTCTAGTATTTTACTTTATGGATGTAAATGGAATATTCTATAAGTCTTCGCCAGACTGTCAAAGAGGTTCATGACACGAAGAAGTTTCAATACTCTTGCCCTGTGCCTACATCCTACTCTTGGTCCTCGTGGCCGTGCTACCACCAAGGATCAAAGACAAAGAAAGATCAATCTAGGAAAAGATTAACGTGAAAGGAAGTTGTGATCTAATTACTCCCTCTTAGGTCTTAGCAACCTTTACCTAAGAATCTCTGAAAATTTGCACACCTTCAAAATAAGAGGCATTTCAGCTGTATCTTGGAACAGGATTCAAATGAGAGAATAAACCCCCAAAAGGATAAGGATTAAGAAAAATCTCTAGGTAGAGTTTGAAGGAGGGTTTCAGCGTGAGGTTGTCAACATAGAATTTGAACAAAAGATTGCCGTATCACCCACATCACACAAAGAAACATTGTTTCCTAACACCCTGAATTTGGCTTTGTCAAAGCAAACATTCAACTGACTGAAAGTTAAGCAAGGAAGGAAGACTTCATTCAGGCTATTGTAATAGGGCAGACAGACATAAGACTCCATGGAAACAGAGGCTGGGGAAGTGTTTAAAAGCTGCTGGGGAATCCTAGGCCACCTGTATTTGTTAATTGGCCTTAACAAAAGGAGAAAAGCAAACTTTCTCTTACCTTATGACAAGAAGTAGATTTACAACCTGGAGTAAGGCTGCCTCCTGAAGTTAGGCCCTCCCCTCCTAGGGAAACTGGGAGATCGGGGAGCCATCTGCCTTGATGAATATATTTCAAAGGTATGGATCCAGGTCCTCAAGAAAAAATATTCCTGGGTTGTAAAATTTGCAAGGGGCTTTAAAAAAGATTTACATCTCAAAGAAGAAGATAAAGAATTGACAATTACAAGTTTTCTAAGGTAAATGTTCTAAGAAAAGGGAGCTCAGGGCCTAGAGTCAGGAATAAGCCTGTCTAAAGACTAGTCAAGCTGAGAGAAACCTGAAGGCCATCTTTCCATCTTGATTAGCTCATAACAGTATTACTCCTTTAAGGTAGAAAGAGGGAGACAGAATCAAGTTTATGTTCCTCCACAATAGACTATCTCTGAGTATAAGGGTATGTGTATGGGGGAGAGAGAGAGAGTTATTTTGGGCTAAAGGACACTACTTCCAGATAAACACGAATCAGAATGTTAATAACCAACAGCAAACTAAAACAAGGAGTCATCGAAATGATGAGTTCTGAAGATGCAGAGGGACTCCAGGAAGTGTTACTTTATATTAACTAGATCTGATTAAACAAAAAATAAAATATTATAGCTTTGTCAATAGGTATGGGATTTTCTCACAATCTTTTTAAAAACCTACCATTTCTTTTTTAGTCTGTCTCCAAAAGAAATGGTATGCCATCCAATCTCAACGTAGGTCCTGAGTATACTACAAAGAAGCAAGTAAATCCAATATTATTCTTGATTAAATAAGGCCCTTTCAGGGCACCTGGGTGGCTTAGTCGGTTAGGCATCTGCCTTCAGCTCAGGTCATGATCTCAGGGTCCTGGGATCGAGCCCCATGTCAGACTCCCTGCTCAGTGGTGAGTCTGCTTCTCCCTCTCCCTCTACCCCCAACCCCCGCTCATGCTCTCTCTCTCAAATAAAATAAATAAAATCTTAAAAAAAAAATTACCTTTCCAGTACAAAAGCAAAAAGTGCTAGTTGTTTTTTTTTCTTTTCTCTACAACAGGAACTGCAACCTAATTCTCATTCTTAATCACAGAATCAAAGGTTAGCTTTTGACCAACCTGACACTTTAAATCATCCTCTTTTTCTCCCAAAACTTCAACCCTTTTTACTTCCTTGATTATTCACATTCATGATTGAATCGGCTATTTTTGTGCTTGGGTATTTCTTGTTCTTCACATTCTATACTATATTTTTCATGAAACAGTATTCTCTGATCACAGGAGCAGAATCAAGCAATAAATTAACAACTTCTACAAACTTAATGTTTCTCTTTTTCTTTTAGGCAGTAGTAATTTGTGATGCCTGTAAGAGTTACGGAATACATAATATTAGTTTTTAAATAAATACACATTTTAGGTTTGACATTTAACTTGTCAACTTATGAAACCTATGTTTCCAGCTATTATTGTTATTATTATAATTATATGAATTCAAGAAAAAGTATTAAATATATGATGCCTGTAGACATGCAGATTTAAACTTGAACTTCTTTGAATACAAGGCTTTTCCCCTCTTTTATCCAGAAACTAAAACTAAAATCTTGTGCTACTTCCAAACTCCTACTTCTGCATAACAACAAAAGATAGGAGTCTGCTCAGAACTCAAAGTCTGCATCGTGATAATTCATTTCTTCTTTAATCTGAGAACTGCTCACTCTATCATTTAAAACAGAAGCAGATAGGGGGAAGAGAGGATGTTCTGGTTTGTGTTTTCTCAATGTAAATTAAATTGCTGGTTTTTGGCCAAAAGGGGGCAGGCATTTCCATGATAAAGGGAGAGATGTGCTTCTATCCAGGAATATTAATGGTTAAAAACAGAGACAGCTATTACCTACTGGAGGACTCTCCTTGCTCAGAGAAAGCTCCTGGGTACTTCCAATAAGAAAGATAAACCAGAGCTTGCTGACAGGAACAGAGTGAGCCTTTGTAGTCCTGGACTTTTCTGTCACTCACCTCTAGATAATATCAAGCACTGTGACAGGGACAAGGTGTATGAGACTGCTGTTCAGGCAATGGGGACTTGCAAGCACCTAATTGAATTTCTCCCAGAGATAAAGAGATTTCTAAAAAGTAACAATTTGTCAGTAAAAATGATCTGCTAATTGTTGAAGGAAATCGCTGTTTTTTAAATAATAGATCCTAGTTTTATATATAAGGCTCCGTTTTTTTCCTGATGTTTCACCTTCTTAACAATATCTATTGTATCTATTGCTTTTTAATGATATGCTTACATGTGCTGGAATAAAAATGTGCTCTTTTTAGTTTCTAGAACTTTATTTATGGGAAATCTTCATCTGTGTATTGCAGTTGTTGCAACATTTAAAAAGCCACCTAATAAAATACTAAAGGTATTGTGTTATTGCTGTCTGTCTAATTACTGATGTACGTGTATGCATCTGGAAACACAATTGATCACTTACACTTGCTAATGTAATTTATAACGATGCGGCAATTCTATGAGGTCTGTCAAGATGTACAGTCAACACCCACTATTTTCAAGGCACGGTGAGTACGGGTAGCTTTCGTTTTGCCTGGAGGCACAGGAGGTGTGTAGCTTCTTCATCATTTCCAGCCTCCTTCCAAATCTTTTCTGAAAATTAAAGCTTTCCTACTTTGCACATATGCCTCTGATTATTGATTTTATATTGACTTTTATATTTCTGTTACTAAATATAAAAATATAGGCAATAAAAACCATAATTTCTTTGTTATTTGGTAAGGGCAGGTGGAATTAGGAGTTTTCCTGTGTTTGAAGATCCCATAATCATAGGAAGAATAATGACTATGGCTTTGTGTGAAAACTTATGTAAAGTCATCTCATGTGTGTTTAATATCTGTGATGGTAGATAACTCATTTTGTTACATTCGTGTATAGGATAAACACTGCTAGAATTTAGGATAGTGTAAATCGTAAAACTACAGTAGATGAACACAGATTTGATTTTTTTATTCTTTTCAAATAATTTTCTATTTTGAACATAGTTACTGAAAAGAGACAAACCCAAATGCTTTAAAAAGTGAACATTTTTCATAAATATTCCCAGTACATGGGACAAAAAAATAAACATACATCAATAAAGTTTAATTCTATTTTTTTCCTCTGAATAGAATACAATGTTAGTGGTCATTTATGAATCAATATATCAGTTTATTAATTTTATGGGACTGTAAAGAAAATAGCTAGTTAAATTTAATAATAGATATTTTAAACTCAATTTTTTGCAGCCCCAGAAAATGCCATCTACTTTTTGTAGCTCTAGCATATATATAAGAATCTGTCAATCATGTTGCAAGATGTTTCATATCTAAGTGTATCTGTCAGGAAGTCCTATTCAAGAGCCAATGGAGTTATTCTGGGCAAACAACTGAAGTGAATTCTTTTAGAATTATCTAAAGTAATTACTAGGCTTTAAAAGTGTATGTGCAATTTGGAAAACATTAAGTAAATTTTCAAACTATATTGTCAATTATCAAACCATTTAAAGGTAGAAAAAGTTTTGTGAAGGTATTTTAATATTTTTCTTTAAGTGGTACAAATATGATGATGTTCTCTCTTTTATTCTTAAGGAGAAACTTATTTCAATGAAAGTGTGTAAAGAAGCCCTTTGCTAACTGGCTTTCTTTCCAATATTTAGTGAAAAGATACATCCTGACCTCCTCTCAGAAAATTAAAGATCTTTTGAGAAATCGCCCAGTACTTTGGTTAATATTTTAGAGTGATTTAGATTGCTTTTGAAATTCTAAAGATGATAGTTAAATTAGAACTGTGCTATGCTTTTATCGTCATTCTAAACGAACCCCATTTTTTATGTTCTTTTTTGCTGGGTGGATAGAAAAATTTGGAGTTAATAAACACTTTTGTAAGCAAAACAACCCCCTACTGAACATTTGAGTTACATGTTTAAAAACAAAAGAAAACACTTAATCCATGGCCTCTAACATTGTCTCTTGTGTGTAAAATTTCTTTTTAAAAATTACATTCATAAGAGATTTAATTTTCTTTATTATTTTTGATACATATATGAAGATATCTATAAAGATGGCGTGTTTCAAGGTTATAAAAGCTGTTATACTTCAAAACCCCACATTTTTCATTTTCTTTTTATCAGTCTGCAAGAGACATGCTTATGTGAGTGCTCTATCCTCTATGAGTTTGGTACTATTTTAATTCCATTTTATAGATGAAGGAATTGAAACTCAAAGATGTTAGATAACATGCCCCAATAATGATTTTCTTGATGCTATTTCTACTTGCTTTCATGAATTAATCAGAATTCTATTTATTTTCAAACGTGTTTCCATCTGCTTATTTTCTCCATACTTCTGTTCAGTAGAGGTAGAGAGATTATAGTAGAAAATTGTGTCACTTACTCATGCTGTGATTTCAGTCACTTACCTCTCAGTGAACTACTTTTCTCAAGTCTAAAATGTGTTTTAATAGTAACACTCCTATCAATATTTTATCACTTAAAAAATCAATACATCTCAAAGTGCTTTTTAATCTGCATTGTTAAGTATATTTATTATAAGTTAACCATTTATTTAGTAAACATATACAACTTTTATTCAGTAAGTATTATGTGTTCAACACTAGGTTAGGACCTTATATTAATGCCATCATTCATTCAAAGTCTTGTAGAGCCCTTAAAACAGTATCAGCCAACCTCAATTTATATTATGATGCCCCCAGCTTAAAAGCAATGTATATTAGTTTGCTATTGCTGCATAACAAATGCAGACTTAGCTGTTTAAAACAACACCCGTTTATTAAGTCATAGTTTGTATAGGTCAGAAATCTGGGCATGGCTCCACTGGGTCCTTTGCTCAGAATCTAACAAGGCTGAAATGAAGATCTCAGGTAGGCTGTGTTCTCATCTGAAAGCTTGACTAGGGAAGAATCCATTTCCTAGTTCATTCAGGTTGTTGGCAGAATTTTGTTTCTTGTGATTGTATTTCTGAGTTCCCTGTTTACTTGTTGGTTGTCAGCTGAGGATCCCTTTCTGTAATTAGAGGCCACCTCAATACCTAACCATGTTGCCCACTCACAACATGGCAGCTTAATTCAAAGCCATGAAAAGAATCCTTGAGATTGGGAGAAATCTAGACTACATTTAAAGAGCTCTTTCATTAGGACAGGCCTACCTAGACCAAGTCCCTTTATCTCTGCCATGAAATATCCCATAATTACAGCAGTGATACTCCATCATAGTCATAGGTCCCCCACACTTAAAGAGAAGAAATTGTACAGGGTGTGACAGCTGGGGGCAGGAATCTTGGGTTCATCTTAGAATCCTGCCTACCTATCACAACGTGTGAGGATAATTTCATTTGAACAGTAGAGGACGCTGACAAATGTGCCTTACTCTCAGAAGGTCTTAAAGGTAGTCTAGACTTGGAAAGTAGAATAAAGAAGCAAGTGATAGGCGCTTGGTGAAAGCAAACTCCAAGCCTGCTCTCACTGAAATGTTCTACTTTGATTCTGTGAAATTAGTCAGTCTTGACAAGCAGAATATGAAAGGCATTCCGAATTATCAAATTATGTTTAATGTCTCCTATATTGGTCTTAGTCTCTGATACCACAAGACAAGACAAATTGCAATCCAGAGATCTGATTAATGAATGTATCAAAGTGGTTATTAAGACATTGGAAATGAAATAGGATCTCAGTATTTTGAGATACTGAGGTAGAGACACATACATAGACAATGGTACAAAACTGTCTGCATTCATGACCCAGTCCTTGAAAGTTCATATTAACAAACGTCAAATACAATAAATCAGCTTTTCTTGGTCACTTTATATTTGATTCTTCCATCACAATAGCTTTCCTCCTTGCGTCTACAGATCAAATTGGGAAGTGATTTTCTGCAGTCATAATGTAAAAAATAGTCCATACTTTGATGGGTTCTTATTACTTATTAAATGTTTAATAGGCTGCAAGACTCACTCTAAGCTTTGTTTCATTTCCCTTGGTGAATATAGTATTTCTTGTTAGGGGAAGAATACTTGTAGTTCTTGGAGAGTTTTATAAATAGTAGTGGGAAAAACTTCAAGATACTTATTATTTTCTCCTATTTAGCTTACACTGAATTGAATTTACAAGCATAATAACCTCAATGGGGAAAATTACTAAAGTTAAATAGAAAATAGAAGAGAGAAAAATCCTTATCTGCATACTGAAAACTAAAGAAATTAAAGAAATCTGTGTGTGTGTGTGTGTGTGTGTGTGTGTGTGTGTGTGTGTGTGTGTGTGATCTACACAATCTTTAGTATATTAAGAATAGAAAAAGGTCACTGGGCTCAACAAGCAGCCCCCTGCTGTTTTCCTCATCGCTGGTTTCCTGTTCACTCTCTATACACTCGTTTCTTCTCTTTGTCTAATGCATATTGACTTTCTTATTTCACAGACTCTGTGATATTTTGCAGCAAGGGTGGTAACCCAGAAGATTTTCTTTCACTGCAAAACAAAGGGTCATTCCTCTGAAGATGTTTCATATATCCAGGTTTTAAAATGTTGTTTAGAAAAGGGAAAAATTCTGTAGCTTAAGGTAATATACTGTTCCATGAAATTTTCTTTCTTTAAAAACCCTAACACAAGGTATCTACAATTTGGGCATATACAGTGTATATGTACAGATATAGTTTATAGTTCCATATAGAATAAATGTTCATCCCATCTGAAACATGCATGTGCTTCGGTATAATGTGTGCCCCCCCCCACCACACACACGTACATACAGAAAACCCTAAACCTGGTTGGAGGGAAAGACTAGTTTAACAGGGTTCCATTTTCTCAGACTGGACCCCACAAACTCAGTAACAATGGATTAGCTACTTATGAACTGGATGTTGCCTCTCTCCATGCCCAAGAAATATCTTGTGGGTTAATGTTCTTGTTTTTACTTTTCTGGAAAACAAATGTTTTCTTATTCATTGTGTCCAACATCACTGATTCCTACTATTCCCTATGTTCCTTAATTTATCAAACACATATCGACCTTTCCCTTTATATTGAGGACCCTGAAAAAAATGTGTAGGACACAAGGAGGATTTTCTTTTGGATATATTATATATCTCTAATCCAGAAAGCTTGTACCTGGGGAGAACTTCCATTTCTTTCCTGAACCACACATTGCTGAGCTATAAGACAGAATATCCGGGGATCATTTGATTCTCTCCATCCCTCTTCTCCCAAACTCCTTCTTCAGCTTCTCCTAAAGTTCAAGCATTTAAAATCTTCTTGGAGCTGACCCACCATAGAAATGAACATTCACAATGACTTAGTCCATTCCTTCTAATTTTATACTACTTAAAAATGTTGGCTGTCAATGCCAATTAGCATTAGGAACACAATGGAACTCTTTTTCTCTCTAGATGTCTCTTCCAAGTGTGTGTGTGTATTTGTGTTTAATCTTAGGATGGCCTTAGAGTTGCCAGGTTTAGCAAACTCAGAAACAAACAGAGCATCTAGTTCAATTTCAATTTCAGATAAATGACGTCTATTTGCTCAGATAGTTGCCATCCTTCTGGACCGTTCTTCCAAATTATATGCACGCCAGGAAGTGGGGAGGAAAGGGCAGAGGTAACACATCAGCTGGATCTTTTTATTTGTATTTTCAGAGACAACAGGTTTTTTTTAGATATGTCCCTCTGCTAGCCAGATTTCACTTAGGTCCACCAAATGTAAC
The DNA here is from genome assembly GCF_024610735.1 of Ursus americanus. Taxonomy (NCBI): domain Eukaryota; kingdom Metazoa; phylum Chordata; class Mammalia; order Carnivora; family Ursidae; genus Ursus; species Ursus americanus. The sequence goes on along the minus strand of NC_142136.1, from coordinate 37,530,738 downwards.
TGTTTCTTGGCCATCCATTGCTGCCAGGAAGCTGAGAATTGAGTACTGATTTTTATTCTCTTAGGCCTTATATTAAAAGCCAACAAGAGAGCCTGGAGCTGGAAAAGGGTGTTAAATAAGCCAATTACACCTTCTGGAACACCAAACAAATTAAGTTTAAGGACAAAATAACAAAAATGTTTAGACACACAAAAGAACTCATAAAATCAACCTTCCAAAGACTCTTCCAGAAAAAAAAATTAATGATAAGCACATACAGTAAAAAAAAGTTTAACTATATATATCTATATCTACATAGATATAGATATATAAACATGTGTATAAGTTTGTGTGTGTATATTTATATTTATATTTATATTTATATATCTAAAGCAGGAAACCATGAAATTAAAGAAACAGTGCACTAAACCCAGGAGTAAAAATTTTTTTCAAATGCTGAATTTTAAAGAGGTAGCAAGAAATAAGAAAAATCTATAAAAAATATCTCCAAAAAGGTGTTGCACTGCAATTCAAGGAAAGTTAAAATTTTATGAGGACATTTTTCCCCTATAAACAGGATGAAAAATTAATCTATAATTCTAACAAAAAGAAAAAGCTATTTTTAAAAAGCCTTCTCCATCTATGCTGGAGAAAAAATGTAGTATGATTTTTAAGCAATCAACAGAAATTTTACTGATAAAGTCATGTTTTTTTTTAAATGGGCTCAGTCATAGTATTTGATCCTGAAGAAGAAAGCAGTTACTTAAACATGCTATTATGATTTTGTATATTTTTTAGTTTGCTCAATGAACATATAGAAAAAGGCAGTAGACGGAATTGTAGTTTAGGAATGTAAATATTGTAAACATAGATAATGTAAAAGAAAAGTGTAATGAACAGACATCAAGAGGAGACAGTAGGAGGGGCACCTGGGTGGTTCAGCTGGTTATCAGGCTCTGGACTCCAGGCTCAGGGTGGTCAGCACAGCCTGCTTAAGATTTTCTCCCTCTCCCTCTGCTTTTCCCCGCTCCTGCACAGATGCTCTGCTCTCCCTCTCTCTCAAAAAAGAAGAAGAAGAAGAAGAAGAAGAAGAAGAAGAAGAAGAAGAAATAAGAGAGATGAGTTGTTTACTGAGTCTCAATAAACAGATGAGTTATCAAGTTTCAATAAATAGTGCCTATAGTTAATAGATCAAGCATCGGTTTTATGTATTTGTACGTAGGTAAAGGACTAAAACTAATGAACACTAACAAAACTAGGAGGCTAATAGCAAAGAAATTCTTTAAAAGATAAACAAATTCTCTAATATTATCCTTCCTTGTGTTGGGGAATCAATAAATCCTGTCTAAAGACAATCCAATAAGAAGATGAAGTACGAGCATGATATTTTGGTATTTTCTTGAGAACCACAAAATGACCTAAAAAGATAAGTAGTTAAAGTTGGTGAACTCAGAGAGCCTCTAGATATTTTATCCCTGAGAATGCCTTCCTTTCAGTATTTTATCCCTGAGAATGCCTTCCTTTCAGTCTTATAATTTAGGCATCTTACTTCATTGAAGTTATGATGACACCAATCAAAAGTATCATTATTTTTTAAAACCTTAAGAAAAAAAGTTATAAATTAAAGTATAACTTAGAATTATAATTTTATACTTTGTGAAAGACGTCTGTCAGACTTTCATATAGATTTTTATCCTGTTATCACCTTGGTGAATAAGTGAGTGGGAAATAAAAGTGAAATAAATTGGTTAAAGTATTTTCAAAGTTCATAGACAAATGTGACTGGAGGCTGACATCCCAGAAAGCATAGCTGTAGATTATAAATGCCAGTGTATTTCTAGACTATGGATGCCAACATTTTTGAAGTACTTCTTTTATTTTTTTTTTAAAGATTTTATTTATTTATTCGACAGAGATAGAAACAGCCAGCGAGAGAGGGAACACAAGCAGGGGGAGTGGGAGAGGAAGAAGCAGGCTCATAGCGGAGGAGCCTGATGTGGGGCTCGATCCCAGAACACTGGGATCACGCCCTGAGCCGAAGGCAGACGCTCAACCGCTGTCCCACCAGGCGCCCCTGAAGTACTTCTATCCCTCACTTCAATTTAATCTACCTGCCATGGACACCCATATGTGTCCCAAGTGCTATGATTTGAGGTTCACGGACTTCTCAAGCCGCCGCGGCCGCTCCAGCACTGACGTGTACATGCAGAGTGAGGCGAGAGGTCAAGGCTGAGGGCTGGCATAGACCTCACTTTGTGCGGCACGGATGAGAAGGAACTGCGAAGAGACCGATTCACTGTTAGAATGGCAGTCGAGGCCTGAGCCAGAGCGAGTAGGTCATCTGTGAGTGAGATGAGCCTTGCATTTTAGCTTCTGTTTTCAGGCCTGAATTTTGAGAGTGAGATCTATTTTGCTTTTTCTTGTTGACGTCATCAGCCTGTTTCTCTCTGTGTGTGTCTGTCCTCTTTTCCATTTCTCTCTCTCTCTCATTTTAATTTTTAATTTTATGTATTTATTTGAGAGAGAGCTAGTGAGAGAGCACAAGCGGGGGGGAGGGGCGTGGAGGGAGAAGCAGGCTCCCTGCTGAACAGGGATCCCCCTGTGGGACTCGATCCCCCGGCCCTGGGATCATGACCTGAGCGAGGATAAACGCTTAACTGATTGAGCCCCCAGGAACCCCCTCTCCCTCATTTTCTATCTCTATTCCTGTTTTCCCTTTCATATCCAGAATTTTTATATCAAACGTGATTCGTCACCTCCACCATTTTACTCTGTCCCTTTCTTTTCGTTCTCCTTGCTCTTGCAATGTACAGCTCTTCTCTGATTCTTCTGTCTTGGGACATAAAATCCATTCACTGCGGATCCGTTGTGGGGCAATAATGCTTTTTCCCTTTGATATCAGTGCATCCACACGCTCGAGCACGGCCGCGCACTCGATTGCTACGGCCTAAGCCTGGTTATGCAGACCCTCAGCTCCTTGCCACGGGTTTGTTGTGTTGAATGCTTGCTTATAATTTATGCTCCACATTATTTCTTAAATTTTATCTCTCTTTCAGCGGGATGGCTTCAGCGTTCTGAGCTGCATTCCTCAAGCTGTGCTGTGCTCTGGTAAATACTCACAAATCTTTATTATTGCCATATGTTTGGGAAGAAAGATTAAAGAGTTATTAGTTTCTCATTGTCTGAAACAGTCTGCTTGTTTTTTAAACATAATCAGAGTTTTGTAAAGTGAACATTATTTTTAGGCATTTAAAAATAAGACTAAGTTAATTGGTAAGCCTATTAAGCCAATTAATAAGGACATCATTTATAGATTTGGATGTAAAAATTTTTTTTAAATGCCTTTGTTAGCAATTGTTAATAAAAACCCCAACATAAGGAAAAAACCCACCGGTGATTCTAAGGTCTTGATTCGGCTTTGTGATCAGCATTATTAAACGACATGCTTTTTAATAAAATAAAATAGAAATCTATAATTAGGCATTAAAAGTGAAAAATTATAAAAGACTGATAAGGATTTTTTCCCCAAAAACATTCTAGGGAAAAGGAGATACACAATTGTACATGCTAAATTTATTGAGTTCTTATGTGTCCAGGATTAAATATGAACATCCAAAACATATTTAATACTCATAGTAGCCTAATGAAATATATTTCCATTTTTTACAGAGTAGGAAACTAAGGTGCAAAGAAATCATTCATCAAGAAAGTAGCAGAACCAGGATTCAATCTACAGGCCTATGTTTTCAGAGGTGATTTTCTAAAAAGTTGTATCATGCCACTTCTCATAAGATATATGTCTTAGTAGAATGAGGACAATAGAAAACTACGACATAAGAAATTTTTATTAGAAAATAGGATTGATTACTGTGAATCTTAGTATCCAATTTATCTACAGTCATAAAATAGTCAGTTTTTAGCCAGGCACAAACTTGCCTGGAATGAAGACTACACTTCCCAGAATTCTTGAATTCCAGTGTGGCCCGTGCCTAATTTCTGGCCAATGTGATGTAAGTATAAGTATTTTTTTTTATCTTCAGGATTTTCCCTTAAAAAAGGTTTGACGGTGTCATACATGACCTTTCTCCTTTCCACTATCCCCATACGTAGATTGTACACATGGTGTTGAGTCAAATTGAACTATGAAGTCAGGCCATCCAGAGAGGGATGATACCAGAAAAGAGAAAGCACTTCAATCATAGATAAATTCATGTGTCACAGTCTCCATATCAACCAGAATCTATATTAAAAAAGAAAGAAACTCCAGTTTTCTTAAACCATTGTTTTGTTTCGTATTAAACCATTATTATTCTACGTCTCTGTTAGAGCAGTACAACCAATGTCCGAAACAATGTAAGTGAGTTGAATTTACTGTGCAGCTTTGGTATTAGTTATCACCAATTTCCCTCCTGCCTGTCCCTCTCCTTTTCTTTAGGTGTTGGTGAAAATATCTGCTGGGGAAAAGCAAGCAGAGCATGTAGTATTGTATGTTCGCTGTGAGTTTATTCAAGAACTTCATACGCAGCACCCATTACTGGTTTATAAACTACCCCGTGTAACTATTACATGCACACACGTACACACGCACGTGCACACACACACTGTTCCTTCAGAGAGAAGGAAACAGTTGTAACTATTACATGCACACACGTACACACACACGTGCACACACACACTGTTCCTTCAGAGAGAAGGAAACAGTTCTGCACTATGTGTCTCTGATATAAGATGTGTAGATGACAACATTTTCAGGAATATAGTAACCTGGTGAACACTTCTTGTTGGAAAATATGACCTAACTTTATCCTAATTGAGACAATCACTAAAGAACATCTTAGTTTGCAGAACTCTCTGGATGAAATAACCTAGTAGGTCTCTTAAATTTGAAGGATATGAGTTTTCATGCCTCTAAGTGGTATTAGAAATACCAGTTAAGTTGGTGCCCCAGTTCTAAGGCTTTTCTAACTATTCCCTGAAAAATTATGGGAGTGGGAAAAGAATGTCACCATACTTTGTTTTAACTGTTTCAAATTTTTACCTTAGACAAACTATGTACATAGAGTCAAACTGTATTCAGTTTGAAATAACTTGACACTGCATATATTAAGCTAAATGGAAGGCAACGTAAGTACACTGAAACTGATTTAGTATGCAATATTTATCTGTGGGAGAGAGAAACACAATTCAATTCAGGCTGATTCATCCTCCAATTTCTGTGCACAGAATCCCACAGGAGGTCATCTACCATCATTTTATACCTATTTGGTATGCTTGAATATATCAGGCAGTAATAGAGTAAAACCTGCGATCATGGGTGACAGGGTAACCTGCTCTTCCCCGTGTAGCTAGCGTACGAAGCTTGAGTTTTTGTTTTTTTCCCTCATCCACTTTGTGAGCATGAAATTACTGTAATTGCTTTTGAAAAACTTTTATGTTTTCACTGTAACAGTCAACCTAGGTGGTCTTTCCATGCTGTGTACTGTTTCTATCTCATGATGAATATTATTTTAGAATTTGAAGATGATGTTACTATTATTGATTTATCTAGTCTGGTTAACCCTCTTTTCACAACCCATTGATAGGGCGTGCCTTTCTTTTAGCTCTCTCTTCTTAGAGATTACATTGTTTGCTCTTCAAATGTAAACACTGTTGCTTTCTTCATATATTTTTCCAAATGTAATTTTTTACACCCAGATTTACTAGAGATTTGTATATTAGTAGTATCTGAGAAGAGAAATTTGAGCACTGAATATATTTAATTAAATATATTTCTTTATCTATTACTCCCTCTTCACTGAGTTACCGTGAATTATTTCTAGTATTATACTGCCATTATTTTTAGTGGTATCTGCTGTCATAAAAAAAAAAAAAATTGAAGTTTGAGAATGCTCTTAAAAATATCTTTTTTTTTTTTTTTTTGAGAGAGAGAGCAAGCATGAGCTGGGGGAGGGGCAGTACAGGGAAAGAATCTTAAGGAGACTCCACACTGAGAGCAGAGCCCAATGCACGGTTCGATCTCACAATACTGAGATCATGACCTGAGCCTAAATCAAAATTCAGAGGCTTAACTGACTGAGCCATGCAGGAGCCCCTAAAAATATCCATTTTTTAAAATATACAGACATATATAGTATATGAAGATTGAAAAAACAAATTGAAGAATTTACTTTTCTAATGTATACACTAGAACTGCTGCATCCAAATGATAATTCTTCAAAATAGTAATTTTGGAAGGCTGTCACTTACTTTAGTAACATTATCAATGTTTAAAACTTTTATGGAACATTTCTTATTAATCTTCTAAACTATTGTAGATGTTTTAGGAAATCACCATTTTCACCAACAGACACTTGAAAAGATGTTTGTCATCACTTACAATCAGGGAAATACAAATCAAAACTACAATGAGATATCATCTCACATCTGTCAGAATGGCTAAAATAAAAAACACAAGAAACAACAGGTGCTGGCGAGGATGTGGAGAAAAAGGAACACTCGTGCATTGTTGGTGGGAATACAAATTGGCCCACCACTCTGGGAAACAGTATGGAGGTTCCACAAAAAGTTAAAAATAGACGTACCCTATGATCTAGCAATCGCACCACTGGGTATTTACCCAACGAATATAAAAACACTAATTCAAAGGGATCCATGTGCCCTTATGCTTATGGCAGAATTATTACAATAGCCAAATTATGGAAGCAGCCCAAGTATCCATCAATAGATGAATGGATAAAGAAGAGTTGGTATATATCTATATTATTCAGTCATTAAAAAGAAGGAAATCTTGTCATTTCCAATGACATGGATGTAGCTAGAGAGTACAATTCTACGTGAAATAAGTCAGCGAGAGCAAGACAAATACCATATGATTTCCCTCACATTTGGAATTTAAGAAACAATTCAAACAAAGCGGGGAGAAGAAGGGGAGAGAAAGACAAATCAAGAAACAGACTCTCAACTATAGAGAACTAACTGATGGTAACCAGAGGTGAGGGCAGTGGAGGGATGGGTGAAATAGGTGAAGGAGATTAAGGAGGACATTTGTCATGATGAGCACCAGATGATGTCTGGAATTGTTAAGTCACTATATTGTACATTTGAGACTAATAGAACACTGTGTTAACCAACTGGGATAAAATAAAACTTAAAAAAAAAAAAAAGACCGCTTTTATTACTGGATAGCCACACATTATTTTGTAACCAAAAGGGGCTTTATTCCAGTTTCATTTCTTCCCATATTCTCATTCAATCTGAGGGAATTTTGACCGTTTTAAGATCCTAAGTCCACATGGGCTCGAGTTTTACCAACAGGAAGAATGTTCATGTCCAATTTCAGCTTGTGATTTTTCCCTACTACTAATTTTTCTTCTTCATGGTCCAGTTCCTTTCTTCTTAAAACTTTAGACTTGAAATATGGATAATACCTTTGCATTTTTCTCTCCACTCTTCTTAGATCAATTTCGGAAATCCTCAGATTCATTGTATGGAATCCAAGCCCTTCCCTTGTCTCCATGGCAAGAGCCACCACCAGTTACATTCAAGACTTTATTACCTCTTGCCTTGTGACTGTTGTCTTTCAGACTCCAGTCTCAGCCTCCTTCCAATTCTTAGTTCTTTCACATTGGACCTTCAAGGCTGAGTACTGTGCACCTCGCAGAGCGCACATCTACAGTTTGTCCTTGACTCTTCATTTGATAGGCTTACTTCAAGGCTGGTAGATAACGAGTTCTTCCCAGCCGGCACGACTAGATGACTCTTGAAGAATTACAGAGTTAAGTGACAGTACAAATGGATGTAGCTGGCAAAGCTCCTGCCTATGGATATATTTACTCAGGAAAGATTATAGATTTTCATCACCTTTTTTAATTTTTATTTTATTTATTTATTTTTTTAAAGATTTTATTTATTTATTTATTTGACAGAGATAGAGACAGCCAGCGAGAGAGGGAACACAAGCAGGGGGAGTGGGAGAGGAAGAAGCAGGCTCCCAGTAGAGGAGCCTGACGTGGGGCTCGATCCCAGGACTCTGAGATCACGCCCTGAGCCGAAGGAAGATGCTTAACCACTGTGCCACCCAGGCGCCCCCATCACCTTTTTTAAAATGGGTGTTGGAACTTAATGCAACAACAGGACCTTATTCCAGGCTAAGATCTGAAAGCTCAGTTAGAACAATTGTCAGCCAAGAGCATTGAAGCTTTGCTTATTTTCTCTGGGGCAATATCAAACACTTGTTGCACTTATGTAATAAAATTCCTTTATTGGTAAGTGGATGATGCATGCCCCCAAAAATTAATAAATAAAGAGAATAAATATGACCTTCTAATGCTTTTATAGGCTTTTGAAATATATATGTTATAAACAATAATCTAACACAGGTTCTTGTAAAGATATCATGATAATGAAATCTTCAGTGCTGAAAATCCCATTACTACAGCTCAATTCATCATTAATCTTGACAATAATTACACAAATTACTCATAAGTGCTATTACCTTTTTTCTCAGTATTTTCCAACTCCGTATCTTCTTTTTCTGGGGGTGGGACATTTGATTCTAATGCTATTATTATGAAGAACTTACACTTGGTGAAGGAAACCCATGTTATTTCAGCTTTCCCTTTTCCTTCCTAGGCACCTAATATCTCATAAAAAGCAAAAAACAAAAACAAAAACAACCTAAAACTGTGAAGGACACGAGTTCAAATTTATGCCCATTCATAAAGTTCATGACCTTTGTTCTTCTGTTTTGAAGCCAATGGTGCGGGGTGCACATAACACCTGCTGACCAGGATCCCATAGTTACTGCCTCTCGGTTGTGAAGCATTTACTTGCCCTCTTGAAATTCTTATTTCCAGTCTTCTTCAAGCGTCGTCTGTTATTCTCCACAGCTGAACTAAGTTAAACATGGAGTGTTGGGTTGTAATTTCCCCCAGAAAATATTTTGAGTACAGAGAGGTCCTTAGCTGATACCTTCACGGAAGACTGACAAGTTCTCTTCAGTCACTGGAACTCTGTCCCAAGGAGGGAGAGTGAAAAACACTTGAACAGATGGAATTGAAGAACATTCTGAAATGCTTTTTTTTTTAACCTTGCTTTTTTGTTCATAATTATTATAATTATCATTGTTCTTCATTTATTAACTTTCATTTGACTTGGAAAGGCAAAAAAGAGATTATGCAGAAAATTGTTCGTGGCCATTGCTATTCCTTACCTTATTACTTCAATTATTTGGGAGATATGTATCATTAGTGTCGCTGGCATTTACTGAGCACTTCCTATGTACAAGGAGCTGTCCGAATCACTCGAGATGGAGCAACTCATTTAATCTTTAAGGCAACTCAGTGAGTAAAGCATATTATGCTTATTTAACAGGAGATAAAACTGACAGAGTGAGAGATTAAGAAACTTGCCATGTTCTGACTGCCTGGCACTTAGTAAGTGTTCAGAAAATATAGTTTTAATAATGAATAAATAAATGGGTAAATGAAAACTGTTCTCCAGAGTTAACTTAAGGAATAATCTCTAAAATTTTTCCAATTTCTGTGGATTTCTTATACCATTTCACTAGAAATTGGGAAAATTTTATACCAGAATTTTAGAATTTCTCAATGTTCTCTTCTCTGGCTAGGTTTGGTTTCTCTTCCTCTTGAGTCTTCCAAATACTGTTGATTTCCTTTTACCTTTGTGTTATTTTGCTCAAGGTCAGCCTGTATTGCAATGGTTATGTCCTTTCGTTCAGGACTAATATTTTCAGATTCTGTTTCTGTTCTTATCCAAAGATCACCTTAACTTCAGGGTTTTTATCAAAAATAAAAATTTTTGCCAGGTGGCTTCTATGTCATTCACCAAAGGATTCCATTAGTTATTATAAGACCTCACCTCACTTACCATTTGTCTGATCTTATGCCTTCAGCCTCTCTCTATTTCAATGATGTGAATTCCCTGGTTTACAGCCTTGCTACCCGGCCCTAGCCTTGTTTCACACTGCCTGGGTGTATAGGAAGCGTATTATAAACAAGGGCATTTTAGAGAGAATATACTGCAAATTTGGGGCCAAAAATGCACACAGTCACACTTCATGAGTACCACTAGAAAACAGAAGGGAATCCAACAGTTTGGAGTCTGATGTTGAAAGATCAATTGGGTTATAAAATTCATTTATTAAATCACTCATTTATTCAAATAGCAGCCATTGAGAATGTTACGTGTTAGGCGAAGTCTAGTCATAGGGAATATAAAGAGTAAAAATAAATATGTATGTTTTTTCTTTTTTCTTTTTTTTTAATATTTTATTTATTTATTTGAGAGAGAGAGAGGGAGAACACAGAGGGAGAATGAGAGGGAGAAGCAGACTCTCTGCTGGGCAGGGAGCCTAATGTGGGACTCGATCCCAGAACCCTGGGATCATGACTTGAGCCAAAGGCAGATGCTTCACTGACTGAGCCACCCAGGTGCCCAAACATGTAGTTTTTTTGAGCTCACAAGATTTACCAAGTATTATATTACAAACAAATTTGTACTGAAAAAATTATATTGTTGCCTGCATACTGAATAGAGTTAGGCACTAGTCTTTGATCTCCTACTATGTGTGAGTTAGTAGGAGATATAAAGATACAGGCTATGTAGGGGCGCCTGGGTGGCGCAGTCGTTAAGCGCCTGCCTTCGGCTCAGGGCGTGATCCCAGCGTTCTGGGATCGAGCCCCACATCAGGCTCTTCCGCTGGGAGCCTGCTTCTTCCTCTCCCATTCCCCCTGCTTGTGTTCCCTCTCTCGCTGGCTGTCTCTGTCAAATAAATAAATAAAATCTTAAAAAAAAAAAAGATACAGGCTATGTATAACAACTGAAATTTAAGCAAATCAATATTGTGGTTAATTTATGAAGTAGATAGAGATTACTAATTTATAAAGTTGGCTTACGTATGTGCTATTTACTATTACCTGTTCAATTTTTGCACCTAATATCTAACTTCTCAGATTATTTTCTTAACTCCCAAATTAAAACCATAGTAATTCCTTTGTTGAGGATCTCTTGATGGTAAATTTTCATAGCTTTAGGTTGATATTCATACTTAGGAGTTTTGTCGTATCTTTTAATTTTAGGCTGATAATTTTACCCTTGTGTGCTTTGGAAATGTTCTTTCATTATTGTTGGAGAGTCTGCTGCTACACTAATTTTCATTCTTTTATAAGTCATTAGGACAGTGATATTTGATAAAACTTATTAAGTCAGAACATTAGGTGAGAGATTGCATAATTGACCAGTAAGATTAAATATTTTATAATTCCATGCAGCCAATAATATAGCTTTGAAATAAATGAAATGAAAATTGAAAAAATATGTAGGGAGAAATAGAAATTCATAGAGAAATATGAAGAGAGATAGAAATTCATAGTTAGAAATTCATTATACCACGATGGGTACTGCTATCAGTAATTGATTAATTGATAAAACAAGAAAGATACCAGAAAGGTTAAAGATATTTTAAACATTAAAATTCACAAAAATTGGGGCCCCTGGGTGGCTCAGTCAGTTAAACGTCTGCCTTCAGCTCAGGTCACGGTCCCAGGGTCCTGGGATCAAGTCCCATATTGGGCTTCCTGCTCAGTGGGGAGCCTGTCTCCCTCTCCCTCTGCTCCTCTCCCTGCTCATGCTCTCGAGCTCTCTCTCTCATAAATAAAAAATTTTAAAATAAAATAAAACAAAATTCACAGAAATTTACCTAATAAGTATCTACCTCTCCATCTATATTATCCCTGCATACAAACGTGAAATAAATATTTACTTAGGCACACTTTGAATGTTTATAAAATTTGATCATATACTTGTCCACACAAAATGTCTCAACACATTTCAAAGAAGTAAAATTTTGTGACCAAATGTAGTTAAGCTAGAAAATAATACTGAAAAGAAGAGAACATTAGGAATTAAACCCACCTCTAAATACCCCAGGAATTGAAGAATTGAAAGTTGAAAATAAAACTTATTTTCAACTTCATGATAATGAAAATATTACTCATAAAACTTGTGATTAGAGACCTAACTACTGACATAGAGAAAAAAGATGAAAAATTAATGAGTTAGCACCCATTTCAAGATATTAGAAAAAATAGCAATTGAAACAAAATTTAAAGTGAAGGACATGGCCATATAAAAGCAGAAATTAATTAAAAGTAAATAAGCATTTAAAAGAAAAGATTAACAAAGGCACAGTTTGTCATACAAGAATCTAATAAAAAAGAAAAAATTATACTTAAATTCATACAAAAATAAAGAGGGCAAATATACATTTGAACACTACACACATTTCATGTACAAGTATAGAATGATATTATGAAAAACTTTATGTTTATAAATTTGAAAATGTATATGAATTTAATAAATTCATAGAAGAATATAACATTAAAACTTAAAAGAAAAATAGAGACTATAACAAGTTCTATAGTCCTTAAAAAATAGTAGTCAAACATTTCTCAAAACAAACAAACAAAAAACAAGCAGACAAATCTCAAGGCTTGATATATTGGCAGGGAAGTTCTGCTGAAATGTGAACGGTAAATGTAAATGCTTTTAGGATAAAATGATCTCAGGAAAGGGAAGGATTTTTAAATTAGACTATTAGAAGGGTAAAGAATGATAAATTCATACACATTCTATTTAAGATTTTTTCACCACAAAAAGAATGAAAAACAAATAACACAGGAAGTAATGTTTTCAAAGCTCGAATTCAACAAGTATTGGTGTCCAGAATATATATTTTTAAACTCCTAAGAATCATTAGTGGATTAAAACAGCAAACCTTAACTTCTTACACTGCATGTCCATTGTAGCTGAGCTTTGACCCACCTCTATGGTCTTCGGGACCCCTGCTATTGGAGCAAACCCAACTAGAATATTACTGGCCTTAGGACAGAGGATAGATAGCATTATGGAAATCACATGTAGGTTTTAAAATATTGTGCAGAGAAGTGACACACAGTTTCCACCCACACTGTGTTCACTCCTAGTTCAACAGAGCCGAGCTGTTTAATCCTGCTACAGGAGGAGCACCACTGGAAGCATACCTCAGGGAGGAATGGAGAAGATTTCAATGTTCATACAGTCTCTCATGGGGCAGGTCACAAATTAGAAATATATTAAATGACACTCATGATCAATCATGAAGATAATTTGCCAGGCTGGCATTTTTTTTTTTTTAATCTAATGGTAACAAGAACAGTCTCCTCAATAAATGATGCTGGGAAAATTGGACAGCCACATGCAGAAGAATGAAACTGGACCATTCTCTTATACCATGCACAAAAATAAACTCAAAATGGATGAAAGACCTAAATGTGAGACAGGAAACCATCAAAATCCTAGAGGAGAACACAGGCAGCAACCTCTTTGATCTTGGCCACAGCAACTTCTTTCTAGACATGTCTCCAAAGGCAAAGGAAACGAAAGCAAACATGAACCATTGGGACTTCATCAAGATAAAAAGCTTCTGAGCATTTGACGAGAAATTATGTCTATTATGTTCAAAAGCAAAGGAAACAGTCAACAAAACTAAAAAGCAACCTACCGAATGGGAGAAGATATTTGCAAATGACATATCAGATAAAAGGCTAGTATTCAAGATCTATAAAGAACTTATCAAACTCAACACCCAAAAAATAAATAATCAAGTCAAGAAATTGGCAGAAGACATGAACAGACATTTCTCCAAAGAAGATGTAACATGGCTAACAGACACATGAAAAAATGCTCCACATCACTCAGCATCAGGGAAATACAAATCAAAACCACAATGAGATACCACTTTACACGGGTCAGAATGGCTAAAATTAACAAGATAGGAAACAACAAGTGTTGGTGAGGATGTGGAGAAGGGGGAACCCTCTTACACTGTTGGTGGGAATGCAAGATGGTATAGCCACTCTGGAAAACAGTATGGAGGTTCCTCAAGAAGTTAAAAATAGAGCTACCCTTCAACTTAGCAATTGCAATATGGGTATTCACCCCAAAGATAAATGTAGTGAAAAGAAGGGGCACCTGCACCCCAATGTTTATAGCAGCAATGTCCACAACAGACAAACTGTGGAAGGAGCAGAGATGCCCTTCAACAGACGAATGGATAAAGAAGATGTATGTGGTCCGTATATACAATGGAATATTTCTCAGCCAGCAGAAAGGATGAATACTTATCATTTACATTGACTTGGATGCAACTGGAGGGTATTATGCTAAGTGAAATAAGTCAGTTGGAGAAAGACAATTATCATATGGTTCCGTTCATTTGTGAAATATAAGAAACAGTGCACAGGATCATAAGGGAAGGGAGGGATAAACTAAATGGGAAGAAATCAGAGAGGGAGACAATGAGGGACTCTTAACTATGAGAAACAAACTGAGGGTTGATGAAGGGGAGGTGGGTGGGGAAATGGGGTAACTGGGTGATGGGCATTAGGGAGGGCACTGGGTATTATACACAACTGATGAGCTGGGTTTTTTTTGTGGTTTTTTTTTGTTTTTTTAAAGATTTTATTTATTTATGTGACAGAGAGACAGCCAGCGAGAGAGGGAACACAGCAGGGGGAGTGGGAGAGGAAGAAGCAGGCTCCCAGCAGAGGACCCCGATGTGGGACTCGATCCCGGAACACCAGGATCACGCCCTGAGCCGAAGGCAGACACTTTAAGGACTGCACTACCCAGGCGCCCCAACTGATGAACTGTTGAACACTACATCTGAAACTATTGATGTACTATGTGTTGGCTAATTGAATTCAAATTTAAAAAAAGAAAAGAAAAAATCTGATGGTAACAAATTTGGTGAAGATTTGGAACAACTAATAGATGCTCAAATATTTTGGTGGGAGTGCATATCTGTAGAACCACTTTGGAAAGCACATTGTCATTATCTAGTAAAATTAAAGTTTTAGCATTCCTGTGACCTAGTCTTCTGCTCTTTAAAATATACCCTGAAGGACAGTTTCACAGGTACCTAAGAAGACATATACAGGAATCATAGTAGACTTGTTTTTAATACAAAGAAGTTGGAAACACCTTAAATTTGCATTAATAGTTAGATAGACAAATTATTAATATATGTATCCATTTATTTATTAATATGACCCAAATAATTATATCAGTTACATTTATATAATGAAATCACACATAGTAATAAAATTAGTAAACTACAGCTCATACAGAACTGTAAAATTTTTCACCAACATTATTTAAGGAGACATTATTAATTCAGAGAAGAATATATGATATGACTATTAATATAAAGCTCAAAATAAGCAATTATAAACTAGAAAAGTGCATACATAGTTAATGAAATCATACATTCAAACAAAGAAGTAATTGTGTTTTTCTTAAGATTTTATTTATTTATTCAAGAAAGAGAGAGCCTGAGTGGAGGAAGGGGCAGAGGGGGAAGCAGACTCCCCGCTGAGCAGGGAGCCTGATGCAAGCCTCAATCCCAGGACCCTGGGATCATGACCTGAGCCAAAGGCAGACACTTAACCGACTGAGCCACCCAGGTGCCCTGGAAGTAATTGTTTTTGAAAACTCATAATAGGTATAAAAAAAATAAAAATATTTTGTAGATTTTTTAAAACTATCCACCCCTTTAACTCGAGTTATTGTCAGGAATCTTATATTAAGAATAGGAATTTTCCGTGCTTAAATCTACAAAGAAAGGTAAAGATTTTCCGTTTAATTACATCTAAGATTGGTTTGGGTTAATTTTAATGGCATAACAAATTGCCTTTAAAGGAATTATTTTCAGGGAAACCTGGCTGGCTTGTTCAGTAGAGCATGCAATTCTTGATCTGAGGATTGTGAGTTCAAGTCCCAAGTTGGGTGTAAAAATTACTTAAAAATAAACAAAAAAATCTCAAAAAAAAAGAATTATTTTCATAATGTCAGGTGATACAGGAATAAAAACACACCAAACAGGAAATTTCTACAGTGTTTGAAAAAAATCAATTTTTACTTAAGAATAAAACTTAGTCTATCCCTTAGAGAAAAAGTCTCCTCACAATAGTAATAGTATTTTCTAAAGCAATTTCTGTTGTTTTGGCCTTTGCCAACCTGACAAGATTTCAGGCATACAAATTGCAGGCTGCTTAGTTTAGCCAAATCAACTTGAAAAGTTCTGCCCATAAAAATCTCTCACTTCTCTAGCTCTCACACAGATTTAAATGAGGAGAATCTGGTACTTAATGTTCTTCTGGTTGGGTTGCTTAGCGACCACTCCACCCTGCAGCTCACACTGTGGGTTAGGTGTAAAGTTAACTATTGCAACACTTACAGGAATACAAGCAAATATACAAATACATATAATAATGTAACAAAACCACAAAAATCATGTGGCACTGCTTTGGTCAGGTTAAACTCCTGTAAGATATCAGCTCTATTTTCTTTCTCATGAATTTGATTTCTCATGTAGCTAGCTAGGTATGCATAATTCTAGAACTGATCACTTGTTCATTTAACTGGGGTTTTTGTTTTTTTTTTTTTAAGATTCATTCTCACTGTTTTAAAAGAGTTCAGTTTAAGAAATCTGATAAAAGACCTGCTAAATAAGTAAATATTTTAATTCTGATTTTTATTTGAAGAGAGGTGGTTTGGAAACGAATAAAGGATATACATTTCAGTTGTGTTAGGATTACCAACTTCACAAAACATTTTCAAAGAAAATGTAAAACATTTTATAAGCTGTAATCTCCCAAAATATATTTTCTTTTATAGCGTGAATGCTTTATTTTGTCAGATCTCGATTCCATGTGTATTACAAGTGTTGTGATCGCTAAAACCATAATAGAGATAATTTCTCGTCAAATGCTCTACTTCAATTTTTAACCAAATCCCTTTGATTGGTGTGCTACTCTGAAACACTTATGATCGAAATTTTCAACTTCCTGTCACAAAAAAATTATCATTAAAGGCTTTTTCAGAAACAAATGAAGCATATTCTTGGCTGTTTTCAACATATGTGTAACATAATGACCCAGGTATGGTGCAAAAACATCTAAGCTTGGTGTAGCATATTTTTAACATAAAAATAGTCTTTCTTGTGAAAGGTTCTTTTTCGGTTGCTTATTTGTACAGTGTATTATATGAAGAGACATATAACCTCTATTTTGTATTCCTACTAGAAGTAAAACCAAATCAAGTTTTGAGACCAGTTATGGGTTTAAATTGTGGGTCTTACCCTCTAGTTTTCATTTGCCCTAAGTCATAAAAAGAATTTCGATTGAGTTGAGAAAGTAATATAGTTATAATTACCGAGATGTGTTATTGAAATGCGTTAATGATGTGAGTAGTTGTCTTACATCCTGAGACTCTCTCACTTAGGTTTAATATTTTCCTGTGAATTACAATAGGTTAGCATTTTTCTAAATAAAAAATTTTGTTAGAGATAAATGATTTTCAAAAAATGTGGCTGCTTTGGTTTCTTACAAATTTTCTCAATTGAACATTACCTTTTTTTTTTGCAGGAAAAGCAAATGATTTTACATAGTTTCCCAAGCTGATTATAATGGGAGCATCATCACTGAAGAATATTTAAAGCCCTAATTACTGTTGATTAGTTCTTTTGCTACCTTATAATGAAACTGAAAGTAAACATTTTCATTTTCGTTTGTGAGGTGTCAAAAATTTTGGAGTTAGCAGGTAGTACCTAAACAGAGAACGGGGCTGAATAACTTGATGGGCTGATCCCCGTGTGGGAAATAGAAACCGAGAGTACTGATCTCGGGTACAAAAATAGTAATATTTTGAACATTTCTGACAGTATTTCTGTGCGTGAAACCCTGGAACTTCTTGTGCACTCGTGGTGTGAGGAATAGATTTTCAAGGTTGTAAATAAATAAAATCATTTTTCCTAATTATTACATATTTCTCATTCATTGATCAGTTAAGGAGACCCAAAATGGATCACAGAATTTTCTGAGTAGAGATTCTGTGCTTAGAAGTTGCCTCTAAATCCTCTTATTGTCGTTGACCTCATGGTCCCTTGTTCTGCTGACTGTGCCCAAGGCAGTTCTTTCTGTCAGTGCCTGAAAAAAGGCATTGATTCTCTGCTAACTATTCAGTACAGCACAGACCGGCAGATTAAGAGAGGTGCTACAGCAAGATCGGGAGTAGAGAACATTTTCAGAGGCTTGGGGAGGCATAGACGATTTAGAAAGGAAGCTATTGCCGACATTAAAGAGCACACACACACACACACACACACACACACACAGGAATTTATTGAAGAGTATAAAAATGGATATAAAAAGCAGAGCTGCCAATGACAAAAAAGATAAAGGAAAGAAAACGAGGTGTTCCTTGAATAAACAAGTACCATTTGGGTAAAGAGGGAGGTGGAGGGGACAAAAGTAAGATGACAGATGGAGCTGGCTTGCAAAAGTGCAAGATTATACGAAAAAACTTCAGCTCCACATTCGACAGAGGGTTAGGAGGTTCTCTTGCACAGACTGGAATACCTCTTCCTGTACTAGAAAATGAAATATTAAAAGCCTTTATTATTGCACTGGAGCAGATAATTAGGCAATTAAAACTATTAAAATTTGAGAGAATATCAGAACTTAGAAAGCATGCTTGCCAAATTTTAACTCCTCAAGCTAAGAGTTGGCTTTTGAAACACTACCCTTGCTTTAAAAAATTGTTGGTGCTTTGCTGCTGACAAAGTCTGCTTTCTGTTATTGGGAATCAGAAGTACTGAAGGCAGAAGAAAGGTGTGGTGTTAGAGAAAAATAATAAATTTGTAAGAAATTCATATATAGAAGGTAAAGAAGCAAGGCTAGGCAATGGGAAAAAAGATTTGTGAATTAAGGACAGTTACATTAGCCGGGAATAGTTCTTTCTGAAAGAAAGGCTAATATTAAAAACCTTTATAGGGAATGTATATAAAACACAAGCATTCATACACAGATAAAACTGTTCTACATTTTTTATAAATTCAAATGTCTAAACCACATAGAATTATTTAACAATAAGAAAATGGAAATTAAAGATTGATAGCAAAGTTTCCAACAGATAAGGTTTTTTGTAATCTTTAGGTAATATGTAATTTAGAATTATTAAGAATATTCTAATATGTCACTAAAAATGAAGAAGGAAATTAGGATTTTACTTCTAACCAGAACAAAGGGGGAAATATAACCATTGTGAGCAAATTAAGTCTTTTCTGTTATCCTACCTCAAAAATATCATTATCTGTAGTTGTTGTTTGACATTACTATAGCAACCTCAGGATCTGGTCTGTACTATAAAAATAAACTTAAATATTTAAACGTAGGAGAGTACTGAGAGCTTAGTAAATTATTGCTTTACTAAATCACTAAAAAGTTGCATTTAAGACGTGAATGGTACCTGACTTTGCATTTTGGATTTTAGGTAAATATTGAATCACATCAGGAAAATATTGTAGTGTCCTAAATTTTCCAGCAGTATTTAACATATATTTCTGAGTGAATAAATAGGCTGATGGGTTAAACTAATCTATTTCCAAGTTCTTTAAAAATATTGTTTGTCAATTTTAGGATAACATTGGGTTTTTAGTTTATATGTCCAGAGAAACCATGACTTTCAAGAACAAAACAAGCAAAATTCTTTTTCTAATCTGAGCAAAATTGTTTTAGAACACAGTGTGTCATTATATTTAAAGAACCAATATTTAAGATTTCCAGTCAAGATAGGTGATTAATGACATGTTAGAATAGTCTTCTGTTTCAAAGAAATATTTGTTTAATTTTACTAGGTAACCCTGTTTAAAAATAAGAAAAGAAAATCCCCAAGTGACCAGAAAGGAAATGGGTATCCAGAATGTGAATGGGAGTTAAAATCACATGCCTTGCAGAGGACAAGGAGTAAATATGGATATTAGGCAAAAGATTAAAAACTCACAGGGGACCCATGGTTAAAAACCGATCTGAATAAAGCCAGAAGCCAGAATGGTGCTGTGCTGCCTATAAATAGGGACTCAAACATGTCTATCTGCCATCTTGGAATCTCACCTGAAGAGAGTTCTCTATTTAGGCTGAAATATAGGAGACTTGACTACTAAAGAAGTGAAAACATAAACCTCACTTGCCTGCAGTTTTAGAAAGAACAAAATGGAAATAAAATTTAAAGTTGGTAACTACTGAAACTCATAATGAAATTTAAACCTTTAGTAAATCAACAACTGTAAGCAGTGTTATAGTATTTACTGGGAAAAATGTAACAGTAGAAGCGCCCTACAAGACACAGTGAAAAATTACTGCTGAAGATGAGCTCACAAACAAAAACTATAGATTATATGGGGAATATTACTCTGTGAAAGGTTATTCACAGATTCAGGAAAATTCACAGCAGAGTTTAAAGAAAGCAGAACAGGATTAAAAGGACTGAAAAGTCTGCATTAAGAATTGTGATTTTTTTTCCAACCCTAAACTTTCCCAGAATGTTTAACAATAAGAGATACCCAGGCCCCAGGCTCAGAGGTTTTGGTTGAATCTAAGCTTTTAAGTTGATGGTACTGGCAGTGATTTATAATATTCAGAGAGTTTTGGGGTGAGAAAGCTTGCATGAAACATGCATAAAACATTGTATAAAAATCTGAAAATAAAAAGTAGAGTTTTTTTTAAAATAGAGATATTTTAGTTTAAAAACAAAACCAATATATAGTTAAAGAATAAAAAAGCCCAGAGTTTCCCACCACTGATGTTCTTTGAGTAGATTATAGTTTACTATGAGTTATAAATGATCATAAATTTTAATTTTAAAATACTTTCACAATCATTGAAATTATGTTAGAACATGTTTATGCCTTCCTCTGTAAAATTCCTAAATGCATAATTTATGTTTTGTCCACGTGACTCTGTGCCCAGTCCCTGCTGCTAGAGAGTGTTCTGTATTGGCCACACTGCATGGTCCCATTCTCTATCTTTCCATTAAAGATACTACTTAGTTTGATAATTACTTACTGTAATTTTTATTGTCACCGACATTTCCTCTTTTATATTCTATTTTATATAATATATTCTTCAATCCTGCACTTTTTTTATAATTTAGAATTTTTGTTGAATTGTCCTAGCGATTATTATTCTCATCATCTAATCTTAATTATTCCAAAATAGAACATGTTTGATTGCATTCATTTCCTGGTTTTCTATTTGATCCTTCACTCTCTTACTATTCTTAATTTTTGAAACTTAAAATTAGCCACAAGTTGATATTTGGTGGAATTTCAAAGTTGTTTTTTAGAATGCAAAGAATGTTTATTTCTAAAACTAGCTATGATGATAAATAAAATGATCTTCTTAAAATTGATTTTTCTAAGTACTTTGCCATATATAAATATACCATTACTTTTTTGTGATTTTATAAAATTACACTTATTGAATTAAACAAAGGTACTGTTTCCATATTTCTAAATTTGTTTAAGCCATGCTAGATTTTTCAAAGTATTCTTTACAATTTTTTAAAACATTATCTTTTAAAAAATTGATTTCTGAAGCAAAAATGCTTAAGTATTTTATATTTAAATAATTTAATTTTTACATATGTTTACAGTTCAAGCATAATGAACGTTTTGGTTTCAATCATCAAAGTCACAAGTTAATGTAGTAATCAAGAAAAAGACACGAAGAAATGAGAAAAGAAAAGGGAGGGAGGGAGAGAGAGAAATTGGGGGAGGGAAGGAGAGGGAAGGAGGGAGAGAAGGAGGAAAGGAGAGGGCCAAGGGAGGAGGAAGAAAAAGAGGGAAGAAAGAAAGGAGGGAAAAGGGAAAAGGGAGGTAAGAAGTAACAAAAATTAAAATACACAAATGTATCTTAGTGTGACTCAATAATTCTTTGCATTTTCAAGCTCAACAGTTTATCAGAAATTGATGAAATGAAGCAATGATGCCATGTATTGTATAGTTATACCAGCAATAGTGCCAACCCTTATACAATTATGCTAGCAAATTACTACAGAAATATCCATCATAGGCAGGCAGAGATTTGAACTTTTTAAGCTTCTTTTATGAGGGCATCACAAGAGTATTCATTTGAGCACTAGTTGTAATGTCTTACAATTAATAACTGAAGTCCAAATAGCACACGCATTGCAGAGCGATTCTCTTAATTAGCCTGCATGACAATTGTCAACCTTTGGTTTTAATAAAAAGAAATAGGAAGGTCTGGTTTCTGAAGAACATGATTAATACTCATAATGATGACATGTCAGTTGGTATAAACCACAAAACTGATTATTAAGTCAAAAATATTTATACTACAAATTGACTACCTAAAGATATTAGTGACCGTGCTTGGTTAATAATAACAGTTATAAATCTTGGAGAGGGAAAGACCCTCAATTGTTATGTTACATATTTAAAGCAGACTACTAGAGTGAGCAGACTTGTCTTTTATTCAAGTGCGCCCTACAAGTATTAGTATTTTCTATAAGTTCCATGATGAGATGGAAGTTGGGAAACACTGAGATTGAAATCTTTAGGCAGATACCTAGTGAATTTGAAGGCAGAGCAAGAGAAAAACCAGTATGGAGGGATAAAAAGATGGCAGACGGGAAACAGGAATAAGGAGACAAGGAGATTATCATGAGATTCTGTAACATACTTTTAAAAGAAGAATAAGCAGGAAAAATAAAGTGAGTGGTAGAGAGAAAATAATTGAAACAATAAAATTTGAGATTATTCCAGAATGAGCAAATGTATGAACCATTGGGTCGAGAAGCCCCCTGAGTGTGGAATAGACACATTGTAGTGAAATCTAAGAACATCATTACAGAGAGAAAAACCCGGAGTCCACCAGAGAGGACAAACTCTGATTATCTACAGAAGAATGGTATCAGGACAGCAACCTGTTCTTCAGCTACAATAGCTGAGAAAAGAAAATTATATGATTACTTAGAAAGGTTACTCCCAGAGACTGTTGATAAAAAAAAATCTCTGAAAGTTGCATTTCTGCAAATAAAGAATAAGTGAACGCTGAAGGAAAAAAAGACAAAAGGTCAATGAGAACACATATTGGTAAAACATAGTAATATACTTACTAAGCACTAACAATAAAAAAGTAAATAAAAACAAAGAAAATAGGATAAGGTTAATAGAGTTTTATGGTTAATAAATTTGAACTAAACGTGCAAAAGAGACACGAGAGTCTGGGGGGACAAGTTCATAAGAAACTGAAGTATGCCAATCGGCCTGCCTTGCTCTGGATAAAGAGCAAGGCATTGATTAATATTAGCATTTATTAGGGGAGAAAATGTAGATTTAAATATAAATGTTAACAAGTAAAGGAAAAACTAGGAAGGCAATCTGCAATATGCAACTCTGAAGATAAAAACTATGGGAAGTACAAAGCTAATTAATCTAACAAAAGTCAGAAGACAGGAAAAGCAAAGCAAATCATGTCAAAGGAAAATGGTGCAAAACAGTTCAAATTGTCAATAATTGCAACAAATGTAAAAGGCCTTAGCTCTGTATTATATGATTAAAAAAAAAGAAAAGGCTCCCATCAGGTAAAAGCTGAAATTCAGATATATGCTCCTTTTAGAGAAATCCTAAATCAGGGGACACAGAAAATTTGACTATAAAGGGATAAAAAAATATACAGAAGTAAGTGCTATTCCATAAATCCTGGTATAGCTAAGTTAACCTCAGATAAATAAGAATGCATGGTACACAGTGTAAAAAGGGGCGAAGGGAGTCTTTTCTAAGTATTTCCTCAAGAAGAGTAAATTGTTCAAAAATAAAAGCCAGAGAAAAATACCAATTAAAAACCATGATATGGCTACCATGGACATTGCTGCTATAAACACTGTCAACAAATAGAAGAAAACGAGTGACAACAAATGTTTGTGTCACTTTCAAATTTCTCAGAGTTGCCAATAAATATATTTAATGGATTCAAGAATTACTTTATACAGTTTGGTTTGAGAGAGAGTTAATGTTACATTATTTTATTTAATAAATAGTTTATTAATATTATTGGATTAATACTATTGGATTCTTTCCATTTTGTTTCAAATCACTATTTTATGTATTGCTAACATAATTCATAATCCTTGTAAAGATCTGGAAAAGATAATATTTAAAAATATATAAAATAAATTTTAATTCCAACCTATAAAGATGAGCCTGGTGAATATTTTGGTTTGTATTCTTTCAAAAAAAGGTGGTGATGATGATAACTGACTTACTGAGTTCTTACTATGTCAAAGATTATTTGACTACTTTATACCTTTTATATTATTTAATATATACAATATTATTATCCCTGTTATATAGGCATGGAGAAGTTAATAAGTAGCCGAACCAGGAATAGAAACGATTCAATCAGATAGAGTAGGGCTCCCAATTAGAACCTGCAGATAGATGATAGGTAGATGATAGATAGATAGATAGATAGATAGATAGATAGATAGATAGATAGAAATAACTACAGGTTTTTTGCAATTAGAGCCACCTCACCAGAAGTATATGATCACACACATACACACACACACACATACATACATACTATTATAACATACATATGCATATACATTCATACACACACACACACACACACGTGTGTGATTTTGTGATATAATAATAAATATGTATTTTAGTCTTTTTCCTAAGTCCTGGCCAGACCCCCTAAAGCCCTTGTAGTTTCCTAAGTATTAAGAGCCATAGGAACTTCTATTGTTACAATATTTGGTTTTTGTTCTTAGCTCTCAAAACAGCTCTGGAGTGATAAAGTAAAAGGATGATCTTTCGTCATTTATAAAAAGCCTCTCTCAACCACACCTGAGTTTATGTTAATGATGTGACTTTTGGAAAGCCTCTAACGATGGGAGGGGCTGATTACCAGGGCAATTTATCATGTGATGAAAGTACTGGAAAGTTCAGTCCCACCCCCACCATGAGGGAGAGGGGTTTGAGGTTGAATTAGTCCCCAATCGCTACTGAATTAAACAGGCCTACTTACTGAAGCGTCCGTGGAAAACCTTAACCTAAGACTTTGTTTTTGTATGAAAGCAGTGATTCTAAAAACAACATGGAATCTACACTTAGATACTTCTTTAAACTCTGACGGGATCCCAGGGACAATTTGGGTATGATAGTAAAAGAGGCCAGGATAAGAATGAAAAAGAGAAAACAAAAGAATTGTTTCCAAAAACATTGTCACTTTGTAACACTTGATTGGTTTTAAATAGTGCTATTTACTTCACTAAATACCTTGTAACTCGTTATTTTTGGACTTCTAACTAAAACACGTTTTAGCAAATGGCAAGCGCACACACATACACACACACGCTTATATACAAGACCAAATGCTTCATGTTGCTTGTATTTTAAACTGCCATTAAAAGATTAATCAATTTACCAGTATAAAAGGAGAGAGTGCAGTCTAAATACGTATTAGCAAATATTTCCAATTTGTGCATATTTAATAGTTGTTCACACAGTCTTCATTTTTTTCCAATTTTCATTTTTTTTAATTTAAATTCAATTAATTAACATATAATGTATTATTTGTCTCAGAGGTACAGGTCTGTGATTCATCAGTCTTATGTAATACCCAGTGCTCATTACAGCACATTACCTCCCCAATGTCCATCACCCAGTTACCCCATCCTTCCACCCCTATCCCCTCCAGCAACCCTCAGTTTGTTTCCTATGATTAAGAGTCTCTTATGGTTTTTCTCCCTCTCTGGTTTCGTCTTGTTTCATTTTTTTCTCTCTTCCCCTATGATCTTCTGCCTTGTTTCTTAAATTCCCCATATGAGTGAGATCATATGATAATTGTCTTTCTCTCATTGACTCGTTTCACTTACCATTATACCCTCTAGTTCCATCCACATCATTGCAAACGACAAGATTTCTTTTCTTTGATGGCTGCATATTATTCCAGTGTGTGTGTGTGTGTGTGTGTGTGTGTGTGTGTGTGTGTGTGTATACCACATCTTCTTTATGCATTCATCTGTTGATGGACATTTGGGCTCTTTCCACAGTTTGGCTATCATGGACATTGCTGCTATAAACATTGGGGTGCAGGTGCCCCTTCGGATCACTACATTTGTATCTTTGGGGTAAATACCCAGTAGTGCAATTGCTGGGTTGTAGGGTAGCTCTATTTTCAAATTTTGAGGAACCTCCATACTGTTTTCCAGAGTGGCTGCACCGGCTTGCATTCCCACCAACGGTGTAAGAGGGTTTCCCTTTCCCCACATCCTTGCCAACATCTGTTATTTCCTGACTTGTTAATCTTAGCCGTTCTGACTGGTGTGAGGTGGTGTCTCATTGTGGTTTTCCCGATGCCGAGTTGTGTTGTGTTTCCCCGATGCCGAGCGATGCACTTTCTCATGTGTCTGTTGGCCATTTGGATGTGCACGTCTCTAAGGAAAGCAGAGGACCACACATACATGCAGGTGCTACACCATTCCTTCAGTGTCAGTCTTAGAATTGCAACTTCGAAAGTTGTAGCTTTAAAATACATATATAATTGAAATTTTACCAGGAAAAACCTTTATATTAATGTTGAAACACATGGAGTAAGGTGTTATTAACATTTTACAATTCGTTGTTTTTTTTTTTAAAGATTTTATTTATTTATTTGACAGAGAGACAGCCAGCGAGAGAGGGAACACAAGCAGGAGGAGTGGGAGAGGAAGAAGCAGGCTCATAGCGGAGGAGCCTGATGTGGGGCTCAATCCCAGATCGCCGGGATCACGCCCTGAGCCGAAGGCAGACGCTCAACGACTGTGCCACCCAGGCGCTCCTCAAAGATACTTTTTGAAGAAACTACTGTCCCAACTTTTAATAGCTTTGTAGTTAATAATTACTAAGTGATTTTCCTCCTTCATTTATCTTGGTTAAAATTGTTTTTAAGAAATTTAGACTAAATCACAACACCATGATCAGGAGCAATGTCTCTGGATTCAAACTACATGAATTACTTGTAATATGGAAATAATAATAGTATCTCCGCAGCATTGTTGTTAGGACTAAATGAAACGACACTTCTCAAAGATTATCCATGGCCTGAAAACAGAAATATTAACTAATATTATCTAATGGGGGAGAAATCTGGGCCTTCGATTTTAATTTATCTATGTAAGCAGAAACTAGCTCTACTAGCATGTATTTCCTTGGCTTCTTTTTCAACAGACATGTGGCAACCTTCTATTAATCAAGAATTCTAGTATGGATCTATAATTTTTATTAAAAAGTTAGTGGTTTTACTGTAAAGCACACTGCTCTACACTTGAGCAGTTATGTAGACTAGTTTCCCTTAGAGGATTTGTCAGGGAAGTAATCTTGAGCCCAATATTGCCCAATACCTATTAAGTTTTAGATGAAAAGAAAAAAAAATTGGTGGAGGCTTGCCGTAAGGTTATGAACATTGCACCCATTAGTATAGATCACTGGTTTTTAAACATTTTTGCATTGTCGTTGTTGCTTCAACAGGCAAAACCATTATTCTCCAAGGAGATCTTACACAGAACTTGAGATGAAACAGATTTTTAAGAATTTGCTCAGGTTGAAGCATGTGAGGACCACCACAAACACATAGTCATTCATCAACCCTTTTGGCCCCTCTGCAAAATCCTCTGATTTTGAGGATCGAAAACTACTCCGTCCGAGAGTCAATTTCTGCTCTTGTATCATCAAAGAAGTCAGAGAGCCGTGTACTCAGCTCATATTGTATTGGTTTCCCATTCTTTGAATCACTCAAAAATCATTATTAAATGCCCAGATTTCTCCCCCATTAGATAATATCAGTTAATATTTCTGTTTTCAGGCCCTGAAGCCATGGATAATCTTTGAGAAGTGTCGTTTCATTTAGTCCTAACAACAATGCTGCGGAGATACTATTATTATTTCCATATTACAAGTAATTCATGTAGTTTGAATCCAGAGACATTGCTCCTGATCATGGTGTTGTGATTTAGTCTAAATTTCTTAAAAACAATTTTAACCAAGATAAATGAAGGAGGAAAATCACTTAGTAATTATTAACTACAAAGCTATTAAAAGTTGGGACAGTAGTTTCTTCAAAAAGTATCTTTGAGGGGCGCCTGGGTGGTGCAGTCGTTGAGCGTCTGCCTTCGGCTCAGGGTGTGATCCCGGCGTTATGGGATCGAGCCCCACATCAGGCTCCCCTGCTGGGAGCCTGCTTCTTCCTCTCCCACTCCCTCTGCTTGTGTTCCCTCTCTCGCTGGCTGTCTCTATCTCTGTCGAATAAATAAATAGAATCTTTAAAAAAAAAACCAAACCAAACAAAAAGCATCTTTGACTCTAATACAGATAAATTACATCTTCTATATGATATTTATTAGTAGGAATATTCACTTAATCTAACTCCTATAATTAAGATAATATTAATATAATTAATATTTATGCATGCACATGGACACACACACGTACACGCACACACACACACAAGAACAATGTCTGGCTCTGAGCCAGACATTGTTCTTGACATTGCTGAAGGATGGTGTTGACACGACTGCTTCTTGGGCTGAGCTGTATTATATTTGGAAGGAGAGGAGATAAATAACAAATTAGTTTTTAAAAAAAGTATACCAATCATTATCACATACACTTGTAAATTCTGTGAAGATGATTAAAACAGGGTATTACAATAGAAGGTATGGGTTGCAGCGGGATCATTTTGGACAGGGTCAGTGAGGAAGTTCTCTCAGGGGGAGGTGATGTTTGGGGAGTGGCCGAAATTAACGAGTTAGTCAGGCATCTGAAGATCTGGAGAGAAAGCCTTCTGTGAAGAAGGAAATGCAAGTCCACAGCACTAAACTCTACTGAGTTGGGCTTATTTGAAAATCAGAAAGAAGGGCAGCATTTAGGAAGGTGAGTGAGAGGAGCAGAGCGGATGCCTGCTCTAAGATGGTACGTAAGACTCAGACTTGTAGAGCCCAGTGAGGAGGTCAGACTTTATCCACGTGCAGTAAAATACCATCAGAGGATTTGGGGAAGAAGGGATTTGTTACATCTTAGGAAGATCTCTCCGACAGACAGGAAGAGAGAACGGTCCAGGAGCAAGAGAGCAAACAAATAGACTCTTTTTAACATGCTTTCACAGACCAGCAGCTTAACCTCTTTTGAGAATTGCAAAGTTCTTTTTAAAATGTCTTCAGAAAACAATGAATATATCTGGTTTAAACACTAAGAAGAGTCAAATGTCTGCCAAGCAATTAGTTTGTATCTATTTGACGGATGATTATGGATCACATTACTGATAACTGTGTTGCTTCCTGGAGTGCAAGTAAAAATGTAGGGAAGCCCACGCAGCCCCTATGTGCACAGTCTGTATCACTCACGATGCTTTATTTCAGTTCCTTCTTCTCTCCTTGTCTTATATTTCTCACTTACATTCAAACATGTTACAATGTATAATGCATAGCTATATAGTGTGCAGTGTATAGCTTTGGAATCAGCCTTTAATCCTTTGTTTGATTGGGTTTTTAAAATTTGAATAAGTGGAAGTAGAGGAAGTCATGGTTGGATGATTAATAACCTAATTACTCATTAAAAATTAGATAGATGTACAAATTCCTAGGCATTACATCAAAGCATGTCCCATGTGTCACTTAAATTTCAACAAACTGTAGTAGATTTTTGTGTTGTATAGTCATATTCATTACCAAAATAAATAAGCACTGTGGCTCTCCTCTTTAGAGGAGACAATGAGATTGCAATATACATTATAAAAGACTGTTATAGAGTTAATCCTAGATTCTTAATTTATAAAAAGTTACTTAAAACCAGAAATTACAGCTCATTATTTTTAATCACAATTATAGATTATGTTTGTTTTTATAAGTAATTTCATAATTTACATATGTATATGATTTATTTCAAAGATCCTTCCCATATTGTAACTACGTATATTGTCATCACTGATTTATGGAGCATTCCATGTGACTTTCTTAACCTGCTTTAATTTTATGACAGTTGTGGATATCAATATATTTGCATATAGAATTGTACATACGCAGACGTGTTTATCATATTCAATGTCACGATTGAATTTTAGTATTTTTACATTAAATGAGTTTGGCAAATATATATAATGACTGAGATTTTTTATTAAAGTTTTAGAACTGTTAGCATCCCATGGAAGACAACAGAAAATGTACTCAACCAGGAATACTAGATCAAGCTTTAAAAGTCAGAAAATAGTGTCAAGGAAATCTACTGTGATTGTCCATAAATCAGTGTGTGTAAGAATTAAAAATGTGACAGTGTTCTAAGTTAGACTTCATGAAAAGCCTATAAAGTCTTGAGAGCATGTCTTGACATTTAAAGTATATGCAGCAACTCATTGCATAAAATGGCCTGGTTCCCAAGACAGCAGCTCAAATATGTTCTATGCCCGAGAAACATCTGCAAAGTTGCCCATGTTTTGCAAAATTTTGTTTGCCAATGGGAACACAGATCGAACGATTCAAAACAGAGCATAACCCTAAAAGGCAGAAGGAAAATTAAGATAATTATATCTTTGTCATTGTGTGTTATATTCCAAGGTCACACTTTATGTCAAAAGCTTTAAAGATTTATTTATTTGAGAGAGCCAGAACGAGCAGGAGAAGGGACAGAGGGAGAGGGAGAATCCAGAAGCAGACTCCTTGCAGAGCACAGAGCCTGATCCAGGGCTCGATCCCTGGACCCCGAGATCATGACCTGAGCCAAAATCAAGAGTCAACCTTAACTGACTGAGCCACCCGGGCACCCCTATGTCACAAGCTTTAAATAAAAATTTACTTTACAAATTAATGTTTATTTTTGCAAGTGTTTACATCACATAACATGGAATCTAGTGATATTTATTATCTATTTGTATCTGTTAATATCAGGAGATGCTATAATAAGGTGCATGATGACAGCTCATATAGTATTTGTTGATTAATCGCTATTGAGTAATTAATGTGTTTAATGTTTTATAATTTTTACATGAATTGTCACTACATTTTCATAACAATTCCATGAATCAGATATTTTTGTTGCTTTACGTACAAATAAGAAAATTCATGCACATAAAATTTAAATTATATATTCAACTACTAAGGAGATTGAGGACCAACACTGACCTATCTTGGTCAGTGCATATTGAGCAAGTCATACAACATTAAAGAAAATCCTTTCTAAGTTGAAATTTTGAGGTTCTCTTGACTTTTTGTCCTAGCAGTAGACATGGTTCTGTTAAATAAAATTCATAAGCAAATGTACCTTCTTCTAAGTACAGTCATCCTCCAGATGGCGAGTTATTTTTTCCTCACTATATTCTCCAAGGCTTTCCTTCACTATCCTTCATCTGGGTAACAATTGCATCTTTCAAAACAAAAGGAATCATGTGTTCTCAGAGCTGAGAACTCTAAATTTCTGCTGTATTATCTCTTAGCCCTCTATACCCTGACACCCTCCCTTTTTTCTGTCTCGTATTGCTCCTAGATTTGTGTGTATGTGATTTTTATTTTGATGCATTAAATTTAGAGAAAGTTTGCAGAAGTAGTGTACAAGAAATTATGGTCTATCTTTTATGCAATTCAGAAATTATCTACTTTATTGTTCTCTCTTATATACACACACATTTTTCTTGACCATTTAAATAAGCTGGAGATGTTATTAACTTTTCTCTTAAATATTTCAATGTATGTTTCCTTAGAAATTCTCTGACATAACCACAGAACATTAACAAAATCTGGAGAGTTTTCATTATTACATTATCCCAATCCATACTCAAACTTTTTCATTGCTCTAGTAATGTTTTATAACTATTTACTCTGTTCCAAAAACCCATCCAAGATGATGCATTCATTGTATTTAGTTTCCCTGCTTTTTTAGGCTCTTGAAATCTGGAACATATGCTGTCTTTGTCTTTCTTGATATTGACATTTTTGGGCTATAGGCCTGTGGTAATAGGGTAATAGGATACCTATTACCTCCCTCGTCTTGGGTAATAGATATTTTCTGATGATTAGATCCAGGCTATGCATAGAGTGTTGTATTTTATGTCCAGATCGAGATAAAGAACAAGTCCCTAACTCTAAAATTTTTTCATGCTTCTTCCCAGTGAGCCACTTCCATCCACCCTCAAGAGGCAATAATCATTATTTTTTTCATAATATATTTGTTTTGCCTGTTCTCAAACTTCCTATACATAATTTTCTAACAAACTGCTACGACTCTTTCCATTTTTTCCATGTTTCTCAGTCTGTGGTTTGCCTATTTTCTTAGAAGTATCTTTTTAGTGAACAGAAGTATTTAATTTCAGTGAAGGTCTAATTAATTTTTTTCTTTTTTTTTTTTCTGTCTAGTCTAAGAATACTTTGCTTAACCCAAGGTTGCAATGTTATTAAAATAATTTTGTGTGTGGAGTGAGATAGGAGTCTGAATTTTGTCCCCATATGTACATTCAGTTTTTCTACCACCAATTTGTCAAAAAATATTTGCCTTTATTTACTGAATTGCTTGGGTGCCATTGCAGGAAAATAATGAGGAGTCTATTTCTGGGCTTTGTGTTCTGTTTCATTTATGTGTTGCATTGTTCTTATTGGGTTTTATTTTAGCTTTATATTGAGTCTTGATTTCAAGACCTCCAAATTTGTTCTTCAAGATTTGTCTACATATACTAGGTCCTCGATATTTCCATATGAATTTTAGGATCTGTTTGTCATTTGCTATTAAATCAAACAAACACAAAAACCTCATCGATATCAGGATTAAGACTTATCAATTTGGAGAAGGTGACATTTTAAACATTTTGAGCCATCTCATCCGTGAATCTGATATATCTCTTCATCTTTTTGGGTCTCTTTCATTCCTCGTAACAATATTTTCCAGATTTTAATACAGAAAACTTGTTCATCCACAGCCTAACTTTTCTAATATATTTATCTTTTAACACCATTTTCAAATTATTTTTAAGCTATATTTTTCTATTTTACTCTAAATTATAGAAATTAAAGTGATTCTTATATATTGACTTAGTATCCCAGGAACTTTCAGGATTTGCTTTTAGTTTAGTTGTTGTTTTGCAGATCCCTTAGGATTTTATGTATTAAGATTCTGTATAGATAATCCTGCGTGTGAATAGGGACAGTTATATTTCTTTCACTTTAATCTTTACTCTTTATTTTTTTACATTTATTTTTCTCACCTTTTATTGTACTCACTTGTAAAATTGTGAACAGAAGTGTTGAGAAGTATTTCCTTGCCTTGTTTACGAAATTTGGGAGAAAAGTACTAAATCCTTTAGGATTAACTATGTTAGACAAGATTTTTTTAAAGATGCTTTTTATTCATTTCTATTTTGCTGAGGTTTTTTTAAAACATAAAAGTGTTTAATTTTGTCATGCAATTTTTAATCTATTGAGATGATTTTATAATTGTGCTCACTTTTTTCTGTTAATGTCATGATTGATTATTTTTATGAATTACTATTTCTGCTTTCTTGGGTTAAACATAACTTGGACAAGTTATATTTTGTTATACATTGGTGAATTTTATTTTATTTTCAAGGATTTTTTCATCTGTATTTATGATGGATATTTGTACTTTTTTTTGATAATTTTTCATTAGGTTTTGGTATTAAGGTTATGGTTTTAAGGTATTACGGCATCAGGAAATAAGCTAGGACACATACCCACTTTCTCTATATCCTAAAAGGATTTGGGTAAATTTGATTGCATTTCTTCTTTATTTCTTGAGAGATTTCATCAATAAAGTTATTTGTGCTTGAAGTTTTTGTTGTGCGAAGATTTGAATTCATTTGAAAATGAATGAAAGTAAATGCCTCTGCCCTCAGATTGGCCTTAGTTTGGTCTATCTGCTTGTTTTTTTGAAGATTGTTTTAACTACTTACTTTGAATGTTGTGTAGATTTGACCTCACCTTGAACCTGTGAAACATTCTTTCCCTGGACTCCAAATCTTCATTAACAACATTTTAATCAACCTTCACTTTTGTGTTCTGGAACTAATTCTTAATAAAGCATAACTATGTCATGTGTAAATGGGGGAAAGATTTGAGGTTCTTTCGTTGTGGTCATAACGTTATGCTTTTTTATGAAACTTCATTCATTTAATTTATTAAGTAAATTTATATATTTTTTTACCGAACACTATTATGTTAGGTAAATGAGAAGATGTAGAAAGTTTCTAAATAAAACTGACTGTAAATGAGTGAAATTTTAAGAAAGAGCTAAAGCTGAAATAGTCTTATTTCTGTCCTCATCTTATTATAGTACGACTTTATAAGGCAAGAATAAGGGTACTGATTGCCTTATTTTTTCAGTCTGGTGTTTTATAATTTGTTAATAATATGGTTCGTGGTTCCTACCAAGCCGATACAAAAACGCTGAACAAATGTGAACACACTACTAAAGTTCGCTACTAACGCTTTTTATAGTTTTCTGCGTTCAGATAGGAAGGGAACAATTTTCCTGGAAATAAGATAGAAATAGAAAACTTTTTTTTTTAAAAGATTTTATTTATTTATTCGACAAAGATAGAGACAGCCAGTGAGAGAGGGAACACAAGCAGGGGGAGTTGGAAAGGAAGAAGCAGGCTCACAGCGGAGGAGCCTGATGTGGGGCTCGATCCCAGAACGAGGATCACGCCCTGAGCCGAAGGCAGACGCTCAACTGCTGTGCCACCCAGGCGCCCCGGAAATAAGAAAACTTTTGAAGGTTTCTGTAATAAAATAAAAATGATGCACTTACCTCACTTGCCAATTATTAAGAACTAGTCTGCCCGCACTAGAAGTATAAAAAAAAATATGTAAAAGTAGACCGTGTATGAAAATGTGACATATAACACTGTATGTACTATATAGACTGAGATGTTTGCTAATAATATGGTGTCAGGAAGGGTGCCGAGTCAGAAAGAGTTCACCTTTCATCAATTGCTATTTATTGCTATTTATTGTTGCCTAGAAGTCAATACAGAGCATGCTTTCTTTTGAGATTGCATATTGTTTAAAGAAAAATGTTAAGTTTTCATTTCAGCAAATATCAAAATCTTTCATATTATATACATTTTATCTTTACTCTTGGATTTTGCACTCCTTTAGAGATAGTATTGTGCATCATTAATTTTTGTACTTGGTTCTCTCTGAAGGAGTGCTCGTTAAATATGTTATTTGGAAATATTTAAACTTGATGGATTAAAATATTTTGGTAATATGACTGTCTGTTCATCCATTAATGGACCCAGATTTCTCAAAAGACCTAATAAAATCTGTGTTAGAAAGTTATATTGCCTTCATATCCAAGTAACTTCTGGTTTCTCCATTAGAAAGTCCATATTCCATGATTAATTAATTAAGGCTGTATAAACTTTAACAAAGACTCTTTACTCACTTGTGAAAACAGAAGATTTCTAAGTTTAGTTCTGTGCTTTGTCTGATCTCTTTCTGAAGACAGATGACAAAAGCAGCCTATTTAAATTTCTAAAATATAACACTCCAGGCCTTATAATATTTTATTCAAGTTGATTACTGCATCATTAATTGGAAGAATTTATTTTCTTGATCCTCTCATAAGAATTTTTTTATTTATCAATCTTTTACTTGAAATGATCTTGATATAGTTTGAAATGCAATTTCCTCTTTTCTTAGCATTATATCACATTTGAACCAGATTGAATGACATTCCCAGAAGCAGAATATATCAGATTCTATTGTTTGGTTTTTTTTTCTTTTCAAGATATTGAGTAGAAAGGTCACTTTACTGTTTCCAATAGTGAATCTTTCATTTAGAAGTATGGGCAAAGTAAAATTTAAGGGGATCTTGGCATCTAGGTTAGGATTGCTATAGTCATATTTTACCACTTGGCTTCAGTTAATTTTTCCAGGAGGATGCCACAAATTGCAGAGATACTATTTGCTTGAAAATGATATTAGATTTTCTTTTAAGATGTTTGTCCACAAAATTCGTCCCCCAAACCTCTTTATATATAAATAAATTTCGTAGAGTACTCTCTTACCAGATAGCCAAATATGATTAGCAGGTTTTTTTCCTTTGTTTATAAACAAAGAGCTAAACCTTATCATTAGAAAGTGATATGACACTGAGTTTTCTGCATAAATAATAATATGAGATATTTTATAGTGGATGAATTATACCACGTCACCTGTAATACTGCTGACACATTTTTGGAAAAAAAAAAGAAGTATTTAGTTTAAAGGGAAATGTAGAAAAATGACAGCTCTAATTTAATTTGTCTTGACACATAATCATGTGAAGGTAACTAACATATTGAACTAGCATTTTGTCACTTCTGGTGAAGTATAACCATGAAACTGTGCCACGATAATTACTTTTAATAAATTACTGGCATTATTAAAGTGCATGAATGCACAACTTTCAGCTTGCCCCAGTTTGTCTACTTTTATGTTACGGACGCCATAATTTTCTCTTTTACTTTGGGATGGCTTCTGTGCAGAGGAACTCTAAATCTTTCCCATCCCATAAATACGTGAACATAAACCCATGATTTATTGCAATTTAGCTTCTGTTTCTGTGGAGGAGGTTTACTGTGCTGAGAAAACTCATTAATCTCATTCACAGTTCGTAGTATAAACATAACCTTTACAATATATAACAGAACAAATTATGTGTTTGTGTGATTTACCGTTTCTGTTTTGGACAGAGAACAAATTGTAGTGTTTTTTCTACTTTTAGTTTCAATATTCATTGATAAATTTGCACTATTAACCCAAACCAGGTATAAAATACGTTATTTTTCATTTTGACATGTGTTTTTGCATTTACTCACTCTAAAAAGAAATACCAAGACGTGATTTGACAAGAAACAAACTTGAGTAAAACTGTGGCTGTGTTTGTATTTTATGAAACTGGCTTGTGATACTGAGTGTGATTCTGGACACAATTTTTTATCCACGTGTCGATATCTTTTAAACTCCATATTAATTTACTAGAGAATTTCTTTACAAGAAATGGACTTAAAAACATTATACCCTTTTAATTTGTGCAGAATAACTTCTTTATTTTGTGCTCTAGACCGTTTTTGCTAAGTCATTACAGAATCCCCCTAGACCTGCCAGTTGAGTTTTAAAGGTGTAACTGTGGTAATAAGAAGAAAGTTCGGCTACCACCTGATGAGTTTTGTTCTAAATCCTTTCTCATCTGTTCACTTGTCTTTGCAGTTTTCTGGAAGTTTTATTTTGTATAATTTTTTCTCTTTCCAAACATTTGGATTAAATAAGATCATGCTTAATTTCTTACATCAAATTGGACTTTCTCAGTGAAGGCATTCCAGCATCATTTATCGGTTTGCAAAATGATAATTCCAACAATTAGTGGAAGGGAATATTGCTTTTTGGGGTTCATAATCTGCAGTAGAAACATTTTATTTTTATGTAGCTATGGTTTGAAAGCAACAAATTGTTAACTCATCATCAATTAAAAGGCTATTTTAACTTGTTAAAAAGCATTTTTGTTAAGAAATTCATAATCATCCAATGAAAGTATAATTTTTTTTATTTACTTGGATAGACAATTCTGAGAGGTATTCATGAGGGACCTTCCCCCCGGAGAAATCCTGCTTGTGAGCACCAGGGTGGCTTTAAAATGTATTCTAGTAAATCAAGAACACGTTAGAAGGACATCCACTCATTATTTCTCCTTCTTCTTGGTCTGTCATACCTGAAAGCACATCCTTTCACTGTCAACCAATCTGTTGTCCCCAAGCCTGTCAGAAAGGCAGTAGAGGGCACTGTGAGAATGTGACAATACAGCAAAGACATTGACTCCTTCCAGCAGGATACTGTGAAATGTAGGAGACAAAGAAGGGGGGTCATTTTCAACCCTAAATTATCCTTGATTTGCTGATTCTTGAATGGAGAGTCATCTGTCAAAATCTGCTGTTTACCAAATGAATGTCTGATATTCACCGGGCTCAAATCTCAGCCTCTTGAAGGCTTTCCTCTGGACCAGACTTGGACAGTAGGTCAACGTGCATCAGCATATGGCTTAATTTCTCTCTGAGAACTTCATGCATAATACTCTGATAAACTGTGATTCTACCCATCTGTCCATTTTCTTGCCCCTTTGATCCTGGTGCAGATACAGCAAAGCTCTTACTCTGACTGCCTAAAACAAATTACTTTTGAAAAAGAAAACTCTCAAATTCAATGTACCTCTATCATTTCCCTACTACCAAAGTGTCCTGGCAGATTGTGTATGACGATGGCCATTTTGGAACGGGATTTGAGTGAATGAGAGCACCATGGTTGCCTCACAGAACAGCACCATGATCCGACGCCTAATTTCCTGGTTGCTTTTTACTTTGTGCTTCTTAGGGGGGCAAAGTATTCTCTGACCAACTTACCTGAATTACTTTCTTTAATCCAGTTCTATGGGCCTTACATTTTGTGAAAATTTGTCCCCGTTCACGATAACCAGTCGACTTTCAGCTCTACTATTCTGCACTCAAACTCTTCTTTTTGGCTTTCCATGAGTATTTAGTAGAAAATTCAAAATATTGCACCAATTATTGCTAGCCAGACACTATTTATTATCTAAGTATCTACTCAGAAACACTTGCTCCTGGTCGTCTCTCTTTTTTTTTTTTTTTTTAAAGATTTTATTTATTTATTTGACAGAGAGAGAGACAGCCAGCGAGAGAGGGAACACAAGCAGAGGGAGTGGGAGAGGAAGAAGCAGGCTCCTAGTGGAGGAGCCTGACGTGGGGCTCAATCCCGTAACGCCGGGATCATGTCCTGAGCCGAAGGCAGATGCTTAACCGCTGTGCCACCCAGGCGCCCCTCTCCTGGTCTTCTCTTAAAAGATTATTACAAACACAAACATTGCAATTTCTACTTTTTATTTCTATTATTACCTTTGATAGCTCTCTGACTCGTTGTGACTAGAAAAATAACCAAAGAACTGAGAATACATTTACCTCTGAACATTATGCAACATATATTTAAATGTTCACAATAGATCAGAGAATGATAAAAAGGGGCAGAGCATTGCACACAAACACACTTATACCTACTAGCTTATGTATTTTCCAAATTAGTGCTATTTCAGGAAAGCATGTTGAAAGATAGTTTAAGAATTCCATACTACGTTATCCTTAATGTCTTTATATTTGTAAATAAAGCCTGAGGAGCAGCTGAAGAGTGAAACCCACTTGCAAAATCTGCTGTCAGGTATTCTAGATTGTAGCAGACGCACAGAGATGCAGTGGAACTTCAGCTCTTGGGACAGAAAGCAGTTGAGTCATTCAGAGCTAAATGTATGTGACCCAAGATCATTGAGAATGTGCACAGAAGATATTTTTTGAGATAACATAGTTGTTTTCTTGTACATTTATTTCATATGATTAATATGTAATTTCATAAGTGTATGAAATTCTTGATTTTCAAAAATAATGAACCAATATTAAAATATCACAGTGAAAGAAAAAAGGCAAAAGATGAATTGGAAATATACTTTTTGTTCTCAGGCTGAAAGATCAGCACATAATTTGATCTGAAACTAAAGGTGTGCTTTATAGTAAAGTGGGTAATGTATTGCTATTATATTTTATATGTGTGTTCCGTCCTTACCACTTCCCTGCGGCTTTAGTCCTCCACACCTCCCCCCAACACCCTGATAACTGCCAAATTTTCCCTTAGTGGTTAAGAACACCTGGTGATTGTTCCTTTCCCAAGAGCGACTTTTCAGAAATTGGTGGGATAATCAGTGTGTGTTTATATACTATGGTAAGTTACCATGTAAAATACCTCCCTAGCCCCTGGTATCTTACAGTAAAACAAAATGTGCTGACACTTGCCAATTTCATTAGATCAGCAATTTTACTGGCATTAGTTTTGCAAGCATTAAGTTTTTGGAGGCAACATTAAATAAGGTTTATTTTCTGTTTAAAATAAGTAAAGAAAAATAGTCACGATGCGTTAAGTGCTTATCATGCATCAGACACTCTAATGACCATGTGATGCGTCATCTCTAATCCTCACGACAGCTGTGTTCAGCCAGTCTTATCAGCATTTTATAACCAGGTAACCGAGGCTCAGAGAGCTGAAAATGTTGCTGAATGCAGAGCCAGTATGCAAAGCCAGGCCCTCTGAGAGCACAATCCTTGCTGTCTCGAACGGGTCCCGCTGCCATTCACCACTGTGTTCTTCCTTCCTGTCGTTCAGGTCCGGGTTTGGACTGAGTTTTCCCCTTACATATTAGCGGTTACATTCTTCAGCACCCCATGGAGGACCCTGTTCGGAATAAGGATTCTATTCATACTTTTTCTGACCTTTCCTCAGTATTGGACCATTCTCTTGAATTTGTAATGGTCCACGCAGAGACCGGACCTAAGTCTGTGCTGAGCTTTAGAGAGCATTTATTTGAAACAGCAGCTAGGACAAGCCCAAAATTAATTCTGGAGAAGAAATAATAAGCCTGCCCATAGTACATCCACATAAGTACTATGAATTGTGGCAGTCATTTTTCTCTAGACACAGGATTTTTATTTGAGAATTCACATGGAAAGATTTCACATTGAATGTCAGTATTAGGAATTCTGTATCAGACAAACAGTTTTAATGTTTTTAGGATTTTTCAAAATATTTATATTTTGTAAACAGCAATATGTTTCCATACTTTTATTAGTGTCCACAAATTTTGTAAGCAGATCGTGCTCCCCTTCTAGTTAATATACAGGATAGTATAGCTTACAACTTAATCAATTTTCCTCATTTTTGTTATTAACCTTTTGTCTTGTTGCACAGTGTTTACTTCACCATGATTTGCCACACATTTATTTTTAATTAGCAGTATCTTTAAGGAAACTACACATTATAACCTTATACAACAGGCAAGGCAGTAATAACTCGTAAGTACATAAATAAATACAATCTTGTATCACTAACAGGATAATTTTGCTTGTGTCTTGTCAAACGTTAGAGACTCATGCATAGTTACAGTTCCCAGAGACCTGATGTCTAACGCTTGATCGCAGCCAGCATCGCTCAGCCAGATGACGGCAGTAGCTTTCGAACCGCTCTCATGGTAGCCTTTCCACAGAGCAGCCAAAGTGATGTTTCCAAAGATTAACAGTAACATGTCACCACCTTCTATGTACTTTAAAATGTATTTCATGACCTTGCAACGTAGTTAAAATAAAATCCCAGATTCCTCAACTTGCCGTAAGAGATGCTTGCTCAACTGAACTCACCCGTATCTCTAACCGTATCCTAGACTATGGACAATCTACCTTGATCTGCTTCTCCGTGCTTTTAGGTGCATATTCTCTCCTCTCCTTCACTTCACCCCAAACTCTCCTCTGGGCAACCTTGTCTCAGTTACACAGACTGCTTGTGAAAACGCCCATTCTAGATCATCTGTTCTCAACTGATCCCTGGGGCTATTCTCTTACATAACCCTAATTTGACTGTAATCACAACAGTTGTCACAATTTATCACTATGTGTTTGTTTATTGCATGCCTTTTTCTAGACTACAAACTCCCCAGAGGAAGGAAGAATGTCTGATATCCAGCAGCTATTAGAGCAGTCACTTAGCTTGGATCATTAAAGCATAATTGTGGGTACTTACAAAGACATTTTCCTAAAACATAGATTATAAATATCTTCTTATTTATCACTGTGTTTCACCACCAATTTAAAACCCAATGACATTTACTCAATTATTTACTTAAAATTAAAATTAAGCCTGTGGAGGTCATAGCACCATTTAGCGAATTCCATTTAAAACTGCAGTTTCCACTGTGAGATCACTGTGACGTCACGTTATACAGAATTGTTGAGCCATTAAAGATCCAAGATATGTATTTTGCATTTGGAGAAGAAAGTTGAGTATTTGTATGCAACAGTTCTTCAGTATTTAGTGTATAAATCTATATTGCAGCTCTCTTTGTGACAGGATAGAGGCGTTATCACAGAGGCAAATAGGGTATGATTGAAAAATAGGTATTATGTTGATCACTAGAACGGCTGCTTCGAGTCTCTGCCGTTACCGAGCCTTCGAGAACAGAGTTTGATGGTATGAGCTGTTCATGAAGAGCTTGTTTACACTTGACATATAATTCTACATATTAATTTAATGGCTACAAGCTGTGCTAATCAGGAGACACATTTTTACTACTTCTTACTTCCGTGTGTTTATATACTGTCATTACGCCGCCTGATTTTCATTTTGCAAATCCTGCTTTCTCTTTAAGAGCAACTTAGATCCTCCAATCGCTCTAATTTCTACCTTTGAGTCGCACACTTGTTGCTATGCCATAACCACTTTTTTCTTCCTACTTAATTATGCGGGCTTTTTAAGCAGAACACCTGCTGAGGGGTTAGCTACTTTTGGAAAGATCCAATCATCTTTGGAGCAAAATGAAATCTAGGCACAGCGCCCCAATTATTATTAAGTGTTAGCATAATTGTAATTATAAGTAGAGTGTTTCATTATATTACATCTGTTGAAGCTTTGAATGGATCTCTGTAATGTGCTATATTAATAAGCAGTGAGGAACTGCTGACTTGGCGTCCTTTTGGATCACATTTGTGACAACAAAAGAGGTTATGAAAATGAATTCACCACAGGAGCCCTACTGAGTTAGTTGCTGTGATTCACAAGCTCATTATGGTAATAAAGCAACACGAGACAATAATGCTAGGGACTCGAAGAGACAAGAGATGCTCAGTATTGTTCCAAAAACATAATGAGGAACCAGTAAGAAGTGCTGGGAATCGTGCGTCATCTAGTTTAGCAGCTGTTGCAAGGCTGGGGAAAATCCGAAGTTCCTCTTCACCTTGCCCTTCTGCTTGATTCTTCCCCCTGCAGTTCTCCTGACTCAGAGGATACGGAACGTTTCCGTTACACGGAGGAATTATTGTCCTCGTGCTCTCAAGGTTGCGGAGTCACCTCTTCTATAGGAGGACACAGAAAAATGGCACAGAGCTGACCTTTGAACACGATGGGGTTGTAATTGTTCTCTGTCCTTTGTGATTTCCACATGAAGTGTCAGGGTTCAAACAGGCACATCAAACAGAGGTGACGAAGGCCGACGGGTGTTGAAGGAAACAAACTTTTGAGACTGGTAAATCTGGATTCTCTCTCTCTGGCATATACAAAGAAGTCAACATGTGTTTTGTACCGAAGCGTAAATAGCAAACCCCCCGCCAAATAGTCAATGGTTATTTTAAAAATATTGTTGAAAAACCTTCTTCATTTCCTCTAACATTGTCATGTTGACTGGAGCTAATTTATAGGATGTTTGTAACAAAGTAATTTAATAAACTGCTTCTTTCATCTGTTTGAAGACTCAACCATCACTGTTTCATTTTATTCATTTATTAAAATAAATTTCATTATTACATAGTTAACATTGAGTATTTTAAAATTTTATTATTAAGCAGTTCAAATTGAGTCTTAGGAAGTTATGGTCAGACAAATTTAATTCATCTGAGCAGCCCCGTGCAACTTTTCTTTGCATTTGTAGCAAATCTACTTGTTTCTATAAATAGATGTAATCTTTTTCTATTGCTGCGTAATAAAGCACTGTAAGGTGGTGACGTAAGAGAGCACCCATTCATTAGCTCACAGGTGTGGGTCAGAAGTGTGGGGACGATGTGCTTGGGTTTTCTTCTTAGGGTCTCAGAGGCTAAAATTCAAGATGTTGGTTAACCTGTGTTCTTGAGGATCTGGCAGAGAATTCATTGCCCGCGTCATTCAGTTGTTGGCAAAATACAGTTCCTTGCAGCTAAAAGACTGAGGTTCCTATTTCCCGGCTGGCTGCTGGTTGAGGGTCACTCTCAGCTCCTGGATGCTGCCTGTATTTCTTTCTACTTGTCTCTTACCCTCTTCAAAGCCAGCAGCACAGAATCTCTCCCGCATGGAGTTCCTCTCACACTAAATATCTCTGACCACCTCCCCCCAACCCCCCGTCTCTCACCTCTAGACTTAGATTTGAAGGGTCACAAAGCCCTCTAATAGAAAGCTTTCCTGTTGGAAAGTCAGCTGATCTGGAATCTTAATTACATCTGCAAAATACCTTTATAGCAGCACCCAGATTAGTGTTTTATTGGGTTACTGGAAGAACATATATGTACACTAGAGGCCAGACTACTGGGGACTATCACAAAAATCTGCCTCTCACTTGGTCCTTAATACAAACACATACTCAAAACATCAAGTAAATGCCAGAGAACTTGACTAGACTTATATTACCGGACAGTGAAATAAGGCAATGTTTTCAAAGTGCAGCACCAAAAATTTACATTGTAACTTTTCAGAAAATCTTTGATTTATCAAAAATAATAATTTATCATTTTTATGATAAGTTCTTTATTCATTCATGCAACAGATATTTATTGTATCCCTTAATACGCTCAACAGCTGGAGTTAAAAACTGTATGCTAGATCCATTCTCTCAGGGAACTTACATACACTTTGTGTGAGACACTGATAGAAACAGGAGATGTTGTTGCAAACAAGAATGATTCTTGTATTTGAGCATCTTATAATTTTGTTGTGAAAAAGACACAAAAAGAATAACTACAGGAACAATT
Source organism: Ursus americanus (assembly GCF_024610735.1). NCBI lineage: Eukaryota > Metazoa > Chordata > Mammalia > Carnivora > Ursidae > Ursus > Ursus americanus. The sequence continues at coordinate 37,486,219 of NC_142136.1, read as the reverse complement.
ATTTAATTACAGTTGTGGTAAGTATGATAAAAGCAAGAAGGTAGGACCCATTAAGACATGTATCAGAGACTTCCCTGAGAAAGTCACGCTGAAGCTGCCATCTGAGGACCAGGAAATTGTGAGGTAAGTAGTGACGGGAAGAAGGAACACAGGGTGCTGATGGGGAATCTTAGCTCTTCGGGGATGCATGAAAAATATTAGTAACATTTTGTCCTTTGTGTTAATACCCTGTAACACGGACTGAGAACTTTTTCTGTGTAGTAAAATTTGTGATCTTTCTATAATTAAATATATAGCTTCTTGAACTAATCATGGAAATAATTCTTGGGACAACTGTCATACTTTTGCCTTAAGGCATATGAATAATATGTCTTCTTCCCAGGTGGAATGCACTTAAAATTGTATTTCTCTCTCTCTCTCACACACACACACACACACACACTTCAGTAGGTATCTGGCACTCTTCTAAATCATTTACACATAATGACTCATTTAATCCTTATAATAACCCTATTAGGTTGCTACAATAATTATTTCCATTTTACATATGAAGAAACCCGAAACACAGAAATCAAGAGTGATCACAGGGTGAACAAAGAGTGTGACCTTAGTGATTGACTGCAAGGTTCATGACAGTAACTCTGACGCCAAGGTGGCCAATGCCAAGACGCTTGCAACACCTGGCACCTGGACCAAAATAACACTATGCTGTATGAACAGTCACTCTGTCTTTTTATCTTGGCCCATTTGTGTCACTGTATTCTGCCTTTTTTTTTTTTTTTTGCATGATGATGATTACCGATCAACTTTGAAAATAAATCACACCTGAAAAAATGTTGCTTTCTTCCTGCCTTTTATCGAACTGATACATTATTTTTAGAAAGTTCTCAGAAGTTAAAAGAGCACATTCTTTTGGAATGCCTGTCTATATTTAGTAAATATTTTATTTTCAGTATGGATGAAAATACATCTTTAAAGATATGTAAAAATATAATCAGGTAGCTTGAAATTATTGCAGAAATGTATTGAATTTGTCTATTTTATTTTAGGTATGCAATGATCTATGAAAAGGTCTGAGTTGTTTGTAGAATCAAATATGGCCATAAATTTTTCTTTAATACTGTTCTCTCTCTTCTCAGTATCAATCCTATTTTCATCTCTATGAGTCATTTCTCACAGCACAATAAGGAGCTGATAATTTTTTCTAAGGCTTGCTTTCCTTTTTGGATTAGGCAAGTAAAAGCAAAAAAGGTATACAGATTGGGAATAAAGAAGTGATTTGTCAATGATCAAAATGAAAAGATGGAGAATTTAATTAGAGACTTGGAACCCATATAAAAGAACTACTAGACATTCTAAAAAGGGGTAGCAAACTTTTTTTGTAAAGCACCAATGAGTGAACAGTGTGGGTCACGTAGTTGCTGTCACAAGGAGTTAAGTCCATTGCGCTGATATGAATGCAGGCACAGACAACATATAAACAAGTGGACGTGGCTGTATTCCAATGATACTTACTGAAGGTAAATTGTAAGGAGAAAAACCTTGCAGAAAAATAAAGGCGCGGATAAAGGTTTAAAAAAAAGTAATTTGTCTTCTTTTGTAGAAAAAAATATTCATACACAGAAATAATCCTAGGGCACCTATTAAATTGGACTAGACAAACAAGTGAATTTAGAAAAGTTGAATAATACATGTTGAAAATAACACAAATTAGTTGAATTTCTTTATACTAGCAAGAAGAAACCAAAATTAAAAAAACAGTTTACAGTAACATCAAAACATGTAATGCTTTGGATTCTTGGGATAAATTTTAAATACTATGTGCAATATTTTTATGAAAATTTTAAGCAATTTCTCAAAAAAATTAAATCCTAAGAAAAGGGAAGAAAAAAGAATCTATCAGGCAGTGTCCTCCAGCAACACAGAACCAGTAGGACGTATGTAAATAAAAGGAGAAATTTACTTTAAGGAATTGGCTCACTCATTTGTGGGGCTGGTAAACCCCAAATTTGCAGGACAGGCCAGCATGCTGGGAACTCTGGCAGGAGTTAATGTTGCAGTAATGAGTCTGAAGGAAATCTTGAATACTTGCCCTTTGGGGGGTCTCAGGTTTTTTCCTTAAGGCTTTCAATTGATTGGGTAAGGTACACTCATATTGTGAAGGATAATTTGCTTTACTGATTACAAGTTAGTAACATTTTGAAAATACCTTCATGGCAACATCCAGATTAAAGTTTAACTGAACAACTGGGTACTATAGCCTAGCCAAGTTGACACATATATTTAAGCCATCACAGTAAAACATATACAATGTTCATAAATTGGGAAACTCAATATTGTAAACATGATCATTATTCCCAAATTGATCTAAAGATTCAGTACAATCCCAAGAGAAATCCCTGCAGGCTTTTTTTTTCTTTTCCTTTCTTTGTTTTTTTTCGTAAAAATGTATAAGTTTCTTCTAAAATCTATAAATATTTGAAAGTGAAATAGTACAGCAAACAAAATTTTAAATGCAAAGGACAGAATTGGAGAATTTAAATATCTCAGTTTTAAAACTTACCATAAAGTCAAAATAAACAAGATAATATGGTGCTGGCAATAGGGTGGGCATAGAGGTAGATATTAGAGAAATACAGCCACAGCTATATGATGCATTGATTTTCAAAAAGGTGCCAAGATGATTAAATAGGGAAAGAATAGTCATTTCAAGAAATGATTTTGAAACAATGTGATATGATTTAGTATATATATATATACACATATATATATATATACACACACACACATATATATATATTCTCACACACATACATACATATTTACATCTACATCATGCAATAAATAAAATTTAATTCAAAGTGAATTATAAACCCAGTTGTCAAAGCAACAATGATAAAACTTCTAGAAGAAAACATAGAAGAAAATGTTTTGGGGTAGGCAAAAATGGCTTAAACAGTACACCTAAAAGCACCAAATTTGAAAGAAATAATTGATACATAAACTTTGTCAAAATTTAAAAAATATTTTGTTCTTCAGAATTCACCATTTCATTAACAAAATGAAACTATAAAACACAGATTGGCAGAAAATATCTGTAATTCATATATCTGAAAAAGGACTTCAATCTGGAATATATAAAACCTCTTATGAACCAGTAAGAAGATAATAAAAAATGTGCAGAGGACATTAAAGAGACAGAATGAAGGAAACTCTTCAAAAGCTGTTCAACACTATTAGGCATCAAGGAAACGTAAATCAGTACTACAGTGAGATACTACCGCAGATTACTACAATAGTTAAAATTTTAAAAAGACTGAGAATACAAACGTTACTGAGGAGAGGCTATAACTGGACCTTTGTCTCATACATTGCTGATGCATATTGTGGCACAAACACTTTGGAAAAAGGATATACAGTTTCTTACAAATTTAATATAACCATCATATGGCCTAACAATCCCACTCCGAGTATTTGACCAAGTAAAGTAAAACATACCTTCTCACAAAAACTTGAGGATGATGCTTCAGAATTGGCTTATTCATAACAGCTCAGAACTGAAAGAGTCCAAAATGTCTATCAAAAAGTGAATTCTTGGGGCACCTGGGTGGCTCAGTCAGTTAAGAGTCCGACTCTTGGTTTCAGCTCAGGTCATGATCTCAGGGTCATGAGATCAGCCACACGTGGGGCTCTGCACTCAGCTCAAGTCTGCTCTCTCCCTCTTCTTCTGCCCCAAACTCACCCCTGCCCCTTACTCATTCTCTCTCACAGTAAATAAATAAATTAATTGATTAATCAAATCTTTTTAAAAGTGAATTCTTTTTTTTAAAGATTTATTTATTTATTTTAGAGAAAGAGACAGAATGAGTGTGCAGATGAGTAGGGGGAGGGCAGAGGAAGAGGGAGACCATTTCAAGCAGACTCCCCACTGAGTGTGGAGCCTCACATGGGCCTTGATCCCACAATCCTAAGATCATGACCTAAGTCAAAATCAAGAGTCAGATGCTTAACCAACTGAGCCACCGAGGTACCCCCAAAAAGTGAATTCTTAAACAAATTATGCTGTTTATAAAAAGTAATACTAATTATCAATCTTTCAAAAAATAAACAACTGACGGGGTGCCTGGGTGACTCAGTCAGTTAAGCATCTGCCTTTGGCACAGGTCATGGTCCCAGGCTCCTGGGATGGAGCCTGTGTTGGGCTCCCTGCTTAGTGGGGAGCCTGCTTCTCCCTCTCCTTCTGCCCCTCCTCCTGACTCCTGCTCTCTCTTTCTCTCAAATAAATAAATAGAATCTTAGAAAAAAAAAAAAAAAGAACTGATGTAAAAGCACTGCAGATGAATCCCAAACACATTATGCTGAAAATAAGAAGTAGACATAAAAATGTACATACTAATTAACTCCATTCATATGAACTCAGATAGACAAAAAATAATCTATAGTAGAGAGTATGAGGTCTATTAAGAAGGGATGAAGGAACAACTTTGGGATGTAAAAAGTTATACTTAGTGATTGGAGTGCAGTTACATGGGTGTGTATGTATCTGTTCAAACTTACGAAACCCACTTAAAATGGGTCAGTTTTACTGTATGCAAATTATATCAAAATAAGATGATTTAAAAATAAAATCTCATTTTATGAAATACTTTTGGTTGTGTATTAATAATTTCATGTTCATCATTTGTCCTCAGTTACTTCCATAGTTTAATATTACTCACTTTTCCAGATTCATTTCGTACCCTCCAGCACCACTCATTATTGACAGGTTGAGCCACATATGGCAGAACTTTTCCGTTGATGATATTACTGGGATAATCGCGTAAAGCAGGGAGAGCCTTTGGACTAGATGTTAAGACTCATTTGTAAGTTCAACAGTTTTATGTTGTTGAGTGACGACAGATTAGAATGTTAAACCCAGTTTAAAATGAAAGGTGATGCACAATAATTGGATAATTGGGTAGTACACCAAATGCCACCTGGCACAAAAATAATAAGGTAGAATTAGGCATAAATTTTAAAATTAAAACATATCATCTTTGATGCTATGAGGAACCGTTAACTGAGCATCTCTTCAAATACATAGAAAGCAGAGTTACGAGCTCAGTGTTTGTGTCCCCCACAAAATTCGTTTGTTGAAGCCCTAACCCCCAATGTGATGGTATTTTTAGGTGCAGCTTTGGAAGATAATTAGGTTTAGATGAAGTCACGTGGGTGAGCCCCCATGCTGGGATTAGTGTTCTTCTAAGAAGAGGAAGAGAGACCAGCACTGCGTCTTTCTACCACGTGAGCACGCAGGGAGACCGTAGCCATTACTCGCCAGGAAGAGGACTGTTACCAAAAACCGAGTCTGCCAACAACTTGATCTGGGACTTTCTAGCCTCCAGAACTATGAGAAATAAATGTCTATTGTTTAGCCCACCCAATCTACGGTATTCTGTTTTAGCAGGCCAACCTAACTAAGGTGATCAGTTTCTAAAGAATTGTTTACCTCTCTTCTCACAACTAGTTGCTATATAAGATGATTTTTAGGTGATGTGTACTTTTAAAAATTCATATTCATATGTTTCTTCAATATCTGTTAGGAAAAGTACAAGGGTATGTCGAAACCATAACTTCATGTGAATTTTGGCTTCATCTAAAAATAGGTAGAAATGCATTCAAGGTCTATTCTACAAATATCAAGGAATATTAGTATTAGTAAACTTTAATTAGAAAAAAATTAGACAAAAATGATGAAGATGCTGCAAAATATAACAACTCAGTTATTAACAATTCCATTATTCAATTTCCAAATTACCTTGTTATTTTCCCTTTATTTTTATTTCAAATTCCACTGTTGTTTTAAAAAATACATATCATCAGAGGGGAGGGGGTCAGGGACTGGGATAGACCGGTGATGGGTAGTAAGGAGGGCACGTATTGCATGGTGCGCTGGGTGTTATACGCAACTAACGAATCATCGAACTTTACATCGGAAACCAGGATGTACTGTATGGTGACTAACATAACATAATAAAAAAACATTAAAAAAATACACATCATCATTAATTATACTGATTCAAGTGCACAAAATCGTTTCATTAATGGTTTAATATTCCTAGATACTAAACTGCCTGTTTTGTGTTACTTTAAATGCCGCTTGGGATGAATTTCCAGGCAATTTTTTTGGAAAAGTAAAGGAAGTAAACTGTCCTGTAACTAATGCTTATTTTTCTGAAGTCTTATCTCTGAAAGAGTACAGAACACCTTTATTTAGCTCACATCGTATAGTGCCTAGAAAGGGCTCAAAATCCTGTGCTTAAAAAAGACTTTTGCATAACTATTGCTCTGTAAGAAGCTACAGAACACACTTCTTCCATGCTCTGTCTGAGGAAAAGGCCGTGTTTCAGCACATGAAGATTGATATTTGATGCAATGAGGCTTCTTTTTTTTTACTCAGAAATTGCTGCTTATTTTGCTGAAATGCATCCTTAAGCATACTATTCTAGTCTTATATAAATCTGACAAGAACTTTCCAAATCAAGCACTAAGGTGGATGACTTTATATGGTATTAACAATTATTGATTGCTAGTAATCAATTATTGCCAAGGATAATTTGATGCAGCCATACTTCCAAGAACAGTATTTAATTTTTTTGTTCTTCTGATGACTCATTGCTATCGTGTTTCCAGCTGTGTTGAGCCTCTTTCACTCGCCTCTTCACATTCATTTCAATTTGTTATTTTAATCAATAATATTGAAGTCACAGAGAGAAAAAACAGCCAGCTTAGTAATGACTGTCGACTCTCTGTTGATTTGAGCTAATTATGCCAATTTCACACATACACACATAACCAGGTTAAATGGAAGCTTGATCCCTTGCCTTGTATAAAATAAGTATTTAGACAGTGACATCTCATGGTAGAAACTCCTCCTTCTAACTCTAACTGATTTTGATTTTGTGTTTGTTCTTCTTCCCTACATGTCCTTTTTCTCCTTTTCCTGGTTCCTGTAATTTTAGGGACTAAATTTAGATGTGTTCCCAGAAGACATAGATGCTTCCCTGTTTTTATACCTTTTCTTTTGCCATTTCTCTGAGTGTTTTAAGACAAGGTTAAATGCTAAAAAGAGGGTTCGAAGGAGAGGAAAGGTTGAGAGAACATTGAGTTTGAAGATGAAGAGGTCAGCGGTAACTTTTGAAAGAGCTTCCTTAGAAGCCAAAACATTTTAAATGTTTCTTAAGAAGTTGAGAGTTGGTGATGAAATAAAGGCAGTCAATACTTATACTAGTTGAAAAAATTTGGAAGTGAAAATGAAATAAAGGAGGAGGAAACCAAAGTATCATATAAAGACATTTCAAAGCTTTAGACATTGGAGGGTAAAAGGTTAGAGACCAGTTGAGAAGGACAGGTTAAATATTTTACACTGTTCAGGAATAGTTGAAGGAGCGGGTACCCAGAGGATGAAGAAGAAAATGGAATTGAGGAGACTTGACCTTAACAAACAGTCCATCACCTCTGAGGACTTAAAGAAGGAAAAAAGAATATTATAAAGACTGAAGTATTTTGGATGATGCAGATGGATATGCAGGAATTCGTGTCAGTTAAACTTGATATTTTAGCAATGTAAAAAAAATGTTATGTATATGTAAGGCAGGGGTATATAAAGAATCTCTGTACCTTCCTCTCAGTTTTGCTGTGAACCTAAAACTGTTCTAAAAATAGTCTATTAAAAGAAAAATGTCATCTTCTTACAATTAATGGCATGAATTAAAGCACAGAGAAAACAAAGCTGAGCAGTTATCACCATTAACATTATAAGGAATCAGTCGCAGGGCTTAATAAAAGGATTCTAAAGCAAAAATAAAGTCCCAATTAAAGTTATGACAACATTATTTTGCAGTGGATTACATATCTTTTTTCAGTTTTATAATTCCCAAATAAAACTCAAGAAGGAAGTGTTTTGTTTTATTTGGGTTTGGTTTGGTTTGGTTTTTTTGGCTTTTTGGTTTGTGTGTGTGTGTATGTGGACAGGGACTATATTGATTGATGAACAAAAGAATTAGAGGCAAGAGAGACCAGGGTGCTAATAATGGCGGCTCATTATTGAGCACCTACCAGGAAAAGCTCTGTGATGGCTGCTGCATTGAACTTACCACCAACCTTGAGAACCTCTTGTAAGATAAATGTTATTGTGCCCTTAAGACAGATTATTATTACTATTATTATGGTTATTAATTACAGCATTTGTTGAATGCTGTGTGGCAACACTGGCTAAATTACTTCATAAGAATTACCTCATTTAGTCCTTGGGACTTAAAGGGAATCCTATGTCCTGGGCTCTCTAAAGTGCTTGACACTCATTATCGCCATTCACCTTTACCACAAGTCCATACAATAGCTCTCTCTGCTTTATAGATAAGAGAACTCAGGAACAGAGTGGCCACATAATTTTGAATTCAAGTATAGCTCATTCGACTTTAGAGGTTACATTCTTAAATACTGTGTGATATTCATTAAAGATACATTTGCCTTGCTCTAGATTTCTTGCCTTAAAAAGAAGGCCAAGAGTAAGTTAGTTGACAATGGATATCAGGCTCGTAAAGGAGTCAATTATTACTGGACTGGAAATGAAATGGGAAAGTAGGAATTGTCATCCCATTCATATTTAAATATTAGATAAAATCAGATTTGGAAGATGTGGTTTATTAAGATGCAAATGGCTTTATGCTTATGGAAGGTGTTGGAAGTAAAACATGACAATGAATATGTCCAAAGAACCGACATTTATCCTCACAAAGAGCTCAGGTAGAATAAGATGATTATTAGAGGCTGGATCAAATGGGTTTTGAATTTTTGAAGGATAAAAATGTACCATGGGATACACAGCAGCAGGGCAATCCAGATAGAGCAATGGTTAAGGCCATCCGAGAAGTAATCTTGATGTGGCTTTCCAGAGGACATTATTGATGTGTCACGTAGGATTTATAAGAGGGGAAGCCAAATGAAAAAAAAAAGAAGAAAGAAAGAAAGAACCATTGCTATCTTAGCCATGTTGCACTGTGCACTTTAGTCTCAGTTTTCTTCTGTGTTAAAAAATTAAAAAGGTCTAATCACTGTCACTCATGGTGTTGTAACAATTAAAAGTGAATGGATCAAAAAAAGTGAATGGATCATTTCTGAAAAGCACCATGTACATGGTTTTCAAAGTGTTGTTATGTTATGAGTTTGGTAAATTAAGAAAACTCAAAGAAGATAAACATCTACTTTCTGGTCTGTCATTAGCTAGGGAAATCTTTCTTCTTACTCTTCTTACGTTGGAAGAAAAGATTATGTAATTCTTGCAAATAAAGATTGAGGAGACAGAAGAAGTAAAAGAGCTCTGTAAATAGGATAAGTAAAACAGGCAGATAAAATGCAGATTCTCATTTTTTCAAAAGACCTTTTCCTTACCCTTAACCTAAATTTTTTGTCCTGTCTAAATGACTGGGGATGAATACATTAAATACTATAATACAACTTTTCCCCTCTAGTGTAGAGTCTGCAGGCCCTGGAGTTGACAGTCCCAGAGGCCATCAGGTTGCAGACACTGCAATCACTTGTTGTGTCACCTCGTCCCAGTCCTAATGAGCCAAGGGGGAGCTGCTACCGCTCCACAGACCCATGTGCGTGCCTAAGCACCACGAGGCCCATGGCCTCTCTCTTCAAAGAAGCAATTTGGATTAAACCCATCATTTCTATTTTTATTTTTATTAAACAATCCATTTCCAAATATATGTGTTCAGGCTCCTAATTCACTTCCACACCATCATTCTGATTATGGTCTGTTCTTCCCAGTTCTCCATTCCTTATCCCCCCCAACATTCCGCTAGGCCTCTTCGTTATCGCAAGACTTCTCTATTGTTGCATCACCTTCTCAGAGACCTTCCCCAGAACATATTTCCCCCACCTACAAGCCTTTAAATTTGGCTTTCTCATATGTTATATACCTCATCGTGGGAAAATGGGTTAGCATTCTCCTTATTCAAGACTGTCATTTCCCTAACCTCTTATAACAATCATCACTTCCATGAAGCTAACGAATTTGTTTATACCATCCTCTCCTCCAATCAATAACAATCACAACTTACATGTAAGTAGGGCTTATTAGGTGCTAGATGTTGTTCTAAGCATTTTGTGTATTTTAAATTCCTTAATCATAATAAAAGCATCCTTGCTTCCCAGCTCCTTCTCTGGTCTCTATCACACTTAGACAGATGCATTCTGCAGAGGACAGGAGATAGCGCCATATTATCTCCTGGAGTGACTGTAGCCAAGACCAACCTGCTTCTTAAGGTAAATTTGTCCCATTGAGAAACACAAGCTCCAGGAATCTTATTGGTCTTGTATTCTGGGAAACTTAAAATGAATGGTCTAGAAAGACCACAACCCTGATACGGAGTTGATCTCCAGGACACAGGTGATATTCATCACCCCTCTCCTATATCACCATTCTATATTCCTCTCACCAGTGATGAGCACATTTCCTGATCCATATGACTTGTCCGGTGGTATAACCCAGATGCTCAATACTGAGGTATCTGAGCCTCTGTTTATCATATCTTGTTGTCAAGCTCTGCTTGCTACTTTTGTCTGTTTACTAGTGAAGCTGGACACAGGAGCTATAAGAAATAGCCAGGTGGAAATATAAGTTACAAACATATTCTTTTGCTCAATCTGGCACTGAGACTGTTGCTTGAGGATGATGTTCTTGATCATACAGAGACTATCATTGTCTTGATACTCACTATACCCTTTTCAACTTGGTGGATAGCCACATGAATCATCCTTGATGCTGAGCTTCATTTAAAGAAGAAATTTTGAATTAAAATTGAGAGAAATGCCTGACAGGTATGGGTCAAATAGTTCCAGTCTTAAAATTAAGTAGTGAGTAGTTAAGTCCTTCAACTGCTTCCAGAGCTGCAAAACTCAGTCGAGTTTGTTGGTTTTTCCAAACAAGATTGCCATAATAATTAATATTACCTGTTTTTATTTTGTAGGCTTTTTTGGAGGGGGGGTGCTGTTGCTATGTTAAAAAGGTGACATCTCTATGTATCACGGAGAGTCAGAAACTGGTGAGGAATGAGGGATGGATACCCACAATCCAACCAAAGGAATGGATTTTAGTGGGCCATCACCCAACATGCTCTGGGCCTAATGACAGAGAATGAAACAGAAATAGAATGATGCAACTGTAACATTGTAAGTGCTTCTCTTAGATGGTATTATGTAGACCATTAAGCATTAATATAGTCCTTTCCTCAGTCTAATGATATAAAATAAATGTCAGCAAACTTTTTATTTGAAGAGCTAGATAATAAATATTTTAGGCTTTGTGGACCATATGGTCTCTATTGCAACTACTAAGCTGTGTTGTTGTAAAGTGAAAGCAGTCATAGACAATATGTAAATGAATAGGCATGGCTATATAGTTTCCAATAAAACTTTATTTACAAAAACAGGTTGTGGGCCAGATTCCACGTGTGGATTGTAGTTTGCCAACATCTAGAATAAAAGGAAGAAAACCCATAGTTTCTTGGCAACAGTGTCCTGTGGATACCTCACTCTTCATGAGATTTATTGAAGAAGGAAGTCTTTGCAGGCTTCCATCAGAAATAAGGGAGGCATAAATGAGTAGTGTCCACTCTTTTTGCATGCTTATTCATGAATTCTTTGCATTGCAATCTGCTTGTCATTATTACCAATCTTTAAATCCATGCAACTTCATTAGAGTAGTGCTTAATTAATTTTTAGTAAATATTTCACAAATTAATGAAACAAAAACATTAGTATCTCATATCTTTGTAAATGTTTTCAAAGTTAGTAAAGTAATAATATTAGTTCTGTTCTGATGCTTAAAATGTGATGCTAATATGTAATTAGTTGTGTTTTAATTTTAGGTAAGCTAGGACTGATTCAGTGATACAAACCACTAGATTACAAATGGCTTATGGTGTGGGTACCATTAAGCGTTAACTGGTGGTTCTCACAAGTTAGCTATCTCACCTTCGACTTGTTTAAGAGGAGCAGCAACAAGCATTTGTGAAGTTATATGTGTGCAATTTCTGGAACATAAACTGAAATATAGGTTTCTGCAATAAACAGAACAGGAGCAGCATTTAAAGTTGAAAAAGTGCACACTACATTTTATAATTGGAATTTAAGGACAGATTCAGAGACTTTGTATTTCCAAAGCATAGCCTCTTTCACACATTCGGCATAACATGAAAATTAAAACGTTACAGCAGAGCAAAAAAAAGTCTTGACTTAGTATAGGCATACATTAAATATTAATTTTATTTTTGGATTGCATAAGGATGCACTAATAATCTATTTAGGTTTTTAAAATTACCTCCAGAGATATGCACATTACATAGTTCATCTTTGGCCAAAGATTTGACACATGAGGTCAAAAGTATGTTAACCCAGCTTACCCCATCAAAATATATTAGTGTACAGTGATATAATCATTTTGATTATTTAAATGTTGTTCTAGCTTGATTACTTAGTTGTGAAGAAAGGAATAAAAATGACTTCTTAAAAATAAATCCTATGTGTATTGGTAATCATCTGCGAAGGTGGCTTCCAAATTCCTAATTTCTGGCCTCAATCCTCAGTGTAGATTGGAAAAGTACAAATGAAAGACTGTCAACTAAAATTCAGTATTGAAAATATTAATTGGATTTTTTTCTGTGCCTGTGATAAAGCTGCACATAACAATTAAAATTCCAAGTGTCTTTGCTTTTTATTGAATTCAAATGCACTCACTAACATGTAGCTATTATGATGATTGCAAGCTCAGATTTAACTTCTATGTTTTCATAGGAAATTTGATTATTTGTTAATAAAACAGTGTATTTTGTAGGTTATGACATTCCACTGAAACAACTCTTGTTTATAGGATTGGCATATGTACTGTGCAGTCTTCAGATGCCATAGTCTCACCATCATTTTTAATGAATTTCTGGTTTTCCTCTTTGTGTAGATGCTAAAACTGAAAGGCACTGGTAACACTGTCAGAGCGAATACCACAAGTTGTCCCAACTCTCCATATTCTCTTCAATTTATTGGACTTCGTGTCATATCTGACTTAGACTTCACACTATGTCAGATAAAGAATGTGGTTTCAAGAGATAAAGGAGGATAGCAATTTCCAGACACATTTTTCTCTCCTCACCTTGCTACAGATCTAGGCATACGATTCCCCAGAAGACGGTTCATATAAAGTGCTTATGTTTATACAGTTGAAAATATTGCAGTTGTCAAAGTCAATCTATTCCATAGAGCAGAATGTTTAAGAAAAGAAGAAAGCAAAATAAACTTAGGAGTTGCTGCTGTGAGATTTCAAAAATCATGAAGATTATTATTCAGGTCAAGTGTCATTTAAAATTGCTGAAGTCTTCTTGCTTTGCGACAATACAACTGATTCTGCATTCTCCTCCAAAACACAGTTTACTTGGAGGGGAGTGCCTGGCTCCACGATCGCTTCTCCTCTTGAGGCCAGGGCTAGTCAAGCCCAAGGTTCTGAAATTATCTCAGGTTGCTTCTAAAGGTCCTTCTGGAGTTACAGGTGCAAACAGTTCTAGAATTATTACACTTATTATTATATTTCTAGCTCATCACCAAAGAGCCATCTATTAATTAAAGCCACCTGTCCAGTTTCTCTCTTTTAAATGTGGTGTACATATTCACCTCTCACACACACACACTCTTTACATTCAAAGATGCAATAAAAAGTGACTATATTAAAAAGCAATATTAAAGTATATGCCTCCCATACTGAAATACATTAACTTCACAATGGAATATTGTGGATTTACAAATAATCAGATAGTCTTATTACTTTAGTGTATGAAGTAAGGCAAGTAAACTAAAAGTATTCTCGAAGTTTTAGGTGGAAACATCTGTGTTCTCATGAGCATAACTGAAAAATGTAGCTTCCACTCTTATGAACACTATTAAATTCTTGACGGTAAGTACGAATATTGATTTAAACAGAATTTTGGCAACCAAGCTCACAAACATAGATCATTGAGCACTAATCTCAGCTTAATGATATAAAATAGAATTTTATTTAATAACCAATATAACAAATATAAAAATAACGAAATGATAAAATCAGTTTCATCATTTGGCTTAGGATCTCATGTATGTGTATTCTTAAAGATGAAAGATAAGTGCTACAAGAAAATATTGAAGAATTTGTTACAATTTAATTTAAAAAATGCAACAATTAAATTTATTTCAGGGTAAAAAACAGAAAGCATAATACAAGGATATCATGGAATTCTTCAACAAAAGCAGAAACTGCAAAAGCAGCAGCAACTACAAGAGAGAGAATCAGAGGTGCTTTATGGAGATGTTCAAGGTATTATTTTAGTAAAAGACTGTATGTGCAAGCTTTATCCTTTTTAAAAATTTTTTGTTAAAAATTTATTTATTTGAGAGAGCACATACATACAAGCAGGCGGAAGCCACAGGCAGACGGAGAAGCAAGTTTCCTGCTGAGCAAAGAGCCCAATGTGGGGATCGACATGAGCTGAAAGCAACCGCTCAACCAACTGAGCCACCGGGTGGCCCAGGCTTTATCCTTCTTATATCAGTACCCAAACAAAACACAAAGCTAGACTATCTATCGCTTGTTCCAATGGATAAACAAAGAATTATCCAATATCTTCTTCAAAGATGTTTTCTAAGGATAGAAAAACTTAGAATACATACATACAAACAACATTTTTAAAGTCCAGAAACATGCAAAATATACACAAATTAGCTGATTAGGAAACTTGGGGCACATTAATGAGCAACTGAAAAAGAAAGTCAAGCATTTTGGTGAAGGAGGTGCAATTAGAACTCAAGACATTTGTCCACGCACAGTCCCAAAGAGTCTTTAACCTGAAACCTGGTTCTCTTTTTGAGATCTTGAGATCGGTGGGGCAGTATGCGACACAAACTTAGGTGCCTTAGGGTCCAGGGAGGATTTCTTCCCCCTTCAGGAGATCATATCACCACATGCCTGAATGACTGTTAATCTAGAGAAAATTATTATTCCAGAAAGGCATCTCACCCTTTTAATAAAAGTCGTATTAACATGATTTTGTATGCACAGAGCTATCTAATGTCGGCGGGTGGTTTGAGAGAACCTGAAGAAAGTGCCAAAGGAGTTAATGACTTACATGTCTGCACAAACCAATTCTCAGCTTTAAACAGAGAAATTCATTGCATTAGCTCTTTGGGAACTTGAATTTCACATTTTTATTTCATAACAAACTAAATTAATTTTATCCTTAGACAGGATCTCTGTATTTAAAACTACAACTATTACATTGATATGTGTATTATTAAAGATAAAAATTTTCAAACTCAAGGGAAATTGGTCCAACATTTGCTGAAGTAACCACTTTAATTTATAAAATCATACATATAATTAAAACCTGACTGAGCAAAGTTAAGTCAGAAGGATTTTTTTTCCATTTTACGTGCATGGGTATATATCGCTTCTCTCTACATACTACAGAAGTAAGTACCATGACAGCAAGTTTTAGCTTCATAAATACTTCTACAAAAATTTAACTACAGTACCAACTCCTACTTATGATTCTATTGGCTGGTTCTCAAATATTTTCTGCCATAAACTTAGGGATATTAGATAGTAATTGCAATGTACCTTTGAGGAATATTCAATAAGTTACAGTACTTTCAGATTTTCATTTATTTTAGTAAATAATTTTCATATTCAGATCATGGCCTATTATAAAAAGACTGTGGCATATCAACAGATAACTTTACTTTCAGGGATTGTGTGGAAGTAGATTTTAGATTTTATTTAGTCAAAGGACTGTGATAGGAATATTAATATAAGCACTGGTTGGAATGTGAGTGCTCACTGTCTATTTTTTAAAGCTGAGTTCATATGGAACACATATATTCTTAGATTTATCCAACAGTATATTTATGGCCAGACTGTCACTATTGTGTCATTTTGTAGGAGTGAGCAAAAATTCAACAAGGCAAGCGCTCTCCAATTTAGAGCCACTTTACAAATGTATTAAACTGACAGGGAAAAAAAAAATATGGAACAATCTGTCAGTTAAGTCAAACAAACAACAAACAAACCAACCAAGTCAATCAAAGAAGTTTTGGCATTTTATATATAAAATAATTGTTGATGACTTCCAAACTTCATTCTTTAGCATAAAGTCTAGGTAGTAGGTAGAGATTATCAGAAAACTATCTTTTCTTGATACCCTCTCCCATCAATTTTCTAAATTCTCTTTAATTGTTCAATTATCTTGTGTGATTTTTATCCCTTTACCATTTAAGAACCATGGTGATTACACAATGTCAGTTGGATAAACTATAATTTGTTTCTGTGTAACCTGTGCCTGTGAGAGGGAGGAAATTTTATTATCATGATGATAATGATGATGAAGATGATGGTGTTGGGTAATAACTTTTATTTAATTTTTATTCCTCATGATTTTGCAATATTTCTCGCAATCAAGGAACAACCTACATTGTTCCAGCCATTCTCCATGGGTCATTTTGATATATTACACATTTCTGTAGTAGTAATTTGTATATGATTCTCCCACATTAACTGAGTGAGGAATTTGAACTTGAGTTGTCTGTCCTTCCCATCTGACTAAACTTAAGATCACATGTTTCCAGCCAAGTAGCAGTAATAGAGGATATAGTGAAGCGTAAACAGGGTTTGTGCAGAGAGGAAACTTCCCCTTTTTGCATTATACACTGTGTTTATGTTCATCACTTTGTCTTTTTGCTTTCTATGCCCCTTTATAAATTAAACGTCAAAAGCAAAATAAACAGAAGCCAGAATCAACAAAATGATTGCAAAATAATTAAAGAGATTATCTCTGGACTTACATAGTCAACTGGAAGGGCCAGTCTTGATCCAGAGGTTACCTGTGACTAAATCAATATCTACTATAAAAATCTGTCTTCCTCATGTCAATATTAAAAAGAGAAAGCAAGTAATCAAGGAACGGAGTGTTGTGTTTATTCCTTATAATTCCATGTGCGATTAATAATTTTGACACCTGAAATGAAAAAAGTGAACGAAGTGCTGCCAAGTTTTCACTATTAAGGTTTTTCTCCCCTTACATAGTTTGGTCTCTCAATCATACATCAAAAGATCAGACTACTTCAGCAGTAGTACCTAGATGGAATAAAATTTTCACTTTTTAAAAATTGTCTTCCCAAGTAAGAGAAATTTGTTGGATTGACATTAGTTAACCCCCTGTTCTGTTGTTAGTACTATGAGGGGGGAAAAAGGCAATTTCTATAGGAACTCGATTTCTGGTCCTTGAGGAAGAGAAGAGGGTATTAATATTGCTATGCTTCTACAGAAAAAAAATCAAGAAGGCACTTAAATGGTCTGAATCCTATACATCGACTGGCACTACTGTGGTTGGCATGAAATCCATCCCATCATAACGAAGTCTTGAGATACAGCTCTACTCTTCTTCTCTCCCCAGCCTAGGAACAATGGGGAAGAATGGACATCCTAATAAGCCAAGACATCAAAAAAAACATTCCTATTATATCTTAAATAGTCAAATACATCCAAGGTAAGCATACTAAGATCAAACAGCCTTTTATTCTGAATCTTGGGATGGAGAGCTGGGGAGGTGGGCAATTGTGACTATTTCTACCTTTGTCTTAAATAGTAAACTTCTATTACACTAATTATGGGCAATTTTAAAAGGTTTAATTAAGGTGGCTCACCTTGTGCAGGATATGGCTGGAAAAAATTTAAATTGGTTAATAATTATTTAATTTTGTCTGTAACAGAAGAGAAACAGAAAAGTTATAAAGAAGAAAGCGGCCAAGATCTTTGCCTACATATTTTCATTCTTTGTGTCACATGACTCACTTCTAGTTGCCCAAACAGAAATTGAGGCCCTTTCAAAAGCCACCATATGTATTCTGGAAATTGATAACTGTGATTTATTCAGTAGCATGAGATGAGAACTCTGCCTGCCAGCAAACTGTATATTGAATAGATCAAGAGTGATTAACCAAAACAATCCTATACTTTTTTTTTTTTTTTACTATAACAGGTACAGAGAGTTGGGAAGGAATAGAAAGCAGGAAAAAATAGAGTTGAATAAATTCATCAGCATGGGAAATTTGAGAAGGAAGCAAAGAATGCCCACTTCTGAAGGTATGATAAACTGCCATAAGTTATTAAAATTCTTGAATTTCCTAAAAGATATCCCTAGATATCTTTGAGCCCTAACTAGTGGAGAAAATGTAGGGATGATTTTCTGTTCTTCTAAAATTTTTGGGTAAGCTTGCAATAAACACCCACTGTATAAGACCATTTGTTAATGCTTCTTTCTACTTCCTGAAAGAACCTAATCAATCAGGAAATAACTGTTCCCACAAAATATTAGCTTAGGTTGTGATTCATTTCAGTAGCTACAGATTACAATTGTTGTTTTATTGCCACTTCTGAACAAGAAGGAATATATGGATGCCACCGAAATTCTAGGAAACTTGGACAAAAATGATCATGGAAGCACAGTAGCTGGTGGGATTAATTCCTAGTGTGGAGTAGGAAAGGAGTCTTGGGCAAAAGACTACATATTTGAACCTACTGGAATTTGACGAATGATTTAAAGGACTTTATCTTGTGAAGTAGGGACTCAAGGGAATCCCAGAAAATGTGCTGTGTATGAAGGTATATGAGTGAACCATATTTTGAAACAGCTAAAAAAAGCACTTCCAGAGAGATTAGAGAACCAAGGTTTGAAAGTTACAAAGAAATGCTATCTGTTCAATAGGTAGAATCACTCTCAAATAATTTTAACTTTCAGAAAGTCATTGTCTGCCCTTGGAAATACTTATACCCAATGACTTGGATTTCCCAAGTAGAGGGTAGATCTTCTTAAGGAATATTATCATATCATATCATATCATATCATATCATATCATGTCACATTAAACATTATAATAACATCTTACTTGCATTGGAAATAGTCCTAGATCATCCACATGGTCTTTTCTAAATCTAATATTCTACTAATCTATTTAGATTTATGACTAGGTAATGAATCAAATGTAGCATTTTAATGTAAGATGGTCTTTAGAAAAATACCAGACCAAAAACAAACATCAGACGCTTATTCAGATCACACTCTGACATGTCCTGGTACTGTAAGTGGCATTATTGAATGATAAAGGAATTCTATCTTGTATGTATTCTATATGAGACTACATTTTTTTCTAAGAAAATTCATCTTGAGACATCTTATAAGGACTTGAAGTATGAAATACTTGAACAATTTGATATATATTCTTATTCAGTATTCTGTTCTTTGTGTGTGAAAAAAAAAAAGTTCAAACTAGTTCAGTCTTTGTAAAAAGAGGTGACGGTGAATTTGCTAGCTTATGTAATTGAGAAGTCCAGGGCAGTATCTACAGGTTTGGCAGTAAGAAGTTTCCTAAGCAAAGGTAAAAGAAGAATGAATTTGGAATTTTTGCTTCAGCAAAGGGATATCAAGGTATGAATTCAAGAAATAAAGGTGGTAAATCTGTTCCAGATAGTGCCAACACAGGGAAATTTAAGAATTGTTTAGGCATAGGGAGACTGTATCTGTGATATGTCACTAGCTTGAATAAAAGAAACACACACTTTGTGTAAAAAGTGATCACATGTGGGAGTTTTATTTTGAAATGTATGCATCTTTATGTTGTTTATACTAATTAATATTGCTTCACCTCCTTTGATAATTCTTTGAGCTGCAAAGCAAGTACTCAGCACTCTTCAAGTCATTGTTTTGTTTCATTTTATTCTATTTTAATTTTTTAATAGACTGATATTGGAAGCAGCTTCAACATATAGCTGTGAATCTGAATACAAGCTTTTTTTTTTTTTGCAAATATATTAAAGCCATTAAATGATACCTATTACACTGGAAAAACAAATACCATAGCAAAAGTAAAAATTCTGTTTCTACAAGGTATTTTTTATTCCTTGCTTACTCTGAAAAAAATAGGTGAAGTTACAAGACAAAAGTGAATAAATAGAAATTGTATTTTTCAGAATGTTACATGTAAAAATATGTAAATACTTTTCAAGGAGACTTGAGGAAAGTTATTATATGAATGAAGAAAATATAGGGTTAATGCCAAGATTGAATCAATTTATTCTAAAAACGAGCAGAGATGAGGTTGCAGTGTGACGTGGGATCCCAGAGACTGAGTTTAGGAGTGATCTAACAAATTACATTAGAGTTCCTGGGCTGGTCAGACTAATATAAGGGAAGCTGGGTGATTACATACAACTCAGCAGTTCAACAAGGAACAAATCCAAGAATAAAAGGTGATTGCATTCACTGATCAGGCTCCAGGCTATTACTTCTCTGAGAAGAAGGAGAAGGCTGGAGTTTGAAGACAGGGGTCAATGGCAGGAAGACCTAAGATGTGTCAGATAAAGCTTTGATATTTACAGTCGTGCTGGAGCACTAAGAGTGCTGGAGCATTTATCTCATAGTTTCTTTCATCTTCTTTGACATTTTTTCTTACTAGATTTCAGCAGGTGTATCAAAGTTTGAGTAAAAATGATGATCCTTAGGGGAAAAAAGTGTATGACTACAATAGGATAAATTATTTTTCTATATAATGAATTGTAAAAAGCAATTAAAATTGCAATTTGACAGAGAAAATGAGAAAAAGAAGGCATTCGTTGATTGACAGTTAATCTTAAAATTATTTCCTGAAGAAAGCATATGCAAGGTTAACTAGCATAACAGACTCAGAGCACTCATAAATCTGGGAAGGATCACTTGCCCAGCAATTGCTCCGTGTTAAGCCACCGCTAGCATCCCCTAGGCTTCCTGTACAATTTCATGTGACCTTTAGTTAGATCTCATCTCTGCTAGGGAACTACTTTCTAAAAATTTTCTCTGGGGTTGCGTCTGAATAAAGACTTAGCTATAATTAAACAGGAGTTACAGGAGAAAGAAGATGTAGGCATGCTAATGAGATTTTTAAAGAAATGCTTTGGGATTTATCAATTTAGTAGTTAAATTATTGATGAGAAAGATTTCACTAATCAAAACCAGATTTAAGTGTATTTTCAAAGTTCAATTTTGTTCTGCCAATTTGCTTTTTAATTAAAAATAAATAAATGATCTTAGACTTCTTTGGTCTATTTATATGGAAACCAATTATTAATAAAATGTAATCGCTATGGCTCTCTAAAGGTAGAAATCTTTTGTATGTTGTCTTTCTTTGTATAAAAAAAATAAACATGGCACTGAAAGAGGGTAGGCCATTTTTACTCTAAAGTGATTCTCACTAATGTATGTATACAGAAGTTATTAGCTGACATTTCAGAAAAATCTTTCAAAAAATCCTTATCAGTATGCCAGAAATGACCAAAATAGATTATTTAATATTTTACATGTCTTTTATAGTTTATCTTTTCATTTTATTTATTTATATTTAATTGCGTTTAGTGAGCATTATATTTATTTTTGTATCTTAACACTTGTGTTAAGAGGGCTTTCTGGGTGATGCATTTTGTATAATTCTATTTATTTAGAATTGTTGAAGTTTAAACTTTATGTAGTTAATTGACTATTTTTCTGAGCGAAAATGCCATATATAGGGCATCAGTTTTCTAATAAAGGCTTTTTTCCTAGTGGTTTCATATAATTTACCTGTGCTCTCTAGACACTTCTATTTCCTTAAATCTAAGATGGAGATAATGTTATTAGGCTCCAAGGTTACAGAGTCATTAGAATTAAATGAAACGATGCTGTAGTTAACATTGTTGTCCTATTTTTGTGAAAATTTCTTCTATGCAGATTCTAATTTCATCCTGTGTTCCATTTATTTTAAATTAATGAACTTTTGGACTCTGCTTTAGTTTCTGCTCCACTAAAATTGATCTTTCTCTTAACTTACCATCCTACTTGCCCTTTCTTCTAAAAATCCTGTTTAATAATCTTAGTATTATAAAGATTAGTCTGTCTTTCAACGCCTGGAAACTTTTAAAATAGAGCATGCCTCCTTAATACATGTGTATTCATTTATTCACTTATTTATTTATTTATAAAATAAATGGGTGAATCACTCTAAATAATAGGCTTCATTATTTTATTTTATTTTACTATTTTTTAAAGATTTTAAAAATTTATTTGTCTCAGCGAGAGACGGAGACTGAGCAAGCAGGGGGAGGGGCAGGCAGAGGGAGAAGCAGGCTCCCCACTGAGCAGGGAGCCTGATGCAGGACTGAATCCCAGGACCCTAGGATCATGCCCTGAGCTGTAGACAGACACTTAAACGACTGAGCCACTCAGGTGTCCCAATATTATTTTATTTTAAAGATTTATTTATTTATTTAGGAAAGAGAAAGAGAGAGAGAGTGCAACAGGGGGCAGGGGCAGAGGGAGAGGGAGAAAGAATCTCAAGCAGATTCCCCACTCATCACGGAGCCAGTTATCCCGCTGGATCCCATGATCCTGAGATCATGACCTGCGCTGAAATCAAGAGTGGGACTGAGCCACCCAGGTGCCCCTAGGCTTCATTATTAAAAAAAAAAAAAAAAAAAGCAACTTTACTTTGTTAAGTTAAAATCTGATTCTCATTCCAGCTTCTTTAAATTCTTATTTGAATATTTCTCAACTCTAAAAAGATAACTCAAAATATAAACATTAGATGGAAGAATCATGTCAGTGGTTGTTCATATTTTATTTTGAGTCACTTTCAAATTACACTCACTAAGATTTATTTTGGTTGAAATTTCACAAGAATTCATTTTTTTCTTTCAGTTTTATTGAAAACTTTATATATTTCTTGTTACAAATCAGTTGTTCTTTCAAACTAATCACAACGTCTTGCATTTGTATATTTTTTACAAATGGTTTTAGTGAACTACTAATAGTTTCTGAAAGATTTTTAACAAGTTAGGAACTTCTATTTCAAAGCTTTTGTCTGTTTTTTAGGTGTATAGACATGATTTTTTTAATGAGTAGCGCACATATGTCATTACCAACAACCAAATAGCATAACAAAGGAAACATTTCCAAATATCTGTTTTTTAAACACATGTGGCACAAAATTCTTTCCAAGGGTATTTACCTTCTTTCTCTTTGTTAAAAATGTTCCATTTTTCATAGACATATGATTGAATGTGCTTTTTTCAAGAACTGATGGGCAGTGTATACTGTTGAAAATACACTACCTTATTAGTGTCTATCAGAATAGTAATGATAGGCCAATAAATTTGGATGTCTTTTCTTTTTTTATAAAGGAAAAATGTGTCATCTATCTTTAAGTTCTATAACCCATTTACTCTCCACCCTTGGATAACTATAAATGTCTATGTGGAAAAAAAGTAGTTTCTTAGTCAATCCTTATCTTTTTTAGAAAATTACTATAAAGATGTAACTATATTTTAAAGGTGTTGACTTTATATAGTTAGGCACATCAATGACATTTTGCAATTCTTGCAATGAATTCTTTGTGAAATAACTGAACTATGAATAATGCAATAAATGAATTTCAAATATAATATCCTTATTAAATACAGTGGACATAAATCCATATTTCAAATAGTGTTCCAGATAATAGTTTTCTGAATTTTTTGAACAATTTCATTCTTTGTCTGATTAAGTTGTAATCATTTTCACCTGAACATTGACATGACTGTCACTGCTATCATTTTCTTGTTAGCAGATGCTAATTGGTCTTATATCCCTCTGCATTTTAGAAGGGATAGGAAACTTTTAAGATGTTTATCAATTTTGCGACTGTTAGTTTGGTTAAAGTTAAATAGAATAATTTGTGAACTCCTGAAGTGGGAACACATAAACTGTGATAAATTGCAATACAATGAAAGTGAGTGGTGAGGTTTTAAGTGCTTGTCTGCTGTAAAACTAAACTTTTTTTCAGCATATATAACCTATTTTATAATGTGTGGCCACTTGATATATGGAATAAAAAAAGACAACAGTTATGGTCCAAATGTTGAATATTAGCAAAGCTTAATTTCCTTTCTTTGGTAAAAATGATTACAAATAACAGTTCTATTTTTCCTGCTTCCCAGTGGATCACATGTAACTATCCTCCTATGCATTCACTTCTCTTTGAAGAGAGATTTGGGTGAATTTTGAGATTAAGGGTCATTTTCTCAAAATACAATAAAATAGCCTTTGCTAGGGACCAGTGAAGTACGTTTAAAAAAAAATGCCATAGTGTGAAAAGTATTATTGATTGAATTTTGTTTTTTTACTGGCCTATAGAAACACACACACAGAACACTTGTTGTCAAAACAAAGAAAAGTCCCATGAGGTAGTGGGTGTGTATTTATGTAGCACACAGCATAACGTGGGTGCTTGATGAATGTTGGATGATGGTCACCGTAACTGTTAATTTAATTATACATTCCCTGAAATAATAGTATATTAACCCACCTTTTTTTCAAATACTGTTTTCAATCTCTTGGGAGAGGAAAAAAAATAATCTGTAGAAGGTTTTCTTTTATTTAAGTTGGAAAGGAGATGACAAGTGGGTGTTCAAAGTTTTTGCTGATGATCTGTATTTATTATGGTTGTAATGTTCTTTTAATAATGTTGAGGAAAGGGATGACTGAGTGGTGCAGTTGGTTAAGCCTCTGACTTGGTTTTGGCTCAGGTCGTGATCTCAAGGTCATGAGATCCAGCCCTGCACCAGGCTCCTTGCTCGGCAGGGAGTCTGCTTGAGATTTTCTCTCCCTCTGCCCCTCCTTCTTGTGCTCTCTTTAAAATAAATAAATAAATCTTTAAAAGAAATAATGTTGAGGAAAGAATAAAATTAAAGTTTGTGTTTTATAGTGAGCATACACTTCTAGGAATCTTTGAAGACCCAAAGAATTGTATTATGAGGAAAGGGAATCAAATTTTCCAAAAGAACACTCTAGTATAAATGATACTGCTTGCTTATGGGTTTTGAGTTTACATTTAAAAATTGTGATATTTCTCAGTACCGTCAGCTCTTGGTGTAGTGGTAGCTTACTGATTTCATCATTTCTCTATAACTCACTGCGACGTCCGGTCCATCGGCTCCTGGACACGATAAGGTAGAGTTATGTTGTATTCCCACGAACACACATTGTTCTAACTTGACATCATTATCTTTTATTACTTTTTGTTTGGGTCTCCTGGTATGGAACTGATAAGAAAAGCTAACATTTTATTACGTTCAGTGTGTATTTGATTGTGCCCTCATTATCTTAGCTTTGATGTATTATTTCCTTTGTATATACAGTGTAATCCCATTAGGAGTTATTGTTCATCTCCACACAGCTAGAGCAAATGCCTAATCTCTGTAGGCATAGTTGCTGTCCACAGAATCTGGATATAATTTTTATCTACTGATGGGGCCATCTTAAACCTTAAGAGTAATTTTGAGTAGCCATTGTCATATTATTGCAAACGAAGAAACAAAGGCATTTTGATAAATTTTCTGGACAATGAGAGTATGTTTGACATCATCTTTTAATGCCAAAGGTTTAAGTAATGTAAGATATATATTTATTCATCCAGCATATATATATATATATATACATACATATATATATATTTGTTGCTTGAATATATGTATATAAAATAAAGATAATAATAAAGTTTAGGGAACTTTATAAGACTTAAGATAATATACATATATACATAAAGGAAAGTAGAACAGTTTCTGGGATATGATGATACATAAAAATTATTAGTTATTATTTTAATGACCTATTTATATTCACATCTTTTTTTAATCTAAACAATGGCATTATATACAGCACGTTAGAAAGATAATTGCCTCATTTTAAAGAAATATCATTGAGTTTTATTTATTTATTTGGGAGGGGTGCAGAGGGAAAGGGAGAGAATCTTAAGCAGTTTCCACACCCAGCACAGAGCCCAATGTGGGGCTCCATCTCACAATCCTGAGAACATGACCTGAGCTGAAATCAGAAGTCAGACACTTAATCAACTGAGCCACCCCAGCACCTGTAGGCACTAAATCTCCTAACTTAGTTCCGAACATCTTGCATATGAGTGTTGGAGAGTATTTTCATTTTCTAGTAATATTCCAAAATGTGAAATTATATTTCTTTCAATTTGCTTTTTTGCAAACATAATTTCTTTCTAAATTTAAACAGTGGAATTATGGATTTTATGACAAATTGTGGTTTAAGAAAGTGTGCTAACTACAGACTGTTAATCAGTTAATTTTTTAAACTATTCTTTGAGCTAATTATACCATTTCTTTGTTACTTTCATTTAGTGCAAATTTGCTTTGGATTTATATAAGTAAATTCCATGATTTTACTTTATAATACTTCTTTGAGTATATTTGGCTTAGAACTGATAGAAAAGATAATATTTTGGTTCATACCGTAGAGTATTTGTTTTTTATCCTCATTATCTTGACTGTCATTTTTATGAGGGGAATATAGGCTGTGAATGAATGAGCATGAAAGAATAAATTCAATTGAATAGTACTCTGAGAAATTTGGTTTGGACATTTAAAAAAGCAGTACCAAGTTAATTCAAAAAGGGACATAGGTATCTAAGAAAATTTAAGGGAAAATATGTTTTTGTAAGATAACTGTTTGCAGTTGTATAGAGAGAATTGTCATGAGTCTTAGCTGGAGTTGAGCTGAAGGCTGAGGGTGGTACAATTACCTACCAGGGAGTGACACCCAAGGATGGTTTATAAGGTGAAATGGAAGGAAAGTTGATCATATGAGAGATAGTGAGATGATAGACTTTTAAAACTATACACGCAGAAATAGTAAAAGACCAGATGTGTATAGTGCTTCACATTCCCACATAATTTAAAAATTGAATCCAGTAGTTGGAGTTAGTTTGGGAAACAGGAATTATTCTCCCTATTTTATGACTGAGAGAAGTGAGGTTCATAGAGGGTGAGGTTTTTCAAGATCACACTGCTTGAATCATTACAGCTGAAATCCTAGACTTTCAGGACTAACACAGTGTTCTTTTCGGCATACCCCACTGCCTCCTTAAAAAACTAAATCTCTTGTCCTTGTGTCCAAATTGGGGTGTCAGGGGGAGTCTGGATTCTTAGTCATTTTATAATCTCTGGTGTGTGGAATAAGTCAGGGGCTGATATGAAGAAAATCAAGGAAATTAATGGCCAATTTTCCCAGGATGGCATACTATAAACAACTTCTTAAAGTAGATTAATGTATATAATTTATACTTATACTGAAAACTTGGAGAAAGAAAATAACAAGCTTTTACAGCCTTAGCAATTTTTATTCCTTTCTACTTCTCTTCCTCATATGTCATCTTACCTTGGAAATCAATAAAAAGGATTCTCTTTTAAATCCATTTATGTTCAGATTCAACTCTGAATTCAACAAGTGCTTCAAAAAGACAAACTAACCTAGTTTTCTAGACCCTATGAATTTGCTCTGCTGGATATAGATGCCATTTTAGATTCTTGTGTGTCCCAAAGCTTATTTCTGAACATAGTTTCTCTTTTTAATACAATCTCCATCTTTCTTCTCTTATCCTTGCTGACATTTCATTTCAATCAGGGTTGAGACCTCGTCTTCAATCTTTTTAAATCAACTTCTGATGGATATAGGTGGCTTGTTAACAGCAGCAGCACCTATTAGGAGCAGTGGTGTCTGTCAGTCTTTGATTTTCTCCCTACAGGTCATTGTTTATCTCATTTCTGTCTACTTTAGAGACTTCAGTGAATTTTCAAAATATATTTAAAAGCCAATTTACCATTTTGAAAGTGATAGTTTTCTTTCATTGTTGTTGTTTTTGTTATATTCAAGGACATAGGGTTATATTTTGATGGAAGTTGTTCTGCTTTATTATCTACTAAAACCATCAGAGACATGAAAAAGAATGTTCCCAGTGTGTAAGCTATACCCTGGAAGTGTGTTAACATTTTTGGAAGTTGCATTATTCTCTAAGTCCAATAAGGAAACTTCTGATAAATAAGTGCTTTGAGTAACTATTTTTAAGGAAAGAATTATATTAAAAAATGACAGCATTCAATATGTTCTATTGTTTTCTGACATTACGACTAGATAAATTAATGAATTGTAGCCTTTTCTTAATTAAGAAATTTATTAGCTGAAGCCCTCATTTAATGACAGATGTTAATTTTTTATTTCTAGAGGATATAAGGAAACCACAAATCTCAGGAATTTGAGAACAAATTTCAGGGTCATTTGCTATGGAAACTTAATGCTCAAGAACAAGATATAATCTCATAATAAAGGTGGGACTAGTCAAACATGAGAATAAATCCTAGATTGAGAGACCATAAACTATGAACACAGTCTGGGGCTTGTAAGTCTTTGCTTGAAAATCACGACTTAAAACAGGATAAGAAGACAAAAAGGCAAAAGCTTACAGATTTTTTTGTTGATGGGAGTGGAGGTGTATATTTTTGTGGGTGGTCAAATGACAAGATTGACTGGATTATAGCAGATGGTATCTCCTGAGTCATGATTTGAAAGAATACTCAGAGGTTGGTGGAATCTCATTAATGTGAAAGATAAGCAGTACTGCTTGCTCACTAGCCAGTGTAGAACCTGACTTTTTGTTCTTTTTTTCCTATAATCACTAAACACTGAAATCCAGTTAACTACTACAGCATCCACCATAGGGAACTAAAGGAGTGTGAAATGAAAGTAAACCAGAATTAAAGTCTTTTTGTTTTAGGATTTTTGTTTTAGAATTGTTTCCTACCTACCCTCCATGTCATATAATATCATTTGCTAAGAAATATTCACAGTTCTGAAATAACATACCAAGACAATTTTAAAATATTGACTTAATAAGTAGGGAAATAATGAAATTACAGATAATATGAAGAAAACTATAAATTCATATATAAGTTGATTTCAAAGAACTTAAGTAAAACTCACCTTGAGAAAAATAGTATATGTTTAAAAAATGATCTATTAGTACTGAATTATGCTGAGCCAAATAAATGAAAATAATAAATATGTAAGAAATACTACTTAAGGTAACAGAGGAATTTGGAACACACGAAGGCTTATACACATAAACTTATCAGAAGGTGGTGTTGTACATGTATAAAAATAGACCAGTAAAATGAAAGAATTGAAAACGGACCCCAAAGTGTGTATCTATACAGCAGTTTTACAAATATAATGATAGAAATGATATTACAGGTTAGTGGTTGAAGATGAATTATTGAACAGTAATTCTGAATAAAATGTATCTACATGACATATAATCAAGTAATATCATAATTTTCTAATACCAACTAGAATTACATTTAGATGGACTAAAGAGAAACACATAACATAAGGATTCATGCAAAAACTAGAAAACCTTGGTCAGATATTCTTTTCTAAACAAAACAGTAAGGAGAAAAAAACACAAAAGAGGACATGAGGATGTTTGACTTCATAAATCGTGTAATTCCATATACCAGAAAGTACCACAAATAAAATTAGATAAATAAAGTTTCTTAGATGCACAGTATGTACTAGGGGATATTATCACAACATAAAACAATATATAAGTATGAAAAGAAAATTATCATAATAATACAAATTTTTGAAAATTAGAAATAGTTATATCAAAAAAGTCAGGAATATGAACAATATACAAAAATTTAAAATTAACACAAGAAGGCTTTTTGTATATTAGTAAGTACAGGAAATATAAATTAAAATAGTGGCAAATGTCAATTTTCTGTCTATTAAGATGACAAATAAAATCAATTCTATCTTTTGTTGATGTTAGCTCAGTAAAACTCGCTCTTGCAGAAATAGCTGGTGATATAGATTGGTCCACAATCCTTCTAGGAATGAATTTGACAGCATGTAACAAAGCTTCTAAAATATTCATACACTTTGAGTAGCAGTTCCATTTATAATTTTTAAGGAAATGATAGGTTTATAAATATTCCTTATGAACAGGATGTTCACTACAGCGTTATTTATTATGATGAAAAACTGGAAACAAGCCATCTGCTCAATAGTAGACTACTTAAACTATTATAAACTGCTAATTTTGAATATGCTTCAGCTATGTAAAATTATGTAGATAATGATTTAAATACTTGGAAAATATTTACAGAACATTTGTCTTAGTCTGTCCAAACTTTTATAATAAAATACCATAGACTGGGTGGTTGATTGATGGTGGAAATGTATTTCTCACAGTTTTGGAGGCTGAAAGTCTGAGTTCAGGGTGCCAGCATCGTCTGACGGGGATCCTCCTCCAAGTCATAGGCTGTTTGTAGCACAACATGGTAGAAGGAAGCTTTCTGAGGCTCCTCTGAAAGAGCACTAATCCCATTCCTGAGGGCTCCACTCTCAGACCTACAAGTACGTGTAAAGAGTCAGAGGTAACCAGAAACAGAAGGAGAAGTCATTTGAGACCCCCAGCTACTTTCTGTGATCCTGTGCCTCACCAGCTCCACTTGCCCAAACACACTTCCTGTGGTATCAGAAGAAAGAAATGCAAAAGAATTTTAAGGGACAAGGAGAATACATGAACAGTCAACACCAGGCCCAGAAAGAGCCTAACCCCAGCAGAAATGATAAATCGGTGGTAAAACTCCCAGCGCAACTTCAAAAACAAGCAAGGCCCTGCATTCCTTACCCTAGATGAGATAAGGAACCCAAGACCCCAACCAGTTTCAACCAGCTCTAGCAGCCCGCTGTTAGCCCCTTCTTCCTGTCCCACAGTTACTTCGGCTTCCTTGTAATGTTAAAAGTCTCCACCCTAGAAGGAGCTTCAGCTTCATTAACAGAACATAGGATGCCTGTACAGGCATTTTTCTAAGTTTGCCTGCACAACCTGATGCCCCCCTTTACTTGGGATGACAAAGCTCCCCCGCTCTGAATATTCATCCCAACCCTAAATATAAGAAACTCACTCACAGGCAGTCTCTAGCTGTAACTCACCAAGGAGGAAACTCACAGTTCTGTTACGTAGGCGCCTCCCAAATGCTCTACCTCCTAATACCATCATGTGGTGCCTTAAAATTTGAACACATGAATTTGGGGGACACACAAACATTCACGCTATAGCAACATTGTTAAACTAAAAATGTTGACAAATTATAATGCACATTACGCTATCCAAATGTAAGTTTTAAGAAAAAAGACTAGAAGGGATACCTCAAAATGTTAGCAGTTGTTACCTCTGAGAAATAATCAGAATTGTCCAAGTGACACCCTACTTAAAACTAGGAAATATTGATAAACATCCTCTTTAAATTTTGGTTGAAGTGTTTCATCAAATACAGCTAAAAATATTTTTTATATAGTCTTTCACAAATTCTAATTTTGATCATTTTAAAGAATCATTCATTTGGTAATTTATTTAGCAATTTATCCTTTTATTCAATCTGCCATATTTTACTGTTTCTTAAAAGGCAGGCATTGTAGTAGATGCTGGGGATGCATAATGAAGAGCAAAACAGGGAATGTTCTCTGTTCCCAGAGAGCTTAAATTTTGTGCAGTGATTTTACAAATAATTAAGGTGCCACGATGATTAAGACAATGTAACTATTCTCAAGAAGATGATAATCAAATATTTTTTTCAGGTAGCTCATCACAGATTAATAGAGCTTTAACTTTTGCTTGAGCTTTGGAAAACATTTCCAAAGTACATTTGGCACAATTCTAGTTCAAAATATTCTAATAAGTATCATGAAAAGAAAGAAAAAAAAAAAAGAAAGAAGGAAAGAGCAGGAAAAAAAGAAGGAATATTAGTGCTTCGTTAGTTTGATAAATGAGGAAGTGATTATTTTCTTGCCAGAATTACCAAAATTTTAATATGCTTATTTCTGTCACCAAATTTAGAAGGGATATACTTTGTGGAACTTCCCAACCTTCCAGAACCCTGGAACTCCATTTTGATAAAAACCTTCCATATCTAGTGTTTTGTGTCCTACACTGTAGAAAACACTCATTTCAAAATTATTTGTTTGAATGGAAAGCTTGTCATTCACTATGAAAGAGTTTTGTTTAATGTATCTAAGTTAAACAAATACAGGAATATCAATCAAAAAGATATTATTGTTCGAATCCTTTACTAATATTGCAGTTGGGGTAAAAAACAATCCTTCTCTAAGGCAGAAAATGGTGAATACCAAAAATATTTCCAATTAATAAGCTTAAAATACACTATTATATTTAAACACTGTTGCTTATAATTCAATTCTAGAGACAGTGAAAAGGTTTTTCAGATAATTTGAATGCTGAATTTGAAATGTTAGTTGGCTTCTTGTATTTCTGCAATAAACATAAAAAATTGAAATTATAAGACAACTAATAACCTGTTCATTATAGGAATTTACAGGAAGAACAATGAGAGGGCAATTGACTTCCATTTATCAGTATACACATTCAGAAACAGTGGTATAGGAAGTGAAGTAGCAAATAATTACTGGAGGAGAGAGAGTCCAGATATTGTTGTGTGCCTTAATAGAAAATTTTGTATATCAAATTGTGGCATTTCAAATCAGAGGGAAAGAACTGACTATTTTATTAGTATGTTGATATGATTGGCTAGCTATTGGAATTTTATACTAAAAAATATCAACCCTTCTCATACCATAAGAATACACAAATTCCAGCTAATTTAAAATACTCAATTTTAAGCTTGAAACAACTAAAAATACCAAATAAAATATTTATACACTATTAGAGTAGAGAAGATATTTTTTACCAAACTGGTTCTAGAAGGAAATATACTAATATTATTTGGCTTTTTTGTATGGTATATGTTCATGATTTCAAACTTTTAACATGAACAATGTTAAAAATAATAGTCATCAGGGGCTCCTGGGTGGCTCAGTTGTTAAGTGTCTGCCTTCAGCTCAGGCTCAGGGTGTGATCCCAGGGTTCTGGGATCCAGCCCTCATCGGGCTCCCTCCTGGGAGCCTGCTTCTTCCTCTCCCACTCCCCTGCTTGTGTTCCCCTCTAGCTGGCTCTCTCTCTCTCTGTCAAATAAATAAATAAAATCTTAAAAAAAAAAAATAGGCGCCAGATTTACAATAAATATGGTACTTAACATGCATAGAAAGGTAAATATGTAGAATGCATATATACTTCTACAAACTAATATAATAATAATTATTTTAATAATAATTACAATAAACAAGGACAAAAGATCTGAGCAGGCAATTCACAGGAGAAATAAAAATAGGTCAAATTATGATAATACATCTAACCTTAAAACTATCTATGAAAAGGTAAATTAATCACAACAGTAAAATATTAAAACATTTCACTATATATAGAAATGTTTGGCAAAGGACATACTAGAAGAGTGCTGGTAGATGTATAAATTATTATACATTTCCAAAGGGCAATTTCTTAATATTTCTTAATATTTAAATTGACATATTTTGATTTCTACTTCCATTTTTAATATTATATTATATAAAGTAGCATATAATCAAAGGTATATGTACATATATAATTGTATGCATAGTTGTAAATATTATTTATACTATTGAATGTTTAGCAAAGAACCAAATATTCACCACTATGGAAATAGTGAAATAAATAATGAAACATGTTAATATGAAGAATTATATATGTGCATTTTTTTAATTGGAAAACCATTACAATATTTTATTAAATATCAAAGCAAGTCACAAAACCAGTTTGCAGTATGATTCCTTATTTATATGTAGGTTCTTAATTAATGACACAAATATAAAGTATGAGAAGTTACATGCATAGCTGTACTGTCTGCCTTTGCCTCTGATGACAGGAGTATATACTATACATATATATAAAATACAATCCTATATATGTATATATATATATATACACATATGTAGATTAGAATTGCACTTGAAACTCATGTATATATATACAAATGCTATTTTGTACACTTAAGTACTATATAAAGTTTACAGTGAGTTTTCATTATTTTGGGACTTTTTGATTTAAATTAGAAAGGCAGGGGTGCCTGGGTGGCTCAGTTGGTTAAGCATCCGACTTCAGCTCAGGTCATGATTTCCCGGTCCTGAGATTGAGCCCTACCTTGGGCTCCCTGCTCAGTAGGGAGTCTGCTTTTCCCACTCTCTTTCTCTCCACTCTCTCTCTCTCTGCCACTCCCTCCCCCGCCATGCTCTCTCTCTCAAATAAATAAAATCTAAAAAAAAAAGTGTAAAGGCATTTTATTGTAATTTAAAACTACAAAGTATTTGTTTCATATATCCCAGATTGTTGACATTAGTTTATTTCAGATAACTTCAATCATACAGGAGAACATAGAGACATTTTTCAACCAAATTCCCAATTCCAGCATTGTATCTTTTGTTTGTATGAACCTATTTTTGTTTTACTTCCCCAAATCTCTAAGTCTAATTTTAAATTGTTAATAGATGTTTCCAGGAAGAACTGTAAAATATAATTAAATATGTTGTTTAAAGACTGCCAAACAGGAACAAAGAAATAAAATATCATTTTACTACATCACTCCAATCTATCACGTAATTTCAGGAAGTGGGTATCAAGTTAATCAAACTGCACTCTCTTGTTCTGGTCGGTCACACACTGTCCAAATTACATTCTTCTTCTTCTTCTCTTTTTTTGTCAGGACTGCGGCAAATAAAAAAAGTGCTTCGTCAGTGGCCTTTTGTTCTTCTTCCACTGTCAACAACAAAATGATGGTTTCTTAAAAGACTGGCCGGAAGGATTACTGAAGAGAGAGGAAAGGTAGAGAGCTTCCAGAGAAAAAAAATCATCTGTGTCCCAATCACATTTTGTCCTAGAGCAAAATTATGTCTTCACTTGTTTTTGGCAGATAATCAACATTATCCACTAACTTTTGTTGCTATCAGTGCAGCAGGTGAGCAGATGGATAGCGGGAATGATTTGATAGATGCAGAGTTCAGGAAGAACGGGCAGCTGCTCTGAGCCATACTCACACCAGGTGAGGACTTGAGGGGAGATAACAATGACTGCACGGGGTTTTCTTTCTTGGCAAAAACTGTTATTTGGCATGGAAGAAGCAATTTCAATATGCTGGTTGATGACTCTACAGTGGAGACTCATACTTATTACAGAGATGAGCTTTATCCAATAGATTTTCCAGGAACCTTGATATAGGTTTCTCAATAGACACATTTGTTCAGGAAATTTTCACCTCTTATGTTTGCACTAGAAGTCCTCAGTTATCTTCCCTAGAATCAGTGTTTCAATGTGAGGATGTAGATGATTTCAAAAAATTTTTTTTTAGTTGATAAGATTGTAATTTTCTATTTGTGGTGCTGAGTTTCAACATATGAGAATCAAGGTAAGTTTTACCACTGCTTTCCTGTGATCAAGTCTCAATCATCACTGCTTTTCAGTATTGCTTTTCTTACGCACTGTAAACAATTTTAGGAAAGCTATATTAAAAAAAAACTTTCCCTATTTTGTGGAACATTTAAAAAGTTAAAGGAACATGAAAATACATATATGAAAGCTTTTTTCATAGATAAGGCTTTCCAAAGTCAGTATCTTAGGTCATCAGGCTCAGAATCTCAAAGGACTGCCCAACAATAAAAGTGAGAAATTTGTGGGTAAGCATGAAGATTTAGAATGTTTAAGAAAAATGAAAATAAATGTACTGTATATGAGATGATATGACAGTATTCAAATTATTGTAATTTATTTTAAAGATTTTTATTTATGTATTTAGACAGAAAGAGAGAGAGAGTGGGAGCATGCGAGTGGGGGTGGGGCAGAGCGAGAGAAAGAATCTCAAAAACACTCCCCTCTGAGCATGAAGTCCAACTCATGGCTCTATCTCATGACCCTGAGCTCATAGCCTGAGCCAAAACCAAGAGTCAGATGCTTAACTGACTGAGCCACCTAAGTGCCCCATCAAATTATTGTAATTTAAAATATTATATTCTTATATAAAAAATTAAATGGACTCAATCTTCCATCTCCACCATCCAATAAAATCATTCTTGTCAAGATCACCAAACCTTCAGCTTCCCAATTCCACTGATCTATTTCTCAGTCCTTTTCTTAACCTTATTAATTATTATTTTATTTTCCTTTATTTAAATTCAATTAGCCTACATATGATACATCTTTAGTTTTAGATGTAGTGTTCAATAATTCATTGGTTACGTATAACACCCAGTGCTCATCGCATCTCTTGCCCTCCTTAATGCCTATCACCCAATTACCCATCCCCCTACTCACCCCCCTTCCAGTAACCCTCAGTTTGTTTCCTATAGTAAAGAGTCTCTCATGGTTTTTCTCCCTCTCTGATGACTTCCCTTTCAGTTCTCCCTCCCTTCCCCTATGATTCACTGTGCTGTTTCTTATATTGCACGTATGAGTGAAACCATATAATAATTGTCTTTTTCTGAATTGACCTATTTCACTCAGCATAATACCCTCCAGTTGCATCCATGTCGATGTAAATGGTTAAGTATTCATCTTTTCTGATGGCTGAGTAATATTCCATTGTGTGTGTGTGTGTGTGTGTATGTATATATATATATACATACACACCTCATACACACCACATCTTCTTTATCCATTCATCTGTCGATGGATAGCTCAGCTCTTCCCAAGCAATTGAGAGACTGCAACCCTCCTCTCTGAAAAGTTAACAAAAGCATGTGGATTGCATAGGTGGAAAGAATGTCAAAACCTGGAGAAACAATATGCAAAGTGATACATTTCCTTTGTTTTTTTGCTTCCCTCTGTCCCTCTCACAGCTTTGGCCTGAGGGCCTTATCTTGGGATTGCAGCAGAACAATGGTGCAGGTAGCTAAAATTCTAAAAGAATGTCAACTTCCTTGCCAGAGGTGCCAGTAAATATAGGCCTTATGGACCAGAGAGTATGGGGAACATCTCAGAGAAGAGTGATCTGAAGAAGGAGATTTTCTGGTTTTGTATATGTTCTCCCAAAAGCCTTAGACTCACCCTTCTGAGCTGTGTATGTGAGGGATAGACCCTAAGAGTCACAGAAAAAAGCTTCAGAACTGAACTAATATTTAAAGAATGATCCAAGTCTTTGACAAATTCATGAGTGGAGAATGTGTTGAACAGAACCAAAATAGCATAATAGAGCCTTGACAGCAACCACTTCTTACAAACAGCAAGACAGAATTTGCAATCTGAAGGTTTGGTTTATTGTCTGCTGATCTGGCGAAGAAACAGAAACAAACAAAATTAACGTTTTTTACAATATTGCAACAGGACCCAGATTCCAAGCAACCTAATGTTTGAAATGTCTGGATACAATTCAAAACTTCTTGACATACAAAGAACCAGGAAAATGTGACCAATTCTGAAAGGAAAAAACAATCAACAGATGTCAATCCTCAGATGACTCAAACTCTGGAATTACCACAAAAAGATTTAAGGCAGTTATAACTATGCTGCACGAATTAAAGGTAAATACAAATGAAATGAATGAAAAGATATATGTTCTCAGCAGAGATATAAAAACTATAAGGAAAACAGTACAGAGGTTCCTCAAGAAATTAAAAATAGAATTACCATATTATTCAGCAACCCCACTTCTGGGTATATATCCAAAGACATCAGGACCTCAAACAAATATTGCTCCATGTTCATTATGGCATTATTCACAATAACCAAGATTGGAAACAAACCAAATGTCCATCAACAAATGAATGGATAAGGAAAATATGGTATATACAATGGAATGTTATTCAGCCTTTAAAAAAGTATATTCTGCAATATGTAACAACATGCATATATCTGGAGGACAATATG
Organism: Ursus americanus; assembly: GCF_024610735.1. Lineage (NCBI taxonomy): Eukaryota > Metazoa > Chordata > Mammalia > Carnivora > Ursidae > Ursus > Ursus americanus. The sequence continues at coordinate 37,448,446 of NC_142136.1, read as the reverse complement.
CTATGTGAAATAAGCCAGTCACAGAAGAACAAATATGACATAATTCTACTTACACAAGGAATCTAAAATAGTCAAACCCATAGAAACAGAGAATAAAATGGTAGTTGCCAGGAGCTGGGGGAAGAGAAAATGGGATGTTGCTGTTCAACAGGTAAGAAGTGTCAGTTATACAAGATGAGTAAGTTCTAGAGATGTGCTGTCCAGTGTTGCGCCAATAGTTAACAATACCGCATATGCACTTTAGTTGTTAAGAGGTAGATCTCATGTTAAGTATTCTTACCATAATTTAAAAAAAGAACTAACTGGAAGTATTAGATGAAAATGGCAATAACTAAAATACAGATGAATGGGGATTACAAAGGAAAGAAGCAGTGATCTTCAGTAAGATTAACAGAAAATACACCATCAAATGAACAAGGAACAAAAAGACTGAAAAACTGTACAGAGCCCCAGTACATACAGGATAATTTTTAAATGTTGTAAGTTTATGTCATTGGAGTTCTAGGAAGAGAGGAGATAGTGGGGCCGAAAGATATATTGGTAGACATAAAGATGGAAAACTTCATAAGTGTGGTGAAAGACATCAGCTTCAGGACTAAAGAAGTCTAATTCAAGAAGCAAATCTCAAAAAGGCTAAATTTAAAGAAAACCATGCTTAGACACACATCATAATCAAGTCTCTGAAAACCAAAAATAAAGAAAAATATTTGAAAGCAGCTAGAGGAAAATGGACGGCACAGAGGGGAATAATAATGATTTGAACTAACTGTGGATTTCTCATCAGAAATCAAGAGACCAGGGAACAGTTAAATTATATATTTAAGTTGCTGAAAGAAATATCTGCCAGGTTAGAATTCTGTGTCTTTTTCTATGTCTATATGTGTATCTACCCATATCTGTATGTACAGCATATATGTTTTTCTCTATCTATATATATCATCTATATCTCTTTCAGTCCTTCAGGAATTAAGTGAAATAAATCCACTATTAAAAAAATGAAATAATTTGTTAGAAGACCTGCTCTAAAAGGAATGCTAAAGGAAGTTCTTCATGTAAGTTCTTCAAGTAAAACTGTAGAACACAAGGTCGACATAAAGCAATAAATTATATTTTTGGTTATGTGGGTATGTGGAGATTACATATTTGGATTTTGCAATGTACAATTATAATAGCAACAAAATACATTAAATACTAAGGCATAAATCTAACAAAATATATGTAGACTTATATGCTATAAAATACAAATCACTAATGAAAAAAATTAAAGAAGACCTAAGTAATTGAAATATATATCATATTTGTGGATTGGAAGATTATGTATTGAATACCAATTTTACCACATGGATCTTTACATTCAATGTAAAACTAATCAAAATCCTGTTAAGACTTTTTGGGGAGTTTTATAAGCTATTTAAAAAATTTATATGGATGCTCAATGGAACTAGAATAGCCAAAACAATTAAAAAATAAGGCGGGAAACTCATACTACCAAATTTCAGGATGTATTATAAAGTTATGTTTATCAAGACAGTGTATATTGATCAGACTCTTAGAGAAAAGCTACAGAATACAGCTCCAGGAGTAGACCTGAAGATATATGGCTAGCTGATTTCCAGCAAAGGTGTTTATGCAATTCAATGAATATAGGATAATCGTTTTAACAAATGATGTTGTAATAATTCGATATCCATAAACAACAACAGAAATAGCTTCAAACCATATAACAAAATCTTTTACAAAAATTAACTCAAAATGGATCAGACCTAAAGCTATAAAGCTACTGGAAGAAAACATATGAGGAAATCCTTGTGACATTTGGTGAGGTAAATATTTCTTAGACCTATTAGGAAAAGCACAATCTATTATAAAAATCTATAAATTCATTATTTATGGGAAACAGTAAAGATAAAGAAAAGATTCTTAGAGAAAATAATTGGACTTAACAAATATTAAGATTTTTGTGAGAGAATAAAAAGGTAAGACTTGGAGAAAATATTTGCAAAATATGTAACGGATAAAGTACTTGTATCCAGAATACGTAAAGACTTCTTCAAATCTCAAGTAGTAAGAAAATCAGCAACCCTTTAAAATTAATTGGCAAAAGATTTGAACAGTTACCACAACAGAAAAGATAGATAGATGATAAATAAACCCCACTATTGAATTGGTGAATGGATAAGTAAAGCAGAATAAAACCAAACTAGATCAGCCATCTCTGTGAAATTTCTAAGGGTTCATTAGTTTGGGACATGTCAAGATATTTCTTATAAAGGTCAAAGACAAACTGCTTCATTTGGAACCTCTTAAATTTAGGAAGGTGCATAATGCTTTTGGTTTACTGCCTTAGCCACGGGACACTATATTGCCATATGAACTGAGCTGCCCAGAGTGAATGCAGTGTTAGCTTACCCTTCAAGCTGGGGCACTGGAAATGCACAGTATCATCGAGTGGAAGTGCTATTTTTTTTTTTTAAAGATTTTATTTATTTATTTGACAGAGAGAGACAGCCAGCAAGAGAGGGAACACAAGCAGGGGGATGGGAGAGGAAGAAGCAGGCTCCCAGCGGAAGAGCCTGAAGTGGGGCTCGATCCCAGAACTGCAGGATCACGCCCTGAACCGAAGGCAGACGCTTAATGACTGAGCCACCCAGGCGCCCCGAGTGGCAGTGCTATTTTTAAGGTTGGTATTGAAAGCACATGTGAATTGCAGGAACAGGTGACTTTGATTTGCGTGCCTTCTAGTTCTGCTACCTTGCTCACTCTCTCACAGCTACCATCTCAAAGAGATCTCCCTATAAACCATTGATGGAGTGGGGGAAAAACAAAACAAAACATAAATGAGACCTAGGAAACAGATAGTTCGGCACAACATGCTGGCACTATCTGAAAGTGGCACTATAGCATCACTCATGGAAGGACCTGAAGGATAGTGACTAAGGATTTAAGAGAAACGAGATTTAAACTGATGATAAGAAGATCTGAGGAAAAAGTATGTGAATAGACCTTTCAGAATTGAAACAAGGTGTCAAAATGTTTCTTTTCAATGTGAATATTCACCAAATGGCAACCACTGCAGAAAAAGTTTCTCAGTAATTTGTTGGACAAGATGACCTGTCCTTTGGCTGTCTGCCAGATTGCTTCCCCAGACATTCCCCAGGGATGAGCTCCCTAGCATGGGAATTTTGCTTACTCATGCTGAGCTGGCTATCATATTGCCCAGTGAAGAAATGACACCCCTGGAGGATATGACAGCTCCCATAAGAAAGGATGTTTACAATAGACTGAAACGTTCATGGAGGGAACAGTGATTTCTTTTTCCTGCGAAAGACACTTAGTTTGGATATGGATTTCTCGTCACAACCTGAATGCTTATTCCAGTGCACCATGAGTGGACTTAGGGGTGACATCCAATATCATAGATCACACATAACATATCCTCTGATCAAGGAATTCACTAAAAGTGAGTGAACTTTGGTAATGTGCTTGTATCCATCAAATTTATTATTGTTAGAATTCTATCTATCATCTGACCACCAACCTAATAGAACAATGAATTGGCTATGGGAGACTCAGTTACGTGCTGGCTGTGTGACAACATCTGCCAGGTTGAGTGTTTTTGTCTAAGTTGTAAAATGTTCTGAATTCATGGTCAGCATATCGTATCATTTCTCTCATAGAATACTTAAGTCTAAGAGTCAAGGTGTGGAAATGGAAGTGACTTTGTCACTGTACCTATAATACTTCTCTGCAAAATATTTGTTTGTCCATTCTTGCAGATTTAGGGTTTTCTGGTTCCCAAGGAAGGAATGCTTTCAAACGAGGGAACCTGCCAGGAATGGCCAGCAATCCCTGTAACTGACAGATGAAAGATTACTCCAAATTTTGCTGTGAAAGAGAGGAGAAGGCAAGGGGTCAATGATGCTCAGAGACGAAGACCCTTTGCTCTTCTTTGCTTCTGCTTTGGTCCTTCAGGATAATCACAAATCCTTATCACCATTCCTCCAGCACTTGATGTGTGACAAGGGGTCTTATGGAAACTGGGAGGATCTGTTTACGGGAAAGATACGATATGCTAATCTGCATAGTCTAAGAGTTCCGCTAAACACAGCCGAAGGGACAATGCCTACATCTCTTAGATCACAGGGCAGCTGTTTCGGCTAAGAAAGCTTTGGGGAAGGCAACTCCCCCGGGCATTCCAACGGCAGAGTGGTCAGGCAGGCCTCGGGATTCCAAAGGCCTATGCCCTTGTCCAAAACCTTCCCTGCCCTCAGCAGCCTCTGTGTTACATTGTAGCAAGTCAGGTATTATGGCTGATTTCATGCTCTCCATTAACCCCAACACGTACCCAACACAAATTCCACTGAATTGGAGGATCACTTATGCCTTGGCCACTTTAGAACCAACAGGCATGGATAAGATTTAAGGTACTGGCCGGTCTGATAAATCTTAATAGGGGAGATAGGATTGCTAATACAAAATGAGGTCAAGGATGACCATGGCTGGAACCAGTGATATTTCCGAGTACTCCCAAATCCACTGATAAATGTAAATAAGAAACAATAGCAATTGCATACAAACTGCTAATGGCACAAACTCTTCAGAAATAATTGGGTCATCTTCCTCCTTGCCAGATAAACAACCATGACCAGTTGAAGGGCGGGCTGAGGGCAACGAGTGTGTTGAGAGGTAAGGAAAAGGAAGTTACAAATACAAACTGTGGTCAGAGGACAAGTTAAAGAAATGAAGATGGTAGTAGTTATGTACTTTTTCTTCTTTGCTTTGATATGCATATATATATTTATACATTAAATAATCATTTTCCTTTCTTCCATTTTCCTACAATTTACAAAGTGTGTTAATTGGTAACTATATTTCAGCATTTAAATTAGAAGATATCAAAGGAGGTTGTGATTCAGCTATGACAGATATGAAAAATCACAAGGGGACAGATACAATGACCCAAGGGCTTTGTGTCTTCCCCTTTGAATGACCTGTTGGCAACTTGCTGTCAGCACTGCCTCCTTCTAAGGTTGCAGAGGACAAGATGGCAAGTGCATTTCCCAGAATCCATTTTTCTGTACACTTCCAGGATAGACTTTGCCAAAGAAAGGTACTTGAGTTGTATTGTGAAGGTAGAAAAGAAGTCATTTTCTTCCTAAGTCAATTGCAGACAGATGTGAGATTCCCTGTGGCTTCCCCCAAAGCTCCTGAGAACCATCTACTTTATTGTTTAGAATAAAATAGATGACGAGAAATTAAGAGATTTCTCCTTTTCCCTGCAAGCCTCTGAGGTGAACCTACCTTAATGCTATATGCTGCCTTCTTTTACTGTATTCTTTGACCTCTGTGGCAGTTTCTCTGATCTTTGGTAATGATTTCATGGCTTTCTTTACTTACCTTTGCCTACCCAACTCTTCCTGTTAGCCCCTAGTTTCTATCCTAAGCTATATTCCCATATTACATTAGATGGTCTACGGGTTTGTTGTCATTTTCCTTCTTTGCTTGTGTTTTTACTCCTGACCAAAATCTGGTTCAAAATTCTGTGGCAGAGTTTGTCCGAGCAGGCCGGCTAACACACAGCCAATTAGTCCTAAGGTGGTGAGCATGTGTGTATCCCTGCCAGGTTAATCAATACATTTGAAAGAAGTCAAGTTGATTGATGAACATAGTTAACAAACAAACAAACAAACAAACAAAACCCCTGATCTTCCTGATTCCAGTTTTTACAGTATCTTTATTTTTGGAGATTCTGTTTCCCCAAATGCTATTTGGAAATGCCTTGTTAAAAAACAAATTTCAACTAAGTAAATTCAAAGATCTAACTGGACTTATTAAATGATTCATGAAATGGACAGCATTTCATCTAGCAAGTTAAGGGGAATTCCAAGGAATTCTACAAAAATTTATAGGAACGAAGGTGGGGCAAGAAATTTATTAGCAGAAGAAAAGGATTATTTCAGGTGAGTTTACTTTCCCTTAGCAGGAAGAGCAGGGGTTTTTATCTTCCTTTGGGGGCGGAGTGATGGCGAGGGCCCCTGTGGCAGATTAACTCATTGATGCTGATTAAAAAATTCCTGAATGACTTGTTAAGACCTACATTTCTGGGGGAGGTTGAAACTGCAATTAGATTAGGTCTTAGGCCCCAGTTTGGTGACTTGGTTAAGTGACACCATTTTGGGCCTGTGGTTTTCTTTTTAACAGTATGAACATTTGTGGTTGGGTCAAAGCAAGTCATCTGTTTAGACAAAGTGGAATGGGATATTTGTTTATCCAAGTGTCTTGTTTGAATACGGAAGTTGTGGTTGACGTTGATAATTATAGGGCCTACCAGCTAAGAATCTTTCCACATACCTTGTTTAGAAATAATTTTGGAGATAAAAATAAATGGGTGACCAAGGTAGAACCTGTAACTCTTTGCCACTTATTTTATATATTTGTAAAATCAGGGTAAAAATAGCACCCGATGTTGTGAGAACATAATGATAAATTATTTAAAGATAGATTTCTCAGTGCCTGTTGTAAATATGTAATACATTTCAGCTTACCAGGAAGCAGCAGGATTATAAGGACTGAGTTCATGCTTGTTAGCATTTTATGAGAAACTCAACACTGACATCATTTTTTTGAATTTGTTAAGCTATCTAGAAAAAGAAACTTGTATTTGTATTGACTTCATTAATTTCACTTATTTCAGTTCTTTATCATTATATTATTGAAATAAAGACTCCTTCTGAGCCTCCTAATGCTAGTCTTTGCCACCTACTCCTCTCAGCCAGTGCCAAGGTTCCTGGAATGCTTCAATTGTGTATGATCCTCTCCTGACATAATTGGTGTCTATCTCAATTTGAATTAAGCATTTACATTGGCTGGCAGAAATTCAAAGAAGGAAATGGTTTGTTTTGTGGGGAAAAAGCAGTTGTAAAATAATTCCCCAAATAAGCAACATGATGCTTTCTTGTTAATGTAGTATAAAAATAATTAAGAAAAATATTTTTAAGGATCTACTTATTTCTTGGAATCTCATAAAAAAATGACTTCTACTTTATTTAGAAGTAAAAATCCACTAAATTAACTAAAATTGCAATTCAGCATATGCTAATACCAACACTAACTCCACACAAATATAGGAACTGAAAAATACATTTTGATGACCATAATACAGATTACATTAGGAATTCATTGCTGAGCTCTATTTTATGTGTGGTTTGCTTATATCAAAAGCTCACCCAGTTTTTAAATATAATGTATGGGATGTATATTTTCATTAATGTTTGAGAACTATAGTGAGGTCAAATAAGACTATCCATGCAAAAGAATGAAATATAATAGAATATAGACCATATTGGTATTAATTAAAAGTAGTCCCAGCAATATTTCTGACCTTGAAAATATATTAAATGTACCCAAGTAGTCCTTCTCTTCTTCTTCTTTTTTTTAAAGATTTATTTATTTATTTGAGGGAAAGAGAGAGTGAGAGAGAACAAGCTCCAGAAGGGGGAGGAGCAGAGGAGGAAGGAAAGGGACAAGCAGACTCAACACTGAGTGCTGAGCACCACGTGGGTCTCCATCTCACGACCTTGAGATCATGACCTGAGTCAAAATCAAAAGCTGGACGATTAACCTACTGAGCTACCAAGGCACACCTCAAATAGTAGTTTTCAAATATTAATCATTATCTTTTTCTCATCTTTTGTTCCTCACATCCAATCAGCCATCTATTCTGTTATTGTCATGTTTGTCTCTTTTTGTCATTTGTATCTTAATTCAGATTTTCATCATGTCATACTTGAAACCCTGCCTTTCTGTTCCAGTTGTTTTTCTTCCCTCCAATCTATCCCTCCATTTGAATCCATTTGACTGGCTCTTAGATTAATTTTCCTAAAATAATAATGTTATTATCATAATTCTCTAGTAATGGCCTTAGTTTTATTATTTTTGCTCTTTATTTCTCTTCAACTGTTTTGACCTCATTCAGACCTCACCTGTGTCCTACTCTTCCTTAGTGAATCAAGTTGCATGTCTTTGGTGGACTTTGGAGTCAGATGACCTGATCTGACAGCTTGGTTTGCCTTTTTTTTTTTTTTTTAAGATTTTATTTATTTGAGAGAAAGAGCACGAGTGGGGAGAGGGGCAGAGGGAGAAGGAGAAGCAGACTTCCCATTGAGCAGGGAGCCTTACTCAGTGGTGACACAGGGCTCAATTCCAAGACCCTGGATCATAAAATGAGCCAAAGGCAGACACTTAACAGACTGAGCCACCCAAGCGCCCTTTGGTTTACCTTTTAACTGATATTTTGTTGAGTTCTTCAGGCTTTCTAAGTATTAGATGACTGATTTCCTAACTGGAGAGACAAATAATATGGATGCCTCAAAAGATCGCTGTGAGAATTAAAATGAAGTAAGCTTGTGCTAGTTCAGTGCCTGGCAAATAAATAAACATTAACTATTTAAAGTGTAATTTGGCTTAAATTTTTTTTAAAAGCTTAATGTAACTTAATGTTCAAGACGACAGCCCTTGTCAGGGACTGGTCATATATACCCGACTGGAGCTTTTGTTCTAGTCTTTATCTCTAGATTTTCTGGCCAAATTACCCTCCATTATGCCCTTCCCTTCCAGGATCAACCACTGATCCAATTAGAAAACTCCCAAACTCTGTATTCTTCTATGTAGGAGGTAGCTAACTCAGATCTTGAGAACCATGTGGGATTTTCAGTTTGGTTTTACCACCCCTCCAAAATCTTGCCCAACCTGATTGCATCTTGTTTTCACTTCTTTCCAATGTTCAGATCTTGTCATTCCAATCACTTTGACCCATGTCATCTGTTATGTTTGTGTCCTCCTAAAATTCAAAATTAGTATGTTGAAAACTTAATCTTGCTTGTTTTATAAAATGTAGGTAAAAAAAGTACATCTCTGTGAAGAAAACTTCTTGAATTCTTGTCTTTTCCTTGGTTTTAATCTTAAATGGAGAATTACTAGGCTTTTGGGTATGATGTCTGTTATTTTTTACTAAATTTGTATTTAGAAAATTTCTACCATTTGTACTCATAAAACACTGAGATCGCCATTTTAAAAATCTTTGCTAGTTTGCTATTTGAAAGATTCTGTAATTACATGTGATAAATGCTAATAAACATTTATTTTCAGCATATTTTCTAAATGTACTTCAGACTAGTCTTTCCATGTCTTCCCACAAAAAACTTTCATTAAATTAAAATTTAATTGTAATTACATTAAATTTATCAATGGTTTAGAAATAACTGACAAATTTATTATAATATCCATTTATTCAAGTTCTCATTCACCACTTTACATTTGTATACCTAAAAGAGTCTGCATATTTGTGTGTTTGCTCATAGTGCGTACGTTGTATTTTTTTATTCATGCATGCCATTCTACCCCAGTTTTATAAATCATTTGAGATATCTTCCATAAATACTTTCAACAAAGATGAAATAAAATATTTTAAAGGAGAAATTATAGAAGTTACACTTTTCAGTCTAAAGAACCACATGTACAATGCATCACGTCTTTATGATATTCAACATTTCTTAATATGATGCAGTTGTTAAAAAGCAAACCACAAGCCTAGAATGGCATCACTTAGGTTAAGGTCCCAAGTTAATAAACCAAGGTTTAGTACCTAACTGAACTGCAGTTTCAACCCCCAGAAACGTAACTTTAACCAGTCAACATGGAAACTTCTCCATCAGCCCTAGAAAACTTTCTGATAGACCCATACCATTCCCTGTAGGAGGGCGACCTTGGCTAAAACAATGGATTCTTTGCTAATAATTTCCTTTTTTCCATGCCCTCTCTACCATTAAAAATCTTTTCTGTAGCTGTTTGGAGCTCCCCTCTACTTGCTAGAAGGGTTACTGCCCAATTATGAATTGCGTAATAAAGCCAACTAGATCTTTAAAATTTATTCATTTGTTGTTGTTATTGTTGTTGAACACAGAAAAGTAGAGTCAGTGAAGATACAAGCTCTAGATTATTCAGGAGAATTTTAAACCACCCCTACTGTGCACTGTTATGTAATTTTTAGCAAAATATTTGAATTCTCTAAGACTTTTCCTCATTTATAACATGGGAATAATAAGTTATAAAACTGTTATTAAGGCATTATAAATCTTGTATGAGGATTAATGAAATCAATAATGTAAAATGTTAGAGAAGGATCAATAGAATTTAGCTATTAATATAATTATTAGTCTATTTCTTTAAATGTTTCCTTTGTCTCTGTATTTTCTATTGGAACATGAGCCTCCATCTCTCCCTTTCAGATATCCATCACTTAATCCTACTTAATAATTACAAAGCTCTTACCCCTTGGAGTGAAGTAAAGCTAACTTGCAATTAGGCTTTTGTTTCCTGACTCAGTCAAGGGGCTATCCTTTAGATAAAACAAATGTGGTGAATCTTGGACATTTGATGAAGAGGGATTATAATTTATATCTTTTTACCCAAAAATTCATGGAAGAAGTTATAAGTAACATGATTTATAATGTCCAGAAGATTAATATACATGAGTTTTCAGGAAAAACTAAGTATTGCTATGGTGGAAACCAGAGATTCCTTCCTTCCTTCCTTCCTTCCTTCCTTCCTTCCTTCCTTCCTTCCTTCCTTCCTTCCTTCCTTCCTTCCTTTTTTCCCTTTCTTTTTTCTCTTTCTTTCTTTCTTTCTTCCTTTCTTTCGGGGGTGGGGGTGTCATAATGTGAAGACAGCATGCACTTTGACAAGCAATATCCTCAACAGCATCCGTTCATTCTGCAGCACAGCAACAGGTTTCTTACAACTGCTTCCTAGAAATTCCATCTCTGTAGACTGATATGATGACAATGGGAAAATCAATAAAAGTAATTCTAAAAGAACCACAAAAAACATGTGGTTCATGGAAGTACTCAGTTCCTTGCTGATATAACTTAATTCAGAGCAATTCTGTCTTCTTTTCCATGTAGTTTCCAACATTTTTTGTTGAAGTTGTGTCTATGTATTATGTGTGTATTTTTTAAGTGCCAGTAAAACTAGAATGCATAAAAGGATGTCCTTGCCCTTGAGAAACTCACAGTCTAGTAAAGAAGTCGGATCTGTGAAGAGGCGATTCCCAACACAATACCTTAAAAGCTGTCGGTTATTAACACCATACGGGGCTCACAAAGGAGGGAGCAGCTTCTGCCCTGTGGTGCAAATGGGTAAGATTTCACAGAGGAGGTGACAACTGAGCTTCAGTCTTCAAAGATGAGTAAGAGTTTTATAGGCAGAGAAAAAAGTAGGCCTTTTGGCATATAGTGGCATTTTACTTAATCATCGGGAAAAAATACCCATAGGTTTTTTCTTAGAACCCATAAGAATTATATGAAGTTAGAGATATGGCACAGATAGTAGCTGTAAAATTTGACGTGCACCTTGAAAATACAGAAACAAAATTAAGGTGCTGTGTAGCTTAGTTTCATGTAATCAAAACAAATCTATGAAAAGATTTTGTTGGAATATAATCTCTAGGTGCTTAATATTAACTAATATTTTAAAAACTTTTTATTGAAATATAATATCCATATAGAATCATGCATATATCCTTATAGAACAACTTGACAAATATACATTAACTAAACACACGTGTATAATCAGCACTCAGACCAAGAAATTGAATATTATCAGTGTTTCTGAAATATATCCAGAGTCCTTCTTATTACAACTTAGAGTCACTATGCATTTCTTCAAGAGTACCATTAGCCAGGCTTCCAGCATAGGTTGTTTTCACATTTATTTTTTCATTTGACATAAAGGAAATCAAACAAGATAAATGTATTCTTGTGTGTGACTTCTTTCGCTTAACATTTGGGTTTTGAAGTTGATCCGTATTACTAAGTATAGCAATGGATGGCTTATTCTCATCATTGTATAGTATTTTATCCCATAATTTATTTGCCATTTCCACTCTCAATAGGAATTTATGTAGTTTTAACTGTGGGTTATTCAGAGTAGTGCTAAATGAACAGTTAGTACTCATGTTCTGGTTAACACATGTATGTGTTTCTGCTGGAAATCTAGGTGGGAGTGAACTGCTACATCACAAGGTGTGCATATGGTTACATTCATTTGACCTTTTGCTGCAGGTTCAACCTTGATTTGTGGAAAAGGGAGGTAATAAGACTTTGGACAGAAATGGCCAGAAGATCAGTATTGACTGACACTTCACTCTCCACCTCTAATTTTCTTACTAAATGAAGTAATTATTTCTGTATATTGGATTATCTTCCAAGGGACTACTTTGCCTACACAAAATTAGTCTTCTGACTGGTTCCTTTTACAAATGCAGTTTACAATATCAGATGGACCCAAACAGGATAAGCCCAGTCTCTCCCCATCCAGTCCGCCATTACACCAAAAACCATTCTGCTTATACACATACAATCCAGATGTTAAACTATATTTCAGTGTGAGCTGGGAAATAAACTGTGCACAAAAACAAAAGTAACACAAAATATTTTGAACTTAAACTGAGAAAATGAAGCACCGCATTGCTTTCTTGTCAAGTATAATGAAGCATTCTTTTAAAAGTGAGGTGATTCATTTGTACGTAGAACATGACATATTTGTTTGTACACAGGACATATTTCTGTAACTGAGCCCTGGAAAAGATTCAGCTTGTGCTTGTTTAAAAGAGGAGAGAAATAAATGCTTAAAATAACCTCTATATTCATATGATGTTTTATGTAGCCACATTGGTAAATAACTAGCAAGGTGGTATAGGAGAATAGATGAGAGGTGAAGGAAGGGTAGGGTCAAGTAAAGCAGAAGGTGGGAAGATGGAGTAGACTGGAACAGTGACACTGAATCTTAGAAAAATAGTGTGTCGTTAGAATAAATAATTATTGCTCACCTACCATGTTCAGGATTGTGTATTGGTAGATTTTATTAACAAATAAAAGCAACATCTGCTCACAAAAACTGCAAAATCTGTTGGGGAAAAAGCCATTGTAGTAAATGGCTTGGATACAAAACAGCATGTGATGTGCTTTATAAAAGAAAGACCGGGGCGCCTGGGTGGCTCAGTCTGTTAAGCGCCTGCCTTCCGCTCAGCCCCACGGAGGGTTCCTTGCTCAGTGTGGAATCTGCTTCTCCCTCACCCTCTCCCTCTGTGATCTCTCTCTCACTCTTGCTCTCTCTCAAATAAATGGATAAAATCTTAAAAGAAAAAAAAAAGAGGGACAAAGTGCAATGGGTGCAGAAGGATAGGAGGTAACGAGTGAATGTGTGAGCACCCAACTAGCCAGTTTATAAATATGTTTACAGCAGCTTTGTGGGAAAATGTGTAAAATGCTGATGGAAACTATGTCATGAACAGCTGAGATTTAAAATCGAACAGGAGTGGATTTTATCATTAATCCACAAGACGAGAAATCTTGGTTTAGACTAAGGAGAACATTGTGAAATTTTAAAAATATTTCTAAGTGTAAATCTGGAATCCAGTCTTAAAGCTTTACCCTCCCTCCTGGGTTAAGTACACTGAAAACCTGAAGCCAACGAATGAGAAACTGAGGCAAGTGTCCCATTGACCATAAAACAATCAGAAAAAATGGAACAAATTGATTAATTATCTGTGGTTTTTGTGTTTTTTTTTTAAGTATATGAAGTCAATATTTCTAGGACGGTTATTTTCAAGGTAAATTGATTAAAGGCTGAACAGGAAGATGATGATGATATGAAAGCAGCAGGAATTATATGTCATGGTAATGAAGTAAGAAAATGATTTTTTTATGATCACCAATTATTACATTAATGAGGAAATTAATCAAATATGGGAAACATAATTGGAAAACTGATGAGTGAATATGATTGACTGTATTACATGGGTAATAAGTTAAGGCACAGAATAGGAGGTTTTTATATGTTTAGTATTAGAATCTCATCCTGAATATCTGCCTTCAGGAAGATAAAATAGAAAAATGACAGTTGCCAAAAACTGAATGTTGATTTTCTGGATAATTTCAAGTTTTATTACCTGTGGCCTAAAATATACTGATAAATGCCATTTTCTTGATGGTACATAAAACATTGACTTTTTTATTGTATTTTAATCAACTTCATCAGAATATAAGTTCTTTAAAAGAAGAGATGGCAAGTTCTTATGTTTAGGATCTGGCAGAATAGGATGAAAACGTGATGGTCTTGCAAGAAAGAGAATTCCACTTAAAATAACTCAAGTGAAAATTTGTCAGAAGGCCTTGAGGGCATCTTCAAGAATCTAAGGGAAAGAACAAATATTTAGTAATATTCTGTATTTTAGTAATATACTAGCACCAGGGTCAGGCAAAATTTTAATGTTCTTTCTGTATGTTAACACTGTGTATCTAAATATATACTGAATTCTTTTCTCATTCTTTGCAGAACAGCTTTCTTTATCTCTCTAGCCCTCCTGGTGAAACGTTCTGCTCCTGAGTGCTCCCGAGTGTCCATGCTACAGGAGAATTCAGTCCAGGAGAAATGAAGGACACCTTTTGCAGCACCAATTTGAATTTCCAGAAGGGGCAACTATATGAATAAATTTGATACAGGTGCCCAATCCTGGACCCATCAACCGTAGCCTGGGGGGCAGCAACAGATGGTTCCAGCATGGTGCATGCCCGAAGAACAAACATTAATGAAGGAAGGAACAATACCTTACAGAGGACGTTCTCACTGTGGATTTGTTAAACGAATAAAAAGAAAGTCACATTTAGTTCTCCTCTAGTGATTCACGTATTCCACTCGGCCAGACATTTTTAGTATCCAAGCTGTTTTAAGAACAACTTAATAAAAGAGCCAAAGTTTTTTAGGATTAAAGGAGACCACTAGAATTTTCTTTTATTCTCAAACTATACTGTTTGACTAGAAGAATTAGATCCTTAGGTGTTCAGATCGCACCTCTTCCACTTATTAGTTTTACACACTTTAGATATGCTTTTTCCCTCAATGAGACACATTTCCACATCTGTAAAAAGGGAAAAGCAATTGCTAATAAGTATCTCATAGTGTTAGTGTGTAGATGAAGCAAGGTATTTCCTGAAAAGTGCTTTACATAGTGCCTAGCATATAGCGAGCATGCTTTTAGTACTGTATTATTCTTATAACTTTTATTCTTTTTATTAGACAATTGCATTAGTTTTCTATTAGTGCTATACTAAATTACCACAAACTTATTGGCTTAAAAACAATACAAATTCATTATTATCTTACCAGAGGTCAGAACTCTGAAACAGGTTTCACTGAGTTTAATGGAACTGTCGGCAGGGCTGCAGTACTGGGTGGGGGGAGTGGGGGGAAGCATCTATGTCCTTGAATTTCCCAGCTTCTAAAAGCCAGCCACCTGCATTCCTTAATTTATGCCCCTTCCTTTATCATCGAAATCAGCAATGTTGCATCTCCCAATCTCTCTCTCACCCAGACACTCCTACTCTCCTTATATAAGGACCTTTGTGATTAAATCGGGTCCACCTGGATAACCTGAGGATCATCTCCCATCTAAAATTCTTAGTTTAATCGCTTTTGCTGGGTAAATTAACATATTCACAGGATTAAGATGCAGACACATTTGGAGAGCCATTATTTTGCCTATCACAGCAATAATGTTCCTTCTTGAGAGTAAGTCTCTATTTTATAAAACTTACTCTATGAAGATGTGAGTTGGTTCTAATTCAATTTTTGGCCTACAAATTTATTTCCTTACTAAAGAGAATATAGTAACTGAAGAGAAAATATTAACAAAGTCGGATCTATGGAATAAAAAGAATAGAATTATTGATGCTGGAGTTAAACTATTATGAAAATATTTCTCATACATATATTCATGAGTATCTTTTGATATTATGTTAATATATACAAAATAAGTTATAGGGAGCACACCATGTTGCAGAAAATATTATTCCAAACAAGGTACTTCTCAGTTACAAGTTGTTCTTTAAAATCTACTGATGTATGGAATTATATTATCAATGACCTAGATGCTTAAAGTAGATCAAATTAGTTGATTATATATAAACAATAAAAAAGTATTCTAGGCATATTGTGAACACATATTTTTAATTTTATTTAATTCTGTTAAAATACATTTAGATTGAAAGAAAGACTATTTAGAAACCCTTGCTTCTTAGGTCCAGAATTGTCTAGAATATGGGAACAAATCTGCAGCCTCCAGTAATGTTTTTCCTTTCTACCATTTTACATCACATGTAAACCAATTTTGCTCTTGAGTGAAGAAAACAGAAACTCTTCGGCTGGCTCTTTACAACGGAGGCAATCCTTTCCTATTTACTGTTAGATGCAAAGCAAAATTCAAAACCAAGTTTCTTATTTAAATTGACTAATACAATCAAGTACATAGTTCTAAGATGAATTGTTAGTTTGGTCTGGCTTTTTTTTTCCCCACTGTTTTATGAGCTGATTCTAAATGTTCATTCAGACTTTGGATAAATCGTTAATTATTACCCAGAGGATGCCTCCTATTGCAACACAAGCGTCCAGAATTTAGTCTTTACTGGGTCTCTCAGGTGAGCCAAATTCTGACTGGCTTTAAAGTTTAAGCTTAAAGCTAGTTTGATTTGATTTAATCTTGGATTATGTGAAAGATCATTGATTTTTCTGACTGTGTGACTTTTGTTTTGTTTCCAATTTTGACAGTGCTTTGAGATGGCTTTTCCTCCAAATGCACTCCATAAAACGAAGTTGTGGTAAAAAAGCCTTGCTTTAAGGTTACCTGGTGATATCCCCACATGACATTTGCTTTAAAAGAATTCTGTGAGAAATAAACAGCCTTGCCAAAAGGAAAATCGCTCTTAAAAAAAAAGAAAAAAAAAAAAAAAAGCCTGCTACTGAAGATAAGCAAAAAGGATAATGAATGTTATAATCTCCAAAAATTACTTCTCCATTTATCAAAGTTTATATGTCAGATGAAGGGACAGTAGATTAAAAGAACTTAACTTGTTTATATGCACAAACATGCCAAATTAAGTCTCCCTTTTCTTGTGCTAAAACTTGGTTAAGCTGTTCTGGACATACTCCTATCTGAAGTTAGAGAAGCAAATACAAAGTGGGTGAAAGGGCCATGTTTGATGACCTGACAATTGAAATGAATGAATATACAAACACATCATTTATTAAATCAACTGATATAAAACATGAGAGCCCATTTCGTTTAAGAGGCTAAAGAATAGTATTTAACTGAGGGCTTAATTTCTGAGTAGGCAACCTGATCATCTAGTTAACAGAAGATTATAAATCATCCTTTGTTAATAATTCAACTCAATTCACCATTTTTGGCAGACACAGTTCTAGGCCCTGGGAATAGATTTGTAAAGGAGATTGATGGGGTAGTTTCCCACATGAATCATAAACTTCACTGGAGAAAATGAACAATAAACAATTAATTTCAAATATAATGATTATGAAAGCAGTAGAAAGAAATGCTGTGGGACCATATGGCAAAACAGTCTAATCAATTGTTTCTACTGTATTGCCATTCAGATTCTTTAGTGTGCTCTCCCACCGTCCCGGAGGGTAGTCAGTAGGATGGTAAACGCTTCCTTTCTTCTTTTCATTTTTCTCCATTTCTTTGATCTATCCTGCCTCCCTTACATAAATATCTGTATAAAGTATGTGCTCACCTTTCTCTGCTCGGAATGAGCACTTAGCGGGGAACATTCAGACACAACCCTGCCTTCATAGGGTTTAAAATTAACAAGGTTATGCAAATATCGAAGAAACAAATATTTGAACAATCCATTAGTAAATTGCTACTGACAACTTATTTGAATGAGAAATACAAATTGCTATGAGAGAGAAAACTAATTAGTCTGGGGTAATATCCGAGAAATTGTTTTGAGGAGGTGACACTTAAATTGAGATTTTTTTTAAAGAATAGAAAAATAAATGTTTTCCAGGCAGACAGAATAACAGTATATGCGAAAGCCTCACCATAGGAAAGAGTTGGAAGAATCAAGAAGCCTGTTGTGAAGAGTTTGGATCAAGAACAGTAGGGAGGTGCTCCAGAGACCCAAGAACATTTGATAGATGAGAACGCCAAGTACTGAAGAGCCAACTCAATACAGCATTGCATCATGTGGTGATAAATGATAATGTCAGCAAGCACAGAAGCTGGAGATACCGGGAATAAATGATGTTTCAGAAAGCCGATCTGGTGACAGGAAGTAAGAAAGTTTTAAGGTTTTGCCTACGTACTTAGCGTTTATAGGCTTTTATAGGTTTTCTGATCTGTAAAACAATATGAAAATGGTATGCATGTTTATAGACTTCTATATTATTAGAGTGCTTTCAGTCTTCATACGTCTTTAGAGAATTCAGTTTGTCTAGGCAGTGCCTCATAGGGGAGGATAGCCTTGGTGGAAATATCAAGGATCAATACCTGCTGATCCCTGATTGAAGGGTACAGATATTTAATTGTGTTAGTTTATCATAGGCTGACAGCTGAAATACAATCATGTTACCAAAAACAAAAAACCCAAAGTTTGTGTGAGTGTGTGTGTGTGTGTGTGTGTGTGTGCGAGATTCCCTCTAGAGTATCTCAAGGGAAGGTACTAAGCCTCATTTATTTTTGTGACTTCTTTAAAAATAACTGATATATAGGTCAATAGAACAGAATAGAAAGCCCAGAAATAACCCAAGCATACTTAATCAACTAATCTTTGGCAAGGGTGCCAAGAATTCACAACAGGGAAAGGATAGTTTCTTCAATAAATGGTGTTGGAAAGCTGGATGTCAACATACCAAAGAATGAAATTGGACCCTGTTCTCACACCATCAATTCAAAATGGATTAAAGACTTAAATGTAAGACCTAAAGCCACAAAGAAATCCTAGAAGAAAACATAGGGAAAAATTTTATTGACACTGATCTTTGCAATGATCTATTGGATATGACACCAAAAGCACAGGCAACAAAACAAAACCAAGTGGGATCACATCAAACTACAAAGCTTCTTCACAGCAAAGGAAACAATCAACAAAATGAAAAGGCAACCTATGGGAGAAAAAATTGCAAGCCATATATCTGATATAGGGTTTATATCCAAAATATTCAACAGAACTCCTACAAGTTAAAAGCAGCAAAACCAAAGATGAAAGTGAAAACAGAGTTTTTTGTTTTGACCAACATTTTTATATGTTATGGAACAATAACAACTTTCCTCACTGATTATTAAAATTACTTTGTACAGCTTCAACTTGTGTGACACTGTTTAGGGTCCTGGATTACTACGCAAAGCAAAAAATGCCCCAAGATATAACTAATCCATTATTTTCCATTTTCATTTTAACACCCTAATCTGAGCCGTCCTCATCTCTTATCTGGACAAATGTAATGATTTATTCACATTTCCTTTTCCTCTCCAGGTTCCAACCCATCCTCAACAGGGTAGACAGATTGATCTTTGACAAAAATGAAACAGTTCATACTACATTTATAACACTGGGACTAAAACCATCCCTCCCCCCTCAAAAATTCCCTTCATTTACAAGGTCGATATAATGCCCCACAGGCTTGGCATAACACAGACTTCTTCCCACATTCCTCATCCTTTCACCAGCAGTGATCAAAAGGTGCATAGACACAAAGGCAAGACCACTCCTCCTTGCACACACATCCAGACAGAATCCCTAACACTCAGACTAAAACCATGCATCCTCAGAATTCCCCTTCCATGGACATAAGACAGGAGAGACTCCCAGACTTACAGCATGCTCTAAACACTTAATGGCCTTGCCACATTTATCTGTCTTGATTTCACCAGGACTGAATTTTTAATCAGTCCACAAATGAAACTGCTGGCTTCAGAAATATCCCAAAGCTCCTACATTCTAATCCCTTCCTACTGCTACTTCACTATCTTGAAAACCTTCCATTATGCTCTCTGGAAAAAAATCTCCTAGACCCTGAGTTGTTGCTCTGAAGCATCTTCTTGCTCTTACAGAAGACACTACTTTTCCTGCAGCCTTCTCAATTGATGAAGGTATTTTTTTAAGCTCCTCACACCCTCAATCTCCTTACTCCTTGATTCCATTTCCATACTAATCTCTCCTCCTGTCTCTCTCAAATTAGCTTTGAACCCATGTAATCCAGGTCTCTCAGCTGCTGCCTCTTATTCTTGTCTACCATCAAGTACACAAGACCCCGTAGACTCTCTCCCACTTTCTAATCTTTTTAACTTTGACTGATGAGCTCTTCAACACAGCTCTGGTAACTTTTCTAAGTGATTTCACTATAGTTTCTCTTCCTGACACCTGGAAATTCAGTTTCTTGAATTTCTCTCCTATTGATCTCATCCTTCACCCTACCTGAGTCATTCTCAGAAGTGTATGCTAGAATTTGTCATTACCTATAATGTCAAACCCTTTATTCTCTTAACTTCATGTATCCTGTTCTCTAATCACTACAGTCTTTCTAGCTAATTTCATTGAATATTTTAACAATCTTTTAAAACCTATTGTAACTTTTCACTTTCCCCCATTCCCTTCACGTTCATTCTTTTCTACTAGATTATGTCCTATAATCAATCATTAGAATCATTATGCTTCATATACACTCTACTTTTTTATTCCTCCCTTGCTTTTTGTACCTTTGACAGCATCACTAGCCAATTAAATCCATTTTTCCACTTATACCATGTTTGTACCAATGAAGCTGAATGAAAATGGATAAAAACATACAACATAAAAACATACCATTTTGACTGGTTTCACTTTATAGTCATGATTATAAATATCGAGTAGACTTTTAAGGCTGCTCACAGTCCTACCTTAATTCCTTATGCCATTCACTCTCCTAATTGCCTAAGTATTAATTTCACTTCTTTCATCTTAAGTTTCAAATACATTTTCATTAGACTCATTCTTACTAAGTTTTCACAGAGAGTGAAAACTGCAGGTAGCATAACAGAATTTCTCCCGAATTCCCATGGTCATATCTACTCACCTACCAGGATCTGTACCCATATCATCTGCCACGTCACGTGTTACTTTTTCTAAATACAATCAGGCTCTCAACATTGCACTGAATCTCATCTCCTCCCCGTACTCTAAAACATTGCTCCAAATATTGGTGCTTCTTTTCTAACATCACATTTCCCCACTATCATACAAACTTGCTATTAGATCTCCCATCTTTATAAAAGGAAACAAAGAAAACAAACACAAACCACAATTTTCCTTTGATTCATCTTTTCCCATCTGTTACTTTCCCATTTATTTTTTGCATATCTTTGCAGCAACACTCCTTGCAAATATTATACTTGCTCATTGTGTTACTTCAAATGCCTCTCCTCCCATTATTTAAAACACATTCCAATCAGACTTTCAGTCCAACTACTTTAATTCATTGAGAGAGTTTTTGTCATGGCCACCAAGGTCCTCCATGCTACAATATCTGATGGTTTGTTTCCAATCCTCAGTTTACTTGATCTTTCAATCTGCTTTTTATATCCTATTTATGATCCTACTTCCTTTTGGTTTTCTTCTTACCTCCCTGGTCACTCCTTTCAATTTCGTTTGCTGTTCTCCTCTCCTTCATTCTAAAGTGTCTGGGATCTTCTTTCCTTCTCCAAAATCATTCCCTTAGAGATATAGCTCATTCCTTGTATAACTTTCAATACCATCTATATGCCATCAACTCAGATTTGTATATCTACACAAAAGCAATCACCTGAATTTATATATCCATAAACTTATTTAATACTTGCCTAATATATTAGTAGATATCTCATAATTAACATTTCCCCAGGATGCGTAATGAATATCTCAAAATTAACATGCCCAAACCCGAATTCCTGATCATGCGTATACTGCCAACTTCCTTTACACAGTCTGATGCAACTATGTTAATGAAAACTATTTTTTCAGTTTTCAACCTAAGATCCTAAACTTCTTCCTTTCTCTCATATTCTACATCTAATTCATTCAAAATACTGTTGAGTCAATTTTCAAGTTCCATTAAAAATTGGACTACTCCTAACCTCTTTTGCTGAAACCAGATTTTCATGTGGATGGCTACAACTCCCTAGCTGTTCTCCCTGCTCCACCTGCTCCCTTTCCAAGCAGTCAGTGTAACCTTTTAAAAATGTAAAGCAAATCATTCTACTTCTCTCTTCTAACCTTGCTAATAGAGCTCCATGTCAATCAAAGTAAAAGCCTAAGCCTTTCTAATTGCTTACAAAGCTCTACAAGATCTGCTCTTCCTCTTCCTTCCTTCTCTCATCACATTCTGAGCTCTTACTTTGTTACTGCCCCTCCTACTCTACTCCAGAATACAGGCTTCTTGATTTGACCCAGAACACAACATATATCCTCCCAACTGAAAGCTATTGCACTGGCCAGAATGTCCCCACCACCCCCACACCAATATCCATATGGCTCTCTCCCAAGCCAGTTTCAAGTCTTTATTCAGATCTCGTGTTCTCAATGAGGCCTATCCTGAACACTCTATTTAAAAAATTTTACTCTCTTCCCTTACCAGCATTTTTAACTCTTCACACAACTTAAGTACAGTGCTTGACTCATAGTAAATGTTCAATAAATATTTCTAATGAAAGAATTAAAAACCATTTAAAAGTTTCCCAAAATTTAGAGTAAAATCAAATGCCTTATCATGTATATATATATGGGAAGCATATAGTTTTTGTGCTTACTACACATATACACATAATATGAAAGTCACAGAGCTCAGACTAATCAATATATTATTGACAAATATACTACTGACAAATTTTGTCATAAAAATTCTTTTCAAAAGCCCATATTTATATTAAATATAAACTGTAGAAACATAGAAATTTAAAAAACAAAGCTTCATCTGATAAGACAGATAAATTAAGTGCCTAATCATTTCCTTTATAAAAGGACAAAACACATTTACATTTACACTGGAGTTTCAATAATATATTTCCCAATGACTACCTACTTCCTTGTAAGTAGAGACACCAAGAAATAAACCATTAAAACATTCCCCATAACATTATCAATCAGGAAGGGTAAACATTTTTCTCTGGATATATAGTATACGTTAGTAGAAAAAATTAATTCAGATATACAAAAACGCATTTAAATGCCTATCGTAGGAAATATATTTGTTGTATAACCTTAGTTTATTCTATTCTTTTTATTGCTCAAAAATTCCTTCCTTCTTGAGGCTTGTTTTGTGACCTTTTCAATTCTTATTATTTAATTTTTAATTTTTATTTTCTAACAAAATTACAAGATCTCTTTTACTTAGTATATTTATTTAAAATCACATAATTGGAATTATCCTCATACATCAAGAATATAGAAAGAAAAGAAATGTTACTGTTCATTCAACAGCGGAGGTTGTGAGCTAAAAATTCTTAACATCTAAAATAGAACACAATTAATTTTAATAAGCTAAAGTGCAACAGTAAGGCAAAAAGACAAGATATGTGATAAGCAGCTGTGGGACCTAAAGGTCATCACTAAACATGATTCTCATTTACCCTTTTACTTTTAGTGTCAGGATCTTGTTCTGGCAACATAAGCCCCTGAGATTTCTCAAGCCGTCCCTCTATATTGAGCTACCTTGCTAATTTAAAAGCCTTAGTGATTATGCTCTGTTATGATATTAATGGAAAGGTCAATGAATTCATGAAAATATCTTTTTTTTTTTGCTTTTATGACATTCTGAACCTTTTCTGCTTTTACAATTTTCAACAAGAAACTGATCATCTGGTTCATTTTGCATAATAAGTGAACTTAAGCAGTCACTGTTTGTGATAATATCACTTTCCCTGTCATATCCTGAATGCACAGAATGAGGATCTCTGGATTGTTTGATATATTCTCTTGTTTTTAATAAAAACAAGAACTTTCATGGGGAGAGAAGAAAGAAAGTGTTTTTAATAAGACAAGCTACAATTTAGAAGCTGAAAAGGTTAAAAATAACCTTCAAAGCCTCATATTAAATGCTGACACAGTGACTGCTAAACCTTTCTAGAATGCTTTTAAACAGTGTTTTACATTGAAATTGTCTGTGTATGGTGTCCGAAGGAAAATAGCAGAAGCAAAGACTAGAGAAGTTTAAGGTAATAGAGTAAAGGAATGGCAAATACATAAGATAAAACAGAATATAATATGAAATAATATTTCTGGCATAGATCCAATTCTGTAAGTCATAATCATGCTTATATTTTCCCATCTACTACACTCATATATTAAGAGAAAGATTTTAATATTTTTCTCACTATGGTACAAGAGAAATGTCTTTCACATTGAGCCAGGACAAACTTTCTTTCAGAGATGGATCGTATAAAACAGTAGAACCCCTCCTCCCCATTAGTGCCAATACAATGAGAAAAAGTCATTTGGAGAAAGTATTGATGCGGGTATCTTGTGATTTTTGGTGTGAGTATTAATTGTTGCTTAAATGGAGTTTGTGAGCCAAAGCAATTTTGAGGACTTGGCCTGCGCTTGAATAATAGACGGGCTCCTCATTCATTTTGTATATATTCAAAAGCAAGCTAAATTGTATTCTAGCAAGTTTCAATAGTATCTAAGGGCAAGTTCTGGCTAAACACTTTTGGTGGCCAAATGTTTATAGAGTCGAAGATTCTTTAGACACATATTGCCATTTAATCAGCAAACAATTACTAGGTACAATTTACCATGTTTCATAATATGTTAACTCCACAACTCTGGACACAGAAAATCTGGTCAGGGATTGTAGCCTGAATTCACACTGTTTGAGTGCTCTGAAATCACTCCAGCACGCTGGTGGTGATCAAGTCAAAAGGGCAGGTCAAAATCAATTGAAAATCAACTCTGGAAGAACTCAACACAAACAGGCTTCAGATCAGCCCCACATATTTAGTTCCAATACCTATGAACACACACACACACACACACACACACCCCACATATACATATAAACATACATATACAAACACACAAACCAGAATAAAGCACCATGAGTGAGAGAAAAAAGTACCTGCAGAAAATAAGGAAGCACAGATCAGAAGACTGCTTAAGATTCCAAGGGAGAAGTCACAAATAAATTTAAAAGAATAGAAATTTTTTAAAAATGATAACTTTTTGATAATTAAACTTTTCAACTTTTTGATAATTAAAATCTTTATAAAAAGATAAATTCCTAGAACAAAATAATTGTAATTAAAACTGATCTAGACAGATAGATATTTAATATCTCTCACTAGATTTAATTAAAGAAATCAAAAAGATAAGCTACAATGGCCAAACAATAATTGTAAGTCACATATCTTTTTTAAATTTAAATTCAATTAACATATAGTGTATTATTAGTTTCAGAGGTAGAGTTCAGTGACTCATCAGTCTCATGTAATACCCAATGCTCATTACATCACATGCCCTCCTTAATGTCCATCACCCAGTTACCCCATCCTCCCATGCCCGCTCCCCTTCAGCAACCTTCAGTTTGTTTCCTATGATTAAGAGTCTCTCATGGTTTCTTTCTCTCTCTGATTTCATCTTGCTTTATTTTCCCCTCTCTTCCCCTATGATCTTCTGTTTTGTTTCTTAAATTCCACATATGAGTGAGATCATATGATAATTGTTTTTCTCTGATTGATTTATTTCATTTAGCATAATTCCCTCTAGTTCTATCCACGTTGTCGCACATGGCAAGGTTTCATGTTTTTTGATGGCTGACGAGTAGTATTCCATTGTGTATATTTACCACATCTTTATCCATTCATATGTTGACGGACCTCTGGGTTCTTTCCATAGTTTGGCTACTGTGGACATTGCTGCTATAAACATTGGAGTTCAGGTGCCCCTTTAGATCACTACATTTGTATCTTTGGAGTAGATACCTAGTAGTGCAATTGCTGGGTCATAATGTAGCTCTATTTCCAACTTTTTGAGGATACTCCATACTGTTTTCCAGAGTGCCTGCAGCAGCTTGCATTCCCACCAACGGTGTAAGAGGGTTCTCCCTTCTCCATATCCTCACCAACATCTGTCATTTCCTGACTTGTTAATTTTAACCATTCTGACTGGTGTGAGGTGGTATCTCATTGTGTTTTAGATTTGTATTTCCCTGATGCTGAGTTATGTGGAGCATATTTTCATGTGTCTGTTGGCCATTTGTATGTCTTCTTTGGAGAAATACTCTTCATGTCTCTTGTCCATTTCTTGATTGGATTATTTGTTCTTTGGGTGTTGAGATTGATAAGTTCTTTATAGATTTTGGATACTAGCCCTTTGTCTGATAAGACATTTACAAATATATTCTCCCAATATGTTGGTTGTCTTTTGGTTTTGTTGACTGTTTCTTTTGCTATGCAAAAACTTTTTATCTTGATGAAGTCCCAATAACTGATTTTTGCCTTTGTTTCCCTTGCCTTTGGAGACATCTCTAGCAAGAAGTTGTTGTGGCCAAGTTCACAGGGGTTGCTGCCTGTGCTCTCCTCCAGAATTTTGATGACTTCCTGTGTCACGTTTAGGTCTTTGATCCATTTTGAGTTTATCTTTGTGTATCGTGTAAGAAAATTGTCCAGTTTCATTTTTCAGCATGTGGTTGTAAAAGAGACTGTCTTTTTTTCAACTGGATATTCTTTCCTCCTTTGTTAAAGATCAGTTGACTACAGAGTTGAAGGTCTGTTTCTGGGTTCTCTATTCTGTTCCATTGATCTATGTATCTGTTTTTGTGCCAGTACCATACTGTCTTGATGATTACAACTTTGTAATAAAGCTTGACATCCTGAAGTGATGCCATGGGCTTTAGTTCTCTTTTTCAATGTTCCTTTTGCTATTCGGGTTTTTTTCTGGTGCCATATAATTTTGGGATTATCTGTTCCAGCTCTGTGAAAAAAAGTTGATGGTATTTTGATAGGGATTGCATTGAATGTATAGATTGCTCTAGGTAGCATAGACATTTTAAGAATATTTGTTCTTTCAATCCATAAGCATGGAATATTTTTCCATTTCTTTGTGTTTTCCTCTATTTCTTTCATGAGTGTTGTATAGTTTTCTGAGTACAGATCCTTTGCCTCTTTGGTTAGGTTTATTCCTAGGTATCTTATGGTTTTTGGTGCAATTATAAATGGGATCGACTCCTTAAATTTCTTTCTTATGTGTCATTGTTAGTGTATAGGAATGTAACTCATTTCTGTGTGTTGATTTTCTATCCTGACACATTGCTGAATTCCTGTATGAGTTCTAGCAATTTTGGGGTGGAGTCTTTTTGGTGTTCCACATAGAGTATTATGTAATCTGCAAAGAGTGAGATGTTGACTTCTTCTTTGCCCATTTGGATGCCTTTTATTTCTTTTTGTTGTCTGATTGCTGAAGCTAGGACTTCTAATACAATGTTGAACAACAGTGGTGAGAGTGGACATCCCTGTCATGTTCCTGACCTTAAGGGAAAAGCTCTCATTTTTTTCCCCATTGAGATTGATATTCTCTGTGGGCCTTTTGTATATGGTTTTTATGATATTGAGGTATGTTCCCTCTGTCCCTACACTGTGAAGAGTTTTAATCAAGAAAGGATGCTGCACTTTGTCAAATGCTTTTTCTGCATCTATTGAGAGGATCATATGGTTCTTGTCCTTTCTTTTATTAATGTAGTGTATCATATTAATTGATTGTGGTGAGAATTTTTGCATCCATGTTCATCAGGAATATTCATCTGTAATTCATCTTCTTGGTGGGGTCTTCGATGCTTTGGGATCAAGGTAATGCTGGCCTCATAGAAAGAGTTTGGAAGTTTTCCTTCCATTTCTATTTTTTTGAAATAGCTTCAGGAAATTAGGAATTATTTCTTCTTTATATGGTTGGTAGAATTCCCCTGGGACACCATCTGACCCTGGACTCTTCTTTGTCAGGAGATTTTTGATTTTTGAGTACTGCTTCAATTTCCTTGCTGGTTATGGGTCTGTTGAGGTTTTCTATTTCTTTCTGGTTCAGTTTTGGTAGTTTATACATTCTAGGAACGCATCCATTTCTTCCAGATTGCCTAATTTGTTGGCATATAGTCGCTCATAATATGTTCTTATAATTGTTTGTATTTCTTTGGTGTTGGTTGTGATCTCTCCTCTTTCATTCATGATTTTATTTTTTTGAGACCTTTATCTTTTCTTTTTGATAAGTCTGGCCAGGGGTTTATCAATCTTATTAATTATTTCAAAGAACCAGCTCCTAGTTTCATCAATCTGTTTTACTGTTCTTTTCGTTTCTATTTCATCAATTTCTGCTCTAACCTTTATTAATTCTCTTCTCCTGCTGGATTTAGGCTTTATTTGCTGTTCTTTTTCCAGCTCCTTTAGGTGTAAGTTTAGGTTGTATATTTGAGACCTTTCTTGTTTCTTGAGAAAGGCCTTTATTGCTATATACTGCCCTCCTAGGACCACTTTTGCTGCATCCCAAAGGTTTTGAACAGTTGTGTTTTCATTTTCATTTGTTTCTATGAATTTTTAAAAATTCTTCTTTAATTTCCTGGTTGACCCATTCATTCTTTGGTAGGATGCTCTTTAATCTCCATGTATTTGTGGTCTTTCCAAATTTCCTCTTGTGATTGAGGTCAAGTTTCAAAGCACTGTGGTCTGCAAATATGCAGGGAGTGATCCCAATCTTTTGGTATCAGTTAATGATACCTGATTTGTGAGCCAGTACTTGATGTATTCTGGAGAATGTTCTGTGTGCACTAGAGAAGAATGTTTGTTCTGTTGTTTTAGGATGGAATGCTCTGAATATATCTGTGGAGTCCATCTGGTCCAGTGAGTAATTCAAAGCCCTTGTTTCTTTGTTGATCATCTGCTTACATGATCTGTCCCTTGCAGTCAGTGGGGTGTTAAAGTCTCCTACTGTTGTTATATTATTATCAATTTGTTCCATTAATTTTGTTATTAATTGGTTTATATAATTGGCTGGTCTCATGTTAGGGGCATTAATATTTACAATTGTTAGATCTTCTTGTTGGATAGACTCTTTAATTATGATATAGTGTCCCTTCTCATCTCTTATTACAGTCTTTGGTTTAAAAATCGAATTTTTCTGATATAAGGATTGCTACCCTAGCTTTCTTGTGAGGTCCATTAGCATGATAAATTGTTTTTCACCTCCTCACTTTCAATCTGGAGGTGTCTTTGGGTCTAAAATGAGTCTCTTGTAGACAGCATAATGATGGGTCTTGCCTTTTTATCCAATCTGATACCCTGTGTCTTTTGATTGAGGCATTTAGCCCATTTACATTCAGGGTAACTATGGAAAGGTATGAATTTAGTGTCATTGTATTACCCATAATGTCACTGCTTCTGTATGCTGTCTTTCCTTTCTGGTCTATGTTACTTTTGGGCTCTCTTTTTGCTTAAAGGATCCCCTTTGATATTTCTTGCAGGACTGGTTTAGTGATCACAAATTCTTTTAGTTTCTGTTTGTCCTGGAAGTTTTTCATCTCTCCTTCTATTCTGAATGACAGCCTTGGTGGATAAAGTATTCTTGGCTGCATATTTTTCTCATTTAGCACCCTGAATATATCATGCCAGTCCTTTCTGGCCTGCCAGGCCTCTGTGGATAGGTCTGCTGCCAGTCTAATGTTTCTACTCTTGTAGGTTATGGACCTCTTGTCCTGAGCTGCTTTTAGGACTTTCTCTTTGTCTCTGAGATTTGCAAGCTTCACTATTATATGTCAAGGTGTTGACCTATTTTCGTTGATTTTGAGAGGGGTTCTCTGTGCCTCATGGACTTGAATGCCTGTTTCCTTCCCCAGATTAGGGTAGTTCTTGGCTATAATTTGCTCCAATATACCTTCTGCCTCTCTTTCTCTCTCTCAATCTCTTTTCTTTTCTTCTGGGATCCCAATTATTCTAATATTGTTTTGCTTTATGATATCACTTATCTTTCAAATTCTCCCCTCATAATCCAGCATTTGTTTACATCTTTCTCAGCTTCTTTATTCTCCATCATTTTGTTTTCCATATCACTAATTCTCTCTTCTTCCTCATTTATCCTAGCAGTTAGAGCCTCCATTTTTGATTGCATCTCATTAATAGCCTTTTTTATTTTGACTTGATTAGATTTTAGTTCTTTTATTTCTCCAGAAAGGGATTCTTTAGTGTCCTCTATGCTTTTTTTCAAGCCCAGATGGTATCTTTATAATCATTATTCTGAACTCTAGTTTTGACATCTTACTTATATCCATACTGATTAAGTCCCTGGCATCAGTACTCCCTCTTGTTCTCTTTTTTGAGGTGAGTTTTCTCATCTTGTCATTATTGCAGAAAGTGGTCACTTTTCTATTTGTAGAATTGCAGCAATTCTTTTCTTAGATCTCCGGTTGAGTTCACAGGTGTTCAGAATGATTTGATAGCTATCTAGCTGAATTCCTGGGACCAGACAAAACTAATCTTCTACTCCTCCACCATCTTGGAAAGTCTCCATAATTCACATATCTAGTAGAGAATCAGTATCTACACTATATAAAGAAATTCTATAAGTAAGACAAAATAAATGTAAAACTAAATAAAAATGTAAAAAAAGTAAACAAAAAACTGATAAAAATTATTAAAACCCTGAGGACATCAGATAAGAGGAAACCTCAACTATTTATGATTATAATTTCATAATTTACATATGTCTCATGTGTTTACATTTACATTGGTAATTAAGGAAATACAAAATGAATCCACAGTGAGAAATTATTTATACATGCAAGTCTAGAAAACATAAAAGGCCTACAATATCAAGTGCTGGAGATAAAAGAAGCAATGGAAACACCTATGAAGAACTGCTTCCTGTAAATTTGGTGTGATCATTTTAAAAATAATTGGGTTGGCATGTACTTGCACATGTACCCTAGGAATAGGGATAAAAAAATTGAAATATTCCAATATCCATGAGAAGAATGAATAAATAAATTACAAAACATCAACCCATCCAACAAAATACTATTCTACAAATACAGATTAGAATAGTGGTAAAATGAATTATTTTCAGTTATATGCCACATCAATTTGATGGATACCATAATTATAAGGTTGAGGGAGAAAATAAAGTTTTTGAGAAAACATAGGACTTGGTTGCATTTATATAAATTTTTTAAAGTTAGCAAAATGGTACAATATATTATTTCAGGATAAAAACATATATAGCAAGGCTATGTAGAAAAGCAATGGGATAATATATGAATGGTTTGAAAGGAAGGTTTTGTGTGAGAAGGAAGAGAATAGAATGAACTCGAAGGGAATTTAAAGAGAATAGCATATGTTTGTCTTTTTAATGCGGTCATGGGTCAATACATGGGTGTTTATTATATATTTTTTATTATACAACTGAAATGTTTTTTGAAATACTATGTATCTGCTCAAAAACAATGAAAACTATGCTGAATATTCTTTTTAACTTGTAATTAAAAAGAATAAGTTATTAATTTGTTGTAAAGTACATGATCTTTTAATGCAAGTCCACATGTAGCCTCATGTTGTTAGACACACATGGGCAATGTATCTAAATATATGTTACCATGCAAAATTGTAAAATTAAAAAGCAAGTTTGTAGATTTGATTCAGTTGTGACGGCATGAGTCCTTTTCATATCAGGATGCACTTACATAATTTATTAATTAATTTTTAAATAACTACTGGTACATTCATTTTAAAGAACACAAAATGTTTTGTTCAATTTTGTAGAGCTTTGAATTTTTTTATTTTTAAAGTTAAAACAAATTGTTAATTCCAGTATAATTAATGTACAGTGTTATTGCAGACCTTTGGATTACATTTAGAAAAAGGAAACATGTGATCATTAAAAATAAGTTGAAAATTATCTCCTTCCTTCATGGATTCTAAAGTAAAGATATTTAAAAGTTTTTTTAGGGTTAGACATATATATCCATTAAACATATGTAAAAAGAATTCATAAGGAATTCTTCCCATTATCTACACTTCAATTGTGGGTGGCTCAGTGGGCTAAGCATCTACCTTCTGCTCAGGTCATGATCCCAGGGTCCTGGGATTGAGTTCCACATTGGGCTCCCTGCTCAGCAAGAAGTCTCCTCCTCCCTCTGCCTGCTGCTCCCCCTGCTTCAGCTCTCTCTCTCTCTGACAAATAAATAAATAAAATCTTAAAAAAAAATCTTTAGGGGCATCTGGGTGGCTCAGTTGGTTAAGCAACTGCCTTTGGCTCAGGTCATTATTTCAGGGTCCTGGGATCAAGCTCAGCCACGAGTCTGCTTCTCCCTCTCCCTCTGTGATCTCTCCCACTCTCACTCTTTCTCAGATAAATAAATAAAATCTTAAAAAAAAAATCTTTATATCTAAGCAAATGACAAGATTTGAATTACATATAACTACTATAACACAAAAGTGATTTTGTGTAAAGAGATAGCTTTCTATTTTTCAAATTAGATTTGATTCTCTTGCATAACTTCTAAAATGATACAGTAATGGGGAAAATATAATGGGAGGCAGGGTACACAGAAAATGTTTGGTTTCTTTCAGGTCAACTTGAATTTCAAAGGGAAAATATCTTTAACTTCCAATCACATCAAAGTTATATCTTCAGAGGGAAAAATCTGCAGAGCAATATCATAATTGTGGTATAAGTTAATAAAACTCTCAAAGTTGCCAACACAATATACAAGATATTCCTGAGTTATGATAAATACTAAATTTTATATATGATACCCTCCCTGTTCATTTTATTTCATCTGCCAAATCTTTAAACACAAAAATCACTATGAGTTACTATCTGCTACTTATGCAAAAATGTATAACAAATAAATAGAGAATATTAGTACTGGCAGTTTACCTAATGAGATGCTGCTTCAAATGTGCAAGCTCGGCAAATGACTTGTAGAGTGTCATTGGAAATTAAAAGTAACAACATTTTGTGAAAAGTTGCAGTAACCAGAGACTGAAAATGTCTTCACTCCATTCAAATTCCTAAACCTCTGCCTATTTAACAAGATGATATAAGTATAGAGGCCAAAAATAGGCACAAATTATGCCATAGCATCTGATACTTTTCAAGAGAAAATTTGAGAGAACGATAAAGTGGAATACTGTTTATAATGTGATTCTGAGGCTGTTGTGTAAATTGCTGAGATTTATTTTTAAAAAATCCTCCAATTCCATCTTTAATTTATATCTTTCTAAGTCTACTCAAATAGTGGAACAAACATGGTAGGCTTAGTTTTGATTCTACAGTATATAGGACTATTATAAAAATATACAGTAGATGATGTTACTTCCTTCAGTTTTAGCTTCAAATCATAATTATTTTATTTACATTAATCAGTTTATTCTTCTGTACTAAAAGGGAAGATTCTTCCTTAACCCCATTTTGATAATTATATTTTGAAATAAATTAAGGACTCTCAGAGATGAAAAATTACTTTTATAATCATGAAGAAAGTAAAATTATCAATAACCTGAATATTTAAAAAGGCTGAGAGTGACTCTTTTGGGTAGTGAAAGAACACCTGTACTAGTTTAATGTAAATTGTCATACTCCTACACTTGCTTCCATTTTGATAAGTTTATTTGGTTTGTTTTTAGAGCAAATAAAGAAGCCAATTGTTAAGTAGATAGCTATTACAAAGGATTACTAAGTAATCTTATAGTCAGAAATCTGTGGATATTCTGCTGAGACTAAATTAATGGAAACCATTTCTACTCACTTAACACATAAGCTAACGTATAAAAAGGTTTCTTAAAATGAATAGCAGAGGAAATGTGAGATCACATATCTGAGCTTAGGATACAGACAAGCCCCCCCCCCCCCCGCCCCTTTTTTAAACTATAGAATCAACTTTGGAAATCATAAACCACATATCAGCATTTAACCAATTATATAAATTACTAGTGGTTCAAAAATTTGGAGGCCTAGGTCAAGAGTGATTATTAATATTAAATGTGTATATCACACTATTTTCACCTATCTCAGCTCCCATTTCATTAGATACAAAGCACAAAAGATGTCTTTTTTTTTTTACTATTATTGTTTTGCATGTCATAGGTATAGAGATTTTAATATTTAAGTTTTTAGAAACTTCCATTTCAGTTTTAATATATCATTTTATATTTCTTGTTAAAATTTTATTTCCTGTAGGAATTTTATGTGTTCCTTCCAACAGAACAGTTTTTGTTTATTCAACCATTTGACCACTGTTCCAGTAGATTCTGAGATTTTGCAGACCTTTAAAGGACTATTAAAACTGGAGCCTTGAATAAATCTACTACCTAAAGATTTTACAACTTTTTCACAAACATAATAAAGTTTTAAAAATCTAATTTCAGAGTATTTTTCTTTGCTTTCTTAAGTCCTTTCTGTATGATTAGTTATTAGTGTGAATATTTTTCTTATAAATTTTGCAATATTTTAAAAATTATATAAATATTCTTGTAAAACCTTAAACAATTCAGAAGTATATAACATGAAAATTGAATGTTTTTGAACTTATTCTTCCTTACCCCAACACTCACTATCATGTCTTTCCTCAGAGATATTAAGATATTTAAGTTTAACATGTATTTTCTAGAACTTTTCACTGCACATATATATTTTTCCCTTTGTAAATTTTGATTTAAGTAATTCAGGTAAGATAAATACAGAGATTTTTTTTTTACCCAGCCTCTCACCATTTCTTCCTTTTAATAATATTTTAGTCTAGGATATTTGAGTCTATATTTTTCCATATTTATAAAAAATACTATTATAAATGCATTTTGTACTTATTTGCTTTTAAAAAATATGAATTCACAATACAAACAATACTTCGAAACTTAATGTTTCTCATTTCAAATGCATATTGTATAAACTTCCAGGTAAATCTTCAACTCATTCATTTAGATACCTACACAGTATTCCACCATGGATATATAACGATTCTTTATCCACTCATTATTCTAGAACAAATATCCAAATTGTTTTCAAGTTTTTTTCCTAAAGTGAAGCCATGACCACAGACCAATTTTATTTCTATGTGATAAAATACCAAAT
This sequence comes from Ursus americanus, assembly GCF_024610735.1. Lineage (NCBI taxonomy): Eukaryota > Metazoa > Chordata > Mammalia > Carnivora > Ursidae > Ursus > Ursus americanus. Next base: position 37,413,476 of record NC_142136.1, on the reverse strand, counting down.
GAAGGATTACTTTTACTTTACTTATACTTTAGTTCTAATGGATTTTGCCAAATTTTGAGTTGTTTTCGTAGCTTTAGCAGATTTTCATGTAAACATAGTTATACATTTATGTTAATTTTGAGACAGTCTATTTTTTTTTTATTATTTAACTCTTTCATCCAGAAACATGGAAAGTCTCTCCATTTGTTCAGTGGTTTTGTTCCCCCACATGTAGAATAAGATTTTATACTTAATTTCAATAGAATATGTACCTTTTGTTAAATTTACATTTGAGTTTTTTTGCCATTGTTAATAGATTTCATGTTTTTCTTTTTATTTATAACTGGATACTACTATTCTAGAGAAAACTCTATTATTCTCTATCAAGTTGCCATTTTTCACCTCACCACTAACAATATAGGACCTTGTATTTTTATTCATTTGATTAATTTTTCTTTGCCAGTCCACTAAGTGGAAAATCTTTTGTCATTTACATTTCTTTTCTCAACCTTAAGGATAGCCATGTCTTCATTTGTTTATTACAGAGCCACTGTCTGAGGAATCATCTTATACACCATATAAGTTAATATTTGCTTTTCCACCACTCCTTGTTGCTAATGATGCATTTGCTTCCTCATTTTCTTTTTTAAAATAAAGTACAAAATATTCTTGGCTCAGGTTTGGAATAGAGTTGGACCCCATTTTTGATGTTTGCTGACAGACTTTAGGCTCCACTCCTTCCACTTTCCCTTTTGCCCCACATCGGAGAAAGTCCATAAGAAAGCCCCAGTACTACTTCCCTTGGGTCAAATTCTGGCTTACACATGAACTCTGATCCAGTCCCAATCTCTAAACACAAACAAAGTCAGAGTCACCTGACCATGCCCCACTCTTCCTGTTTTACCCCATGTGGAACCTGAACTGTTCACCTTGCAGAATCATTTTGCTGTTTACTATATGAGTAATAAATTTAACTTCTGATCCATTGGTACATGTATGTCTTTTATTCCCAAATCCATAATTTCCTGGGGGAGAGGGCAGCTGCCCAGACTCCAGCAGGGAACGCTGGAAGTCCAAATTAAATAATGCTTGTCTTAGTCTTATTGGGCTGTTATTATAAAATACCACAGACTGGGTGGCTTAAAAAAACAGAAATTAATTTCTCATAGTTCTGGAGGCTGGAAGCCCAAGATCAGAGTGCCAGCTTGATTGGGTGAAGGCCCTCTTCCAGTTTGCAGACTTCTTGTATCCTCACATGGTGGAAGAGGCATGTGAGGCCCTATTATGAAAGCATTAATCCCATTCATGAAGGGGTCTGGGGCTTCTATCATGAAAACACTATTGCCATTCAAGAAGGCTCTTCCCTCATGACTTAATCATATCTTCTAAAATACCTAATACCATCCTAATACCATCACATTGAACATTGGGATTTGAAACATGGATTTTGGAGGGACACAAACATTCAGATCATGGCAATGTTCTAACTAATAAAGTCTTTATTACTATTCCCTAGATAAGCCATTGCTTTTCTTTGGGATTCTATACATAATGCAGGATGATATACTCAGACATAAAAACTTAGGCCCTAAAAATATGTGAAAATGCTAATGAATAGTAGCTTAAAATTTTTTACGCTATTCTATTGAAGTAGTTTTGCCACTTTTTATTCATAGCTCAGTTTTTAAAGTTCTCAAGCATTCATCAAATGATAATTCAAAGCTGTGTTCTTATTATAATAATGATAGAGTATACTTTAAGATTTTACCACTAAATTTATATAGTTTAGCTTATTTTAAGACTCACAATAAGTGATACAGTATTATTATTAGTAGTATGATTTTACAGATTAATAAACTAGGCACCAAATAGGCCAGTTATTAAGGACACACCTGGAATCTCAGGACAGGCAGTCTAAAACTCACACTTAAGCACAACTAGAAAAAAATGGATAGGAATCCCACATATGACATTAAAATGTGCTGTCTTCTCACATACTTCAGATAGTCTCATAAATACTGTCCAATAGTGTGATAAATGGTGTAATATACATAGGAAAATGATGATGTGGACACACCAAGAGCTAGTGTGTACTTCTTGAAACAAAACCCAAAAAGACAATAAAACAAGTAAAAAGCAAAAAGGGAATATTTTATGAAAATTTAGTTGTTCCTACATCCTCATGAGATCTTACCTACCATCTGTGGAAAGTGTAGTTCATATGCTTCATTCATTTTGAGGCACTAAAATATTAATAAAATAAATGCATCATGGCCAGATTTGAGCAATCAAAATCAGAAAAGGAATGCGTTGTCTTCTCTTTCTAGGTACCCATGATTGCATTTCCTGGATTTGTGGAAGAGATATTTGTAGTTGTCAAAAATTTAACTAAAATTTGAATAATCCCCTATTTTTCAGAGGCGAAACATTATTTGGCCCCAGTAACTTAAGCGACTCATTCTGCAGTTAATGCCCTTTTCTCTCTATAAATAGCACCAATATTTGATAGTTTCATTAATCAAAGACAAATCTTGACCACAAATTTTAGAAATGTCAAGTTGCAAGTGGCATGTAGTTTTGGTGATGAATGGAATAATTTCTCCATGAGTACAAATTGAAACGAAAGCTGATAGAATATTAAAGCACTAGGTTTTACATATATTGGAGAGATCAGTTTATAGCTGATGAAGTTAAAATTCAATAATTTAAGTGGTGTATGTTTAATCACACAGATGATTGTCAGAGTAAGGATTACAACACTAGTTTCTATACCAGGTATTAAAGCAGCTCTCTAATGTTGATAGAGCACAGGCTAAGTGCCAGGGTTTAAGTTCAGAACTGGCAGGATGAGGTGAGGAGAGAACCTATCTCCCTTTGCCCTATACAATGTTTTTGGAAGATTTGATGATTGACTGCAGATAAGTCCTCTGTTAAATTGACTGTTTATCCTATGAAGACAAAGTAACAGAGGACCAATTTAAAAAAAGTCAGATACTCTGTTGATCCACAGACCTGGATTCTGTCTCTATTGTTTTTGTTAAAGAGCTTGATCCTCTGCTGATTTTAGCTGATGATCCCGTGGTACCACTTGAAGGATGATAACTAGGGAGGAGATAAGTTAGTGCAGTTAAAAAAAGGTAAAATAAGTGAAGTTCCATTCAACTTTTTTTTTTTTCATTTTAAATTCTGGGCATTTTTTTCTCTCAACTATTGCCCAACTACACTGGACAAAGTCCCACTAGGTCAGATTGTCTAAGTTATTTCCAAGGGTAATAGGCAACCATGTCTTATTTCTCTTACCTTGAAAAATATTGAAATTTTAGTCAACCTCATCCCTGTGCATAATTGTACATATGTAATTTTCTTTTTTAAAACATGCTGTTTTGATTGATTGATTGATTGATTTTTAATTCATTCTGATTGTAAGGTAGATTTGACTTAAAATGTGTCTTTATATGAGAAGGTGATGAGATATAATGAGAAAAATACATAAGGATTCAGGACAATGAGTATTAAACTCTGCTTGTATCTAATTAAGTAAATGTGGGCCAGTCATTATCACCTCTCTATTACTATGTTCTCTCTCCTGTAAAAACAGAATGATTTAGACATATAATCTTTCAAACCCCTTCTTTCAATATTTTGTCAGAAAATAGTATTTGTCCTCTTTTTCAGAACATTCATTTATCATGTATATATAATTCTAAATTATGCAACTACAAATCTTTCTGAATTAAAATGCAGATTGATTTTGCATGCTTACCAATGAGAGGAGCAGAAGTTCTACTCTTCTCATTGTAGCAGAACAGGCAGGTAAAACTATAAATTAACAGCCATTTGGTGTTTAACTGCAAGTTGGATGTAACTTTCTTAACATGACTGAGTTGCCAATAACCTAGCACTAGGGTGACTTACTGGGCTCCAGAGCTCAAAATGTTTCCATAGGCTTCCCATCTGTTACTTAATTTTAATGATGTTTATGTATTTAAATAGATAATAATAAACTCTCCTACTGAAGGTGAAAGCAGGTCTTGTGCTTTTGGTTTTACCAAAGTTAAGCTTAAAGTTAGCAGAGTACGAGCTATATAATAAACCATGTTGATACCTGCTTGTCCTCACTCATGGTCATATAACAACTTCCATGAAAGTAAATCAATAGATTAAAAATAGCAATTTAAATTCATTTTAGAATCTGAAACCAAGTAGTGATTTCAGGGCAAATAATTTTTTTAAGTTACTTTGAATTTTTTTAAAATTTGGGGTAGTATATCATTTCCTCTGTACAACTGAGAGGTCATGCATTTATAAAGCCAGTCTATACCACCAATGAAACACAGCAACTACATACATCTGAAACACTAAAATACTATAAATGAAATGTCAATCATTCTCATTGTTTAAAAAAGAAATAACTGTGCTCCAATTTTTCTCATAAAGAACTTTAATTCTGACTAGCTCGTTAATTTGCATTTCAGATAGATTTTTTCCAGTTTTATTGAGAAATAATTGACATATATCACTGTGTAAGTTTGTCATACAGCAAGATGGTTTGAGTTATAAATATTATAAAATGATTAATACAATAGGTTCAGCCAACACCCACAGATACATTTGTTTAGCATCAACTGACAGCAAGGCAAATCAGTGGGCCACTGCTTGGGATGTATAAAATAAGAAGTAATTGTAATAATTATGTTAGCTAACTGAGCTCTCTACACAGACAGCCTTACATAAACTGTGAAATCAAAATTGTGACTTCCCACATAGCATACAACAAATTTATGTGTGACTTCCCACATAGTATACATACAGCACAGTACGTATACAATGCTAGTATACATAGCATACATGCATTTAGTGAGGAGAGAGAGTAGGGAAGCACTCTCTACCGGCTCGGAAGTCACCAACACTAAGGAAATGTTGGAAGTTATTCACAGATTGTAGAATATGAAGAAGCAGCAAATTATTAGCAATTGTGCCCATGTTGGTTCATGGATTAAGGTCAGCAAAATTCATTCTAACAATTTTCATATAAAAGTTAAATAGGTAACAGTATCTTTTAGATATTAACTACAACATATTTCTTAAATTATAGATAATAAATTGGCTCAAATGCTAATGTTAATCTTTAGGAGATTGAGAGAGACAATTAAGATTTCACCCATCTTCTCTTTTAGCTAACTTATACACTTTTTTAATATGTTGTTGTTTCTGTTTTCTAGAGTATAGAGACTAAAATTTGTGTAATAAGAAAGTAAAATTCGAAAACTCATTACATAGCTTAAAAGCCATTAGTATATGTAGATATGTATAAGACATATGAACATATATGACTTTAAACTTACTGAACAAACTGAGTTCTACTTTAATAAATGACTTGAACAAATTAGGTACTTGCCTAACTAACTGATTAGATTTCTGGACATGAGATATGTAGCAGAAGGAACAAGAAATTTTGACAGAAACAGGAATTTAGGGGAAAAGGACAGATTTCTCACCATATCATTGTCAGAATGAAAGAAAACTGGATACTAAGCTTTAGACAGTACATGCTTTGGAAACAGATATGGAATTTTGAGAGGGACATCATAAAGAAAGTTAAAAGCACTGAACAGATAATGTATTTGGAAATACAAAGCCTATATATAGCTAGATACAACTCTAAATAACAATATTAGAAAAAGCAACCTCAGGAAACTGCTGAATCAAACAGGGGCTAAGTAAAAACTGAATGAACTAAATTACTGGTTTCAGCTGTTTCAGCTTCAACATGTCAAGAGTTTGGAATGTGTCACTCCCATACTTAACAACAATAATAAGAAAGCTGGACAAACTGAAAAAAAAAAACAAACAATGAATTATTTTAGACCCATCAGAAATCTGAGGTGTGACAGGGCAGATGTCTATTCTGGAATCTGGAGAGACAGGTACATCCAGAGGGACACAGCAAATATCTGCTTAGTTGGAGCAGAAGCCACTGGAGAGTGCACGTCTCTCAGTCAGACCCCTCTATCTTAGCTGTCTCATGTAAGTGGTGGGGGGCATGCAGGGAATTCAGCTGAGGTCATGGCTTCAAGGAAACAGAACAGGAAGGCTACCGTTAGGGAAAGGAGTTTGGGGCTGGATCCAGGTGCTAGATTGCTGCAGAAATACTTGTAAAGATTACATCCCAGGGTGAAAAACAGACCAAGAGAAACTTCCCAATGTGAAATGCAAAGAGAAAAATATATTGAAAACTGTGGTGGAGGGTCAGGGAGGGAGACCAAAAGCGTAACATTGGTAACATGGATTATTGGAATTCCAGAAGGAGAAGAAAGAAAATAGAGCAGAAGAAATAATTTAAGTAACAGTGTTTGAGAATTTTCCAAAATTAATGACAAATACAGAACCACAGATACAGGAAGCTCTGGGAACATCATGCAGAATAAGTATCTGAATACCTACCCCCCAAAACAAAACAACAAAACAAAAAACATAGTTATTTTATATTCAAACTGCAGAAAAGCAAAGATGATAAAGGAATCTTGAAAGCTCAAGAGCTGAAAATACCTACAGAGGAACAAGGATAAGAATCGTAGCGAATATTTTGTTAGAAACCAAGCAAGCAAGAAGAGTAGAGTGGGACAAATGGATATCCACACGCAAAAAATGAATCCAGACACAAACCTTACACCCTTCACAAAGAATAGCTCAAAATGGATCACAATCCAGAATATATAATACAAAACTTTAAATCTCTTAGAAGATAACATAGGAAAATATCTCGGTAACCTTGAGTATTGTGATAACTTTTTGGATACAACATCAAAGGCACAAACCATGAAAGACATAATGGATAAGCTGGACTTCATTAAATTAAAAGTTTCTGGTCTGCAAAAGACAATGTCCAGAGAAAGAGAAAGCAAGCCAAAGACTGGGAGAAATTATTTGCGAAAGACGTGTCTGATAAAGAAGTTTTACCTAAAATATATAAAGAACTCTTAAAACGCAACAGTAAGAAAACAACCAACCTGATTTAATAATGGGCCAAAGACCTTAACACACACTAAGGGAAACATGCAGATGGCAAACAAACATATGATAAGATGCTCCACATTATATGTCATCAGGGAAATGAAAATTCAAACAATAATGAAATACCACAACATACCTGCTAGAATGGTAAATGACTCTTGATCCCAGTTCAGGTCTTGATCTCAGAGCCATGAGTTCAAGCCCTGTGTTGGGCTCCATGTTGTGCGTGGAGCCTACTTAGAAAAGGAAAAAGAAAAAAAAAAAAAGAATCTTAAGTCGGTTAGAGGGAATCCCTCCACCTTTGATATCTGATCCCTCTCAGTATCTGATCTAATTCTTCATCCTCTACCAACCCCCAGATGATATCTAATCATTGTGACCTACAATTAGCAAGAATCCTGTAAGGCCTGTTAACCGGAATCCCCCCTGAATAACCCCTGATGTTTCCTCTTAGGAATTTTCTATCCATTGACTTCCACCTTGCTCCTTGGCTACAAATCCCTACAAATCCCTAGTTGTCATGCCATATTAAGCACCATTCTGTACCTAGGACTCTTCTCCTATGACAATAGTTCCTGAATAAAATGTATTTTACTATTTTAACTATTGCTAGGCTCTGGTTTTTCTTTCATAATGATTAAATGTAATGTGGTAACTTGGATTGGATCCTGGAACAGAAAAAAGACATTAGGTAAGAACTAAGGAAATCTGAATAAAGCATGGACTTTGGTTAATAATAATGTACCAACATTGGTTCATTACTTGTGACAAATATACTGTACTAATATAAGCCAGCATGTTTACTAATGTATATAGGAGCTCTATATTATCTTTGAAATTTTTCTGCAAATCTAACACTATTTTAAAATTAAATTTTACTGAGAAAAACCAATGAAACAACCAAAAAGTAAATTAAAAATACTGAATGAACTTTAATGGCATGTCGACTTGGGTTCTAGCTCTTAATTCAAGCCTCAGTTTCTCCAGCTGTAAATGGGTGTCATGATATATACATTGATTGCAAGGAGTTACTATTATAACTTTTTAAGTGTCTGCATGTCTGATTACCAATGAATATAAATTATCTTTGCCATTTTTTATTGTCTTGATTAAAAGTGATCACAGTTAATGAAATCTAGACTCCTCATAAAAATTGATACATGAACAGCTTAACTCACTTTTATCTTCCTACCAATTATGTTGACTGATTTGATCATTTTGGCAAGTTTACCTGAAAACTAGGTTTGTCTATAAATTATTTATGAAAGATACAACATAACTATATCTCTGCTAATATGTTTTAATTCTCTGAATATCCTTGAGGATTTAGAATCATAAACTATTATTCTTAAGAAGTAAAGCTTTATGGAAAACAACTGGGAGAAAATGTTCTAGAATGAGGAATAGAAAAGACAAATGACTAGGCAGATGAGAAGCCAACAAAAGGAAAAATCACCAGTTTCACATTTTTTAAATATAGTAGTGCAAGGAAGTTGTTGGAATGGAGCAAAGCAATGGCAACTATATTATTTTATTCCTTAAACAATAGTTTATTGATTGCAAGCTTTCAGGGATGTGCTAGAGATTCTGGATGCACTGTACTACAATCTGAGTTGAAATTAAAAGCTTTTATCACTGAAAAACTTCTGTTTCAAAATTATGTTCAATATTTGATTTATTAGCATTCTGGTCTCCCTTAACCTCACCCAAATGCCCCACCTGCTACATTCCCTATCTCACTGAAAAAGTCTCCCATCCACTAAAGTGCCCAAGTTAGAACACCTGTCCTTAACACTTCACTATGCCATTCTTTTCCCACCATATCTAATCTTACACCAAATATTGTTTTCCCTTCTATATACCTTCTAAATCTTCACTATACCAGATGGTAGCCGGTAGCTACTTACAGCTATTGAGCAACTAAAATGTAATCAGAGCAAACTGAAGAACTGAATTGTAAATTTTATGTAATTTTCTTCAATTTAAATTTAAATGTTTGAATCAACACTTTATGGTTCTGGTCACTCAATTTCAACCCACACCATCAACAATTTTCCAATACCAGCTGGGTGTCCTAAAATTCAATCCAATTCTGACACTATTTACCTGGAGATAACATCAGATCCCACTGGTTAAGGCTCAGTCCCACAAGGCAGCCCCCACCTACACACACACACACACACACACACACACACACACACACACACTTCAGAGGCCAGTCACAAGTCCAGGTTGTCACCTGTGCTTCTGATCTACTGGGAGATGAAGAGTCCCATGACGTTCTCCTGGGGTTCAATCAATTTGCTAGAGCAGCTCACAGAACTAAGAAAATCATTCACTTACTAGATTATAAGTTTAATATGAAAAGATATTACTCAGGAGCAGCCAGATGAAGAGATGCATGGAGAAAGGTGTGGGGAAATGGCATGGAGCGTTCATGTTCTTTGAACCTCCCACTGTCCCCGAATCTCCATGAATTTAGCAACCTGGGAGATTTCAAAATCCTGTCCTTTTGAGTTTTTATGGAAGTTTCATTACATAGGCATCATTTATTAAGTCATTGGCCGTTGGCAATCAATGCAACCTGCTTCCCCTTCCCTTCTCTGGAAATCAGGGTGGTGGGACTAAAAGTTCCAATCCTCTAATCACATGATTAGCTCTCCTGGCAACCAAGCCCCATCCTTTGATTCTTTCCAAAAGTTACCTTATTAACATAACAAGAGATGCATTTTTGGCTCCTACCACTTAGGAAATTTCAAGGATTTTAGGAGTTCTGGGCCAAAAATGGGGATACAGACCAAATATATATTTTTTAGAAATCACATTATAATATTAGAAAACTTTTAATTGCATTTTGAGAAAGTAGGTTATGTAAACATCCTTTTCAACTGCAAGTTTTATGAAATCTAAGTATTGATAAAGTATTTCTGATAAAACTTAGTGTCTGAAGTGGGATATGAGTTTGGAATACTTACTAACAAAAATGCATGTAAAATACGGCCTTAAGACATCTTTTATATTGATTACTTGTGAAATGATTATATTTTCAGTTAAATATGTTATTATTATTAAAATTAATTTCACTTGTTTCCTTTTCTTTTGTAGCTACAAGAAAATGCAAAATTCCCTAAAAACTCACATCATATTTCTATTGAATTGTGCTATTCTAAATTATTTCATTATCTCCACTACCTCTTTTAATTTTTTAAATTTTTAATTAATTAATTAATTAATTTAAAGATTTCATTTATTTATTTGACAGAAAGGGAGAGCAAGAGAGCACAAGCAGGGGGAGTGGCAGATAGAGGGAGAGGGAGAAGCAGACTCTGAGCAGGGAGCCCAATGCAGGGCTTGATCCCTGGACCCTGGCCTAAGGCAAATACTCAATGGACTGAGCCACTCAGAAGCCCCTCCATTACCTCTTTTAATTCTTTGATCCAAGTGAGGGGGAGCAGAATATGCTACCCCAAATGTGCCACTTTGGTATGTGGATTATTCTGAGTTGAAGGCAATTAAAACCTGGCAGACTTAGGAAAAGCTTTTTACCTTCCCCTTAACTGCCTAAAAGAGTTTAGATAGGGGGCCTGTACCAGGAAGAGAACTATTGCTATTTATTTACCAAACATTTTGTCTTTTCATCTTCGCATGAACTGACTTCCTCCTCTTTGAACCCCTAGACCTCGACACCCTTTCTCCTTAGCTCAGGATGGTATACATAGAAGCTTCAGTTGCTTGACTACCTTGGAGTCTCAGAATATTTTTTATGGGGCTCCTGTACATATGAAATTAAATTTGTTTTCTCCTGTTCACCTGTTTTATGTCAATTTAATTATTAGACTAGCCAAAGAACCTAGACGGGAAGAAGAGAAAAGTTTTCCCTCCTTACACAGGACACCATCATCTTTACCCTGGATTTCTACTCAGGTCTCTTAGTTTTTCCTTGTCTTTAATACTGATCCCCCCATCCCCTGCCACCCCACATCAACGTCTTCTCCTCCCTGCCCCCCTCCCCGCTCACTGCACTTATTCCTTCATAGAGTTGAGAAAATCAAACTCTTTATCTCACAGCAGATGCATGTTTCCAATTTTAATTTATTTTATAGAGTGATCTTTCTAACAAGGGGATCATATTACCTGATCAAAAAATTCATCTCTGAACTTTGTAGGCAGTGTCACTCATAATCTTATCCCTGCTCACCACAGCAGTCTCATTTTTAACACCAGCCTCTAATCCTCATTCTGTACTCCAACCAAACTGATTTTCTTGGTTTCATTAAATGTTTGTTTGTTTGTTTTTAAGATTTTATTTATTTATTTGAGAGAGAGAGAGAGCCAGTGAGAGAGGGAACACAAGCAGGGGGAGTGGGAGAGGAAGAAGCAGGCTCCCAGCGGAGGAGCCCGATGCGGGGCTCGATCCCAGAACGCTGGGATCATGCCCTGAGACGAAGGCAGACGCTTAATGACTGAGCCACCCAGGCACCCCTCATCAAATGTTCTATGCTTTTTTTTTTTTTAAAGATTTATTTATTAATTATTATAGAGAGAAAGAGATTGAAAGCATGGTGGGGAGGGGCAGAGGTGTATGGAGAGAGAGAATCTCAAGCAGACTCCCTGCTGAGCACAGAGCCCATCCACACTGCTCCGTCCCAGGACTCTGAGATCATGACCTATGACAAAATCAAGAGTCAGACGCTTAACTGATTGAGCCACCCAGCTGCCCCTATGCTTTCTTTTGCAGCTGGATGTTTTCATGTTCTATAATTCCTTATATATTGTTCATATTTTTACCCCAATGCCAAAGCAATGACTAGCGTAAAACAGACACTCAAAAGAAACTGAGTAAATGAATGAATGACTACTGTACTAGAAAGAAACTATTCTAGGAATTCAGTTAACATATAGATGTATTTCTTGGAGTAGAATATAGGTAATCTTTAAATCATTATTTTTCACAAAGATCAATAATTATATTAAACATCCTTAATACTGCCAATCGTGATTGTAATCACTTTTACAGAAATCAAACTGCTGATCTTTTCCCTCCTAAAATGTTTACTTTTAAACTTTCAATTGTTACTTTGTAAAGTATTTGTAGTATAACCTGGAAGACCTTCAAAACATCTTAGCAGTTTGCTTTAAAATCTAGGGGTGGGGGTGCCTGGGTGGCTCAGTCGTTAAGCGTCTGCCTTCGGCTCAGGGCATGATCCCAGAGTCCTGGGATGGAGCCCCACATCAGGCTCCTCCACTGGGAGCCTGCTTCTTCCTCTCCCACTCCCCCTGCTTGTGTTCCCTCTCTCACTGGCTGTCTCTTTCTCTGTCAAGTAAATAAATAAAATCTTTTAAAAAAATAAAATAAAATAAAATCTAGGGGTGAAAGAAAAATTAACTTCAAGGCAAATTAGTTTTTCTCATCTATTCTCATCAAAGAAAGTGCAGGAGGATTTTAGGCCCTCTGAGAGTATATTTTATAGTTCATTACACAAAAAAAAAAAAAAAAAAGGTAAAAATGAATCCAGGAACAATTAATATGTGAGGTTAGTACTCTACAATACAGTATTACCACTACTATATGTAAGTCTTTGCGAAAAGTAAAGGCATATTAAAAATTAAAATGTGCTACACGTATATTACTAGTAGAATTTTTATTATTATATCATTGACATGATTCAAGTTTCTACGATCTGTTCCCAAGAACATGAGTAGAGATGTTCCTTCCTACTTTTCCAGGTTCCTCAGGGTCTAAAAAGTAATAAAAAATAAGTGGTAGCATTAGAATAAAGGCGTTAATTATGTCACAAGTGAAAATCCCAGGATGAAAAGTCATAAACAGTAGAAGCTGCTAAGATCAAGACTGCTTCAGGAGTCTCTTTCCTCAGTGGGTTAGTACTCCAGTTCCTCAACACTTTAGAATAATACGATTATAAAATAACAGAATTGAAAATAATTTTGTAGGTGACCCACCACAATCTCCAACCTAATGCAATAGCCTCTCTACAATAACAGAAAATAATTGTGTCTGCTTTCGAATTTTTCTACTGATGTGACACTTCCTCTATAAAAAGCAAACAATTCTGTTTAGGGCCATTCCAATGGTCAGAAATTAGACATGGCCTTAACCTTGCCTTTTGAAAGTAAACAGAAAACATCTAATCTCTCTTCCACATGACAGGGTTGTTTTTTTTTTTTTAATTAAATTTTGAGAATGCTTATACTACTCCACCCACAAAATCTATTTCCAATATGAAGTTTCCTAATACCTCCTAGGATATTTCAAAATACATGGTTTTCACAATCTTCATATGTTGGCACTCACTTCAGTTTATCATTATGAAATGTGGCATCCAAGTGTCTATACATTCTGGATAGTAGCAAACATTTATGTTTTTTGATGTTATAAATTTATCTTAGAACTGTAAAAATAGCATTTGTTTTTAATTAAGTACAAGTAATATTTAAGGAATACCTGTTTTGCACAAAATACTGCACTATACTTCCAAGGGTATGTAAGAAGTCAAAAAGACTAAGATAGCTACCTTAGGCTTTAGCTACTCATTATCTAATAGTATCTCACAAGATTTGCACCAGAGTTATAATTCAAAAGCAGTGTTCTAAACCATACTTCATATTTTGTATAAAAATTGATGTCATTAGTTCAGACTATGTCTATTGTGGTGACATACAAGTAAAACTTGAATCTACCTTATCATATTAGCCAGTATTTGCTAGCTTTATGCCTTTAGCATGTTGCCTAGGTATAAAAGGCATATTAATTTTAGCTATGTGCTTGTCTGTTTGAAACTATAATGGACATTACATTTTTGATAAAGGTTAAACATAACATAAAAGGGATAAGTAAAAAATTCATTGGTGTATTTTCTAAGACTAAGCTATGCTGATATTGAGTCAATAATCTTTAGGTATACAGTCCAGTCCATTCACTACCTTGATGGAATTCATATATATGTAAACATGAGTTTACATATATATGAACATGAGTTAGCATTCTTCTCCCTTTTCTAGGTTATTCAGGGTCTAAAAAGTAATAAAAGCTATGGCGCCTGCATGGCTCAGTTGCTTGAGTATTCGATTCTTGATTTTGGCTCAGGTCATGATGTCAGGGTTGTGAGATGGAGCCTCATGTCGGGCTCCACGCTCAGCAGGGAATATGCTCAAGATTCTCTCCCTCTCCTTTTGCCCCCTCTCTCTGTCTCTAAAATAAATAAATCTTTTAAAAAAATGTAATAAAAGCCAAGAGGTAGCATTAATATAAAGGGGTTAATAATAATGAACAAATGTGTGTGCATGTGAATGTGTGTGTTTGTGTGTATGTACAGCAGTTCTCCCCAGATTATCAGTCTAATAACAACCACCACCACCACCACCACCACCACCACCATAGTGGTTTATTGGGACTGCTATTCCAAATTAAAATCTGCTCATTACTAGTAATAACTATTTCTAAATGTTGATAATCCTTCTATTTAATAATGCAGTTTAGAATTTTGGCAGTCTCTCAAATCTTATATTCTTTATGGTTCCTCAAATATGATTACAAACTATTACACTTACCTAAAATTTATCAAAATTTAATAAACAAATCCTCTGCTATGTGTAAGAAATTATACCAGATATGTGCTTTTAGTACTTTCACATGCAATATATTTCAGTCTGGAAACTTAAAGTAATTTAATTAAGATGGGCTCTTATTCATATCTCTTTATATACCATGAATTTCAAATTGCACTTAGGATAGTTACTTTTCATGTTTTCTGATTATTCTTTGTATTCTCTAATCCCAATGCACTTTAATCTCTTTGAAAGAAGGAAGTGCCATATAGTAGGTGCTCAGCAATGATTTCTTGTTTCATTATTGACACTGAAATAATTTTATTTTCTCCATGTGTAGTTGCTAATGTGTATTTTTTTTATCCTCTTGCTTCTTATTATTTTTCTTTTGTGCTAGTTCTTTTTTCTTTGGGGTATATGAATCGATAACCACAGAATATGAAAAGCTAATGGTAAAGATTTAGATTAAAGGTAAATTAAATTCTTTATTTCTAAAGTTTTAAGTATGTTTTTAACTACGTATCTATTTCTACATAGATATTTATAAGCATAAAATTGCTTATCAGTTTTTCCTGACACACTGATGTGTACTTTCCTAAGATTTGATTTATCATAGATTTTTTTTTCCTGCCTTAACATAATTTATTGGTGAATTGGCATGGGTTATTCATTTAACTCAATAAATAATTATTGAGGCTTTACTATATGCTAAGGACTACTCAAGGTTCTAGAGACAAGTACTAAACAAAAGTCCTGCCTTCACAGACCCTATGTTCAAATTGGAGGGAAGGGGCAGTAAATAGACCCTCTCCCCTTCAAAATTATATGGATGTCAGAGGGGGTAAATAATTGAAGAAGCAGAAAATACAGTAGGAAAATAGTTCAGAGGGTGGGGAACACAGTGATGCTCTTTTATAGGGTGTTTAGGAAAGACCTGTCTAATAAGATGATGTGTGAGCAGAAACCTGAAAAAATTAAGTGGATGAGCCATGTGGATTAAGAGCTTTCTAGAAAAGAAGAAGAGCAAAGATTCTCCACTGTAAAGCATCTGGAGAGCTTAGGAAAAACTGAAGAACTTAAGGTATAGCACAGTGCCTGGAAGGAAAGTACTAGGAGGCCAGGTCAGGTCAACCACAGGTGATCTCTAAGGCCATGGTGAGAATTTTGGGTTTTCCTCCATGTGATTTTGAAGGCCATTTGAGAATTGTAAAGAGAAGAATGGCATGATTTACTTATGTTTTCAAACAATCCATGTGAGTATATAATAGACAAGACAGCGAGTAAGGATGAATTGAGTCAGGGTGTGTGCTATTGCATCATCCTGCTAGAGGGATGATGATGGTTTTGAAAATGTTGAATTTTATCTAAGACTTGTGCTCCTGAAAAGAAGCAAGAGTTAAGAAATCCTCTCATTTGTTTGTGTTCTGAAAAATGGGCAACCACAAAGGACCACCCTGTCTTTCTATGACTCCCATAAGACTCAATAAGAACTCCCTTGTTAACTACGTCTATACAATCTCATTTCTTCGAGTTATTCCTCACTAATGACCATCCTAGTTATTGCATCAGGCTTAAATAAATCATCTCCTTAATTGTCCAGTACATTTAGTCCTTCACAGATTGGAGAGTATGTAGTAATGTGAATGGCAAAATGAATTTTCAAAGTATTGTTTGGGAAATTGGCTGATAGATTTGCTGTGGGACATGTGAAA
Organism: Ursus americanus; assembly: GCF_024610735.1. Taxonomy (NCBI): domain Eukaryota; kingdom Metazoa; phylum Chordata; class Mammalia; order Carnivora; family Ursidae; genus Ursus; species Ursus americanus. Next base: position 37,397,205 of record NC_142136.1, on the reverse strand, counting down.
AAGAAGTCAACAATGGATCCAAAAGGTTTGGCTTGAGCAAGAGAAGAAGACAAATAAATCTAAGGAGGACGATGAGAGGAACTGTTTGGGAGAGAGAGAGGAGTTCAGGAATTAATTTTGGACATGTTCATTTTGAGGAGCCTGTAGATCATCCTAATTATAGTTTTAAGTAGGCAGTTAAATATTTCAGTCTGAAGACACTGAGGGTGAAGACAGGACTGAAGGTATTGAATATTGGAGTCACCAGCCTGTAAATGGTTTAGAGCCATAGGTATGGATGCTGTTACCCAACGCAGGGCTTCTCAAGTTTCAGCACCTGTAAGAACCACCTGGAGAGATTGTTAAAGACAGATTTTTGGGCCCCACTCCAGATTCTGATTCTGTAAATTTTGAGGGACTTGAGAAATCTGACTTTCTAACCAGCTCTTAGGTGATGTTGATGCTGGACCATATGAGGACCGTATTTAGAAAATGAGTACAGATTGGAAAGGAAGAGATATCAAGACCGAAAGAGGTGACATGTCAATGTCTAGAGGTTGGGAGCAAAGGGCCTGAAAAAGAGCATTCAGAGACTTAGAAGAACCAAGAGAGTGGTTCTACGGAAGCCGAAAAGGAAAGTCAAGAAGAAAGAAGGACTGGGCTGTTTCCAAGCTGTTGATAGACTGAGCAAAATAAGCACAGAGAATTTATTATTTGATTTGGCAAAGCAATGCTCTAGTCATATAGTTAAGCAATGTTTGATATCCTTATCAGATTATATTAGTTCTTAATGATCTTTTCTGGTTTTATTAGCCAATGTCAATTCCTGATTTCACCTATAATTTTTGTAGTTTCTTACATCATTAATTGACACATATATGACATGTATATCTCTCTTTCTCAACACATACACACACAGACCTCTAAATGATACCCTGAACAAACAAATCCTATTCTCTAATCACTAAAGTTTAAATAGTTTAAGTAATGTATATTATACATAGTGCAGGAAAACTCTAGTCCTTCTGTATTTCACCTTCAATCTTATACTCCTACTATTCTTATAACACTTCTGCCATGAGATGTGTGGGTTTTTTTCCCATACAGAGCAATTCTGCAACACCAGCAGGACGACCTACAACTTAGTTCTGACATATCTGTCTGTAGTTAGTGTCAGATTCCACAGGTCAAAGGCTCAATCCCACAAGACTTCTTACCGCCCCCCCCAACCTCCAGATGCCAATCACAAGTCCAGGTTGCCACCCACACTTTGGAGTGATTGGCTATAAATCAGAAGTTCCCATCACCTTCTCCTTGGGTTTAATTAATTTGATAGAATTAATTAATTCACAGAGTTCAGGAAAAAATTACTTATTGTCCACCAGTTTATTATCAAAGGATATGAAATCCAAAGGGAAGGCATGTATAGGACAAAGTATGTCAGAAGATGTATGCAGTGTCCATGCCCTCTGAGGTCTTGCCACTCTCCCAGCCCCTGCGTATGTTCAACAACCTGGAAACTATCCAAACCCCATTGTATTGTTGGGAGTTTAATGGAGGCTTCATCAGACAGGCATGATTGATCATTAACTTCATTTTCAGCCCCTCTCCCCTCTCTGAAGAATGGGGTTGGAGCTGAAAATTCTAAGCTGCTGCTGCTGCTGCTTCTTCTTCTTCTACTTCTTCTTTTTGAAAATTCTAAGTGTCTAATCATGGCTTGGTCTTTTTGGTAACCAGCTCCCATCTAAGAACCCACCAAGAGTCATCTCATTAGAACAAAAGACACTGACATTGACCTTGAAATTCCAACTGGTTTAGAGACTCTGTGTCAGGAACTGGGAACAATGATCAAATATTACAAAAAAGATGTCCCCAGTGCCTACATACATATATATATCTAAATACCCATATACACATATAATGTTATCTATTTTTTTCTAGAGTACTTTTTACAGATGAAAACATTGAAAAATACTTTTCGGAATGCCATTTTGGTCTTTTAATTTCTGGAGTGGAATAATATTTTATTGAACTTCAAATGAGGTTGTGTTTTGCTCTCATCCTGACAAGATAATGTATAACAACTATTAGCTAACATTTCCTTTTTGTATAAATTCTCACATCCCTTCTAACATGGAGAAGATTTGATATCAAATGAAAGGATTAAAAATATAGTGATAAAACTTCCTATAGATTTAGGGTTTCTAGAGTCTACGAATCCACTGTAATTATATGCATGCTATTATAGTTATGCATCTATGCCCTTTTTAGGGAAAGGTAAATAGCTTTTATTGGATTAGCAAAGGAATCTCAAAACTATTAAAAAGTGTTGTCCTAGCTGGAAAGCTCCTATTTTATGATATTTTTTGCCTTATTTTCACCTGGTAAGAGTCGTGCTGTCTTGATATACAGTTTCTGTTATGCAAAATGAACTTCTATTACCTGATGACTCATTTTCCTATTTAAGAAAACCCGCAAATTAAAATGCTCATTGTGTATGGAAGGCAAAGTACATATGATCCTGAACTGCGTGCCTTACGCAAATGTGATTTTTCTAAACAAAGCATGTCCCATTATGATTTTGTGTGATGTTTAATCTTATCCTCTGAGAAAATTGCTTTTAATCTACAGTAATAAATATGTGTAAATAATGCCTTAGTAAAACAGACACATAAATTCTTTAATTTAATATTCCTATTATTCATTTGAAGTTGCATGAAGCAACATCTTATATCTGTAAGGAAGAAAGATCATATTAATCAATAAGACAAATGAAAGATGGAAAATAAAAATAGTAGAGACATAATTAATATAATTTTTTAAAAAGCAATTTTCCCTTAGCCAAAATGTGAAGAAAAATGAAATTAAGAGAATCTATGGAGGCACCAAGGCATAACATGAATAGGGTATGTTTTTAGTTTTTCCCAACAATTTTCCTAAAAACGCCCTAAATAAACATAGTTGAAGTGAAAGCAGATACTTGCTCTGCATAAGCAACCTTGCTTAAATTTTATCACTGACCTTTCAGTGAAAATGAAGACCGTAATCCCCAATATGTAAAAGGTATGGAAACTCCACCGAATGGAACAAGAGTGTAAAGAGGACAAGTTGTCCTTTTCAAGGACTGCGAGCTGAATATTCTCAGGAGAGCACTATGGTGATGTGGACTTTACTGTTATATCAAGGCAGCTATGGTGTAATAGTTTGGGATCTGGATTAAGAAACAAAAAATAAGGTTTACGTAATTCAGCAATACACTCATTGCAAAGACAATGAGATAAGATGGTATGTCACGGATACTAGTATCAGACAAATCTGGGAATAATCTTTGATTCCCCTACATACTAGATTGTGAAATGGGATAAGCTCTTTAAATTCTTACAGCTTCAATTTTTCATATGTTTTCGTGTGCTAGGGCAGTCATAACAAAATATTACAGATTTAGTTGGTTAATCAACAGAAATTTGTTTTCTCACAGTCATGGTGTCTGGAAGTCCATGCTCAAGGTGCCCGCTGATTTGGTTCCCTGCCAGGGCTCTCTTTCTTGTTTGCAGATGATTGCATTCCTGCTATGTTCTCAGGTAGCCTTTCCTCTGTGACACCTGAAAGAGAGTTCTGGTGCTTCACAAGGACAGCAATCTTATCACATTAGGGCCCCACCCTACATCTTCATTTAATCTTTGTTACCTCCTTATAGCTCTCTCTCAAAAAAACAGTCACACTGAGAGTTAGAACTTCAACACATAAATTTGGGAGAATACAATTTAGTCCTAACAATCTTCAAAGAAATAAAAGAAAGTGAACCCATGTTCACCATTGCCTATTCTTTACCCTCTGCTTTGCCTTGACCAAATTTTAGTCAGGTTTCTTTTTTACCTACAGACTCCTCAACTCTGCTTGGCCCCAAGCCTGATCAAGAACGAAAGTGAAACATGCCTATCTTGTCAGCTTCTCCTGGGAATCAGCTGATCGCAGGGGACACTTTTCCTGTCAGATCCTACTGGTCATTTCTAGTTTCCCCACCAAAGATTCTGCCTGTATGTGCTGGTCCCTGTTTTACCCTGTATAAGAAAAAATCTTACTCTGTTCCAATTTGAGATGGTCACAGATTGCTGAGATTAGAGCAGTCTCCCTCTTGGAATATTTACTTTTTGAAGTCTCCCTCTCTCTAAGTACAGATTTGTCCATTTTGACAAAGGTGAAAAATGTCTATTTTACTGACTTATTTTGAGGTTTCCAAACCGTCTGGCATAGCATCCACTACATCATAGGTGAATAGTTATGTGTTCCTGGGCATTTGGCTTACTTATTAAAGTCTGTGTAGTTTGACAATTAAATAATAATTTGAAATAGGTATATAAAGGTTGCTATTTCTAATATTCTCTCAAATAATAGGCAGACTTTGGAATTTTGTATCTTAAGAGATTATATTCCAAAGACTTCATGGAAAATTATCATACTTAAAATTTGTAGTTGCATTCCAATGTATAGAGTCAAATAACATCAAAATTTCTAGGGCAACAAATACGCTTATGGAATTTAAATGTATGATTTTATTACTTTGACTTCTAAGGCCTGTCAAAAAATATCTTTACCATATGCACAATGATGAATATGAAATGAATGAATAATATATTCCCAAAGCGTCATTACACTGATTTTTTTTGGCACTAGCAAGGCTCCTGCTTTACCTTAGGAGAACTTGCTATATAGTAGTAGGAGGGAGGAGATAATGAACTCGTATTTATGAAGTGCTCACTGCTGATGTGCTTTCTGTCTGATGCTTTAATTACACTACATCATTTACCTTTGGGGCAGGTGCCATTATCTTCATTTACACATCTAGGAATTAAGGATCAGAGAAGTCAAGTTCTTTGTTCAGGGTCACGCAGCTGTTAAAAGAATAGTCAGGATTTAATCAGAGTTCTATTTATAAACCCCATAAAGTGTTATCTTTTTACTATAATATCCTGCATACCTATGAAGGAATAATTCATATCCCAACAGGCACAAATGAAAAGGCCTGTGCTTTAGGAAATGAAGAGGTGGGAGAGGAAGAAAGAGTTTTCAGGAAATAGAGAACATTTGCATTGCGTTATGATCATAGAAAAGGTAGTTTTACATAGCTTGAGACAGTTGATACTGCATTTTTATTAATACAAATAATCCTAAATGAAAGTTAAATAACTGAGAGAGCCTACATCAAAATATTCATGATGTTGGCTCTATGATTAATCTCACACATAAACCACTGTGTTAGTTTTCAAAGCTAAAATGTGTGAAATTAAAATTCATATGTTAATATGATCAAAACTATTTGGCATAATTAGAACAAAGTTTTCATGTTGTTATGTTGACCATGAAACCTTCAATATTAAAATAGGAAGAAAACCACACTCAAACTTCATCTAAAAAAAAGGGCACAAAAAACTTTAGCAAGAAAGAAACCATAAATATTAAGAATAAAATAAAAAGTAAGTTTTTACATGGGAGGAATAATACTTAGAACACTTAAATATAAGCTTGATATTTTATAAAATGATTCATTTAATTTTGTCAAATAGAAACAGTTTTGTTCTTTTGTTAATTAACTGATTAATTCATTTTTGGATGCGTAGTCCTTCATAATGATATACTGTCCTTGAGACGTAGGTTAAATTATACACAAATTTAAAACAATTTTGCACAGCTTCCCTTATATCCTAATGTTTGAGTATTTGAGTATGACTCAATCCAAATGGAACTTTTGTCTACTTACAGCTTTAGTCTATGGACCTGTGACTAACATTCATTATTTAAAAAAAGAGGAGGAGGAGGAGGTGGAGAAGGAGGACTAGAAGAATCAATGATTTGTTTTATGTTCCTCAAAATAAAAATATATCTATCAAAATATGATCTATTTTATTCCTGAAAAAACCAAAATTTAAAAATCTTGGCTTTATTTAAAAAGTAGTTTATGTAATATTCTCTGAAAATAAGTTAAACTGGAGAGATTTACCTTTTTTGCAATATATGCCCACCCTTGCCTGAGGAGAATAAATGGCAACCTGGATATTCTTATAGTACTGCATATCATTTAAAATTAAAGTATTTTCTCATTGTCTTATAAGTAATTTATCATGATAATCATGATTATAATGGCAATGATCTTGCTTCTAAGTCATACTGTTATTTTATGATTTTATGCTACATTCATTTCTTTTTTTAGTTTTTTTTTTATGCTACATTCATTTCTTAAGCCAAGTAAAATAATAAAGATGTTGTGAATGTTGGATTCCTTCCCTTATATTTCTTGCCTTTTTCTTTAACCCTTCTTCCCACATTAATTTTCTCCTTTTGTTTTCTCGTTGTCCATCTTTTAATGGGATAATATCAATAGGCTCTTTTGAGTGCCAGCAACTAAATCATCCTCTATAAGTGACATCTCAAGCATCCCTGTTCCTTTTGTGTATCACATCTACGTGGATCCCTGGAGGCTCAGTTAAAGCTTATTCTTAGTGAAGCACGGTAAGAATATTATCTGGAAGCCAAAGTGCATCAAACTCAACTGATAATAAAATAAAAAGATTGCAACTTCCCTTACTTGCACAGTAACTTAGTAACCTACCGTCAATGATTACATGTCTAACATTCACAGATAGTAAGCTACTTGACAGCAGAAAGAAACAATACATAAATATTTCAGTACCTTGGAGTAAACCCAACTTATAACATTAAGTTGTGCCTGTTTAAAATCTTTCCCAAAATGTATCATTTTCAATTCTTCACCCAAGCCCGGCTGTATCTACAATGGTTTAATGAAGTACAAAGTTACCCATCGAATTTCATCTATGTCAAGGGAATCGAAGCATTTCAATTATAATAGGATGTTTCTCTTCTTGATAACTGAATTTTATTCCTTGAAACAAAACATTTGCCACTACCTTTGTGTCTTTTTGCAAAGAAACACAGAGAGTATTATGAATATACATGATTATCAGTGATTTTAAAGAAAACTGGAAAGGGCTATTTGTTCTTGTTAACTAGCTTTATATTGCAGAAACAAACATGTTGAAACCTTCAAAAATAAGTGATAAAAACATGAAATAAATAAAGAATAAGGTATCATATAAGAGATTGATGTTCACAAAAGAAAAAGTATTTTTTCCCGCTGGTAAACATCACTAGGTAGTTCTAGCTACCCGTGGGAGGTAACATACATAAAGTACCTAGTGTAGGGCCAGTTCCCTCGTATATGCTTAATTATTGGCAGTTATTCTTTGAACTGATGATCAGTTGATAAGGCTAATTTAAAGCCAGACAAATTGGATCCACATTTTTAAAATGTGTTTACGCAGAAATTTGTCTACTATGTAATACACATAATTAGATAATGATTTGTAACAATGGATACTAATTAATATAATACAGTACATAAATAAAGATAAAAGAATAAGGTTTTCTCTCAAAAGAAGATTTATACAAGGATTACTTTCTTTTTTCTGTATTTTACTTTCTGATTTTTATTAAAATACACAATTAATTATATTTCTTCTAAAAATAATTAGGAAAAACAGGTAAAGCTCTTTAAAACATATAGTCTAAGTTCATAAATATCTCCCTCAAAATAGACATATATGCTGTTACTTCATGTAATTTTTCTCCATTTTTAAATAGTGTTGACTGATGAAAGGTAATGAAATAAGTATTCAGAGGTCAGGAACACTTCAGTTCATAGCACTGCTGCTCAAATACTTAGATTGTCTTTAATTCAAATTGATTATTAGATCATCAATGCTTTTGAGTGCTGTACACTTTAAAAGTATTGCTGATACTAATGTGTCCAGGAAAAAATAAAACTTTTTTTTTTTGCATTTGCTGAATATCACTTGTAAATTCACCTTTTTAAAATATAGCTACTATTTGGGAATAGGGGGAATTCGAATGCTGTTACTTTACATTTTAATAAATAAGAACTCACATGTCTAATTTACTCTGATGGAAAAACCACAAAATGTTAAGTCAGGGCACACAGAGCTAGTTTTGTGGTCCCAGCAGTAAGTCATTTTACTTGCGGTGCCTTTGTGGATTTGTTCCCATTGGTAGAATGAATTAAAAAGTTCAAGGAACATAAGGAATAGTATGGAGGACCACAGGGGAAGGGATGGAAAATGGAATGGGAAGAGACCAGAAAGGGAAACAAACCATGAGAGACTCTGGACTCCAGGAACCAAACTGAGGGTTGTGGAAGGGAGGGGGGTGGGGGATGGGGTAACTGGGTGATGGGTATTAAGGAGGGCATGTGTGCTGATGAGTACTGGGTGTTATATACAACTAATGAATCGCTGAACACTATGTCAAAAACTAATGATGTGCTATATGCTGGCTAACTGAACATAATTAAAACAAAGCAGCTTCAGTTGTGTATCACATGAAGGCTAATAAACAAACAAACAAACAAATGAATAAGGGTATGTAAAAAAAAAATTCAAGCTTGAAACACTCTTGTTGGGAACACAGGACACGGTTTCTTGTAACAGAATTTAAATATGGGGAAGAACCTACTAAGAAGGAGTACCCAGTATTAGATGCTGACCAGTTAGATGCTGGACATTGTATTAATAAGGGCCAATCTTGAACATATTTTTTAACCTTTGAGTAATATTCAGGGCTACCATCCTCCAGGCTGAAGCAGGTCCTGCACAACAGCTCCTGGCTTGGTGAACAGAGAGCAGGGACAATTACAGGTCCCACTTACTCTTTGGCAACGAACACCCTGAATAGCTGGTCGTGTTTAAATTCATGCACTCCTGCAGCTAGAATGCTAACATGCAAATCTTGACTCTACCTTTTACTGGCTATTTAACTTTGTGCAATTTAGCTAACCTCTGTAAACAGCATTTTCCTTGCATATAACTGGGGATAATGAGAATGCTTTCCACATTGAATTGTATGAGAAAAAGAGAAAAGAAAGATAAGTGTTTAACATAGTAGTGCTAAATTAATGTTAATGATTATTTTAGTCTGTATAAAAATGCCATGTGTATGACGATGCTATTTGCAGAGACTTAGGAAATAGGATGGTTATAATATTATGCAATGTATTCTATAGTAATATTATAACTGCATCTTATTTCATAAGCCCCTGCAAATAGCATCGTCTTAGACGTGGCATTTTTATACAGACTAAAATAATCATTAACGTTAATTAATTAATAAAAAGTATGTAAATGTTTTCCACTAATTGGCACATGTGGAAAGGTATATAGAATAAAAATATTGTGGTTTAAAGTTAAAAAACAGAGCAGAGCTTGAGCCCCTTTCAGTCTCACTATGAGAGTCAGGGTTGGAGGATGTGCTCCACTCTCCTGATAGGGAGCCAGTGATCTCTTAGGTCTTATCTCTAGATAAGCATCTAGGCAATAAAACCTCACTAATATGCACTGTATCATGAGGACATGGAAAACACAGCTCCACAAGTTAAATCAATGTGTAGTGGGGGAAGTCATTAAAGAGGTCACTTATAATATCTCAAGGACTTAAACTCAGTAACCCTGGAAGTTTGTCAATGGCTCTCTGGTCAGAACAACAGGTTTCCCCTCAGTGGTCAAAGAGATAAATGATTTTGAAAAATATAATATTTTACCATAATTTTATTTTTAAATTAATTTGAACTGAGAAAATCAGCTGCTATTAAATATATGTGGATTTAGTGGTGAGCTTAAAACAATCAAGAAGTTAAAGTGTTCCAGTGTTCAAGAGTTTTGCTTAATGAGTTTTTTATGTGTGGGTGAACAATAGGTTATGCTCCAGATGGAACAAAGTTGTTTTTAGGATGGTGTTACAATCATGCTGAGACTATTGACAAGGGCAAGTTACAATGATCTGTAGGGCAAATGTAAAATTATCAGGATTTTTGTGATTTCAAAGAGATAACTATTGGAAATACTTAATTTTTAATAGAAAGCATGGAACTTGGTTACTGTACTCTAATTTAAGGATAATATTTGGTTGCATGCTAACAGTTATTCGGTTATAAGATATAAGATAATCATTCAAAGAATGACAAAAGGATATATGCCTCAGTTATGACTTCTTCCTGAGAGAACCAATTTACAAGGGTAAACCAAGCTAATAAACCAGTAAAAATAATAACATTACATAGTCTCCGGAATTCTGGAAATCAAAAGCTCATTGAAAAACTTTTATTTTCCTTTACAGAAAATATTGGCTTCTTAATAATTATTTCTACTATGAGCAGTAAATAAGTTTTTTTCCTACAGCTACAATGAAATTGATAAGAAAGGGGGATTAGTTATTCAGATATTTTCATACACATTTTTAGCAATTGTTCTAAGTCTTAGTTATAATCTCTTTAGCAAAAGAAAAATTAATTGAATACAGCAAGGTATTTCTTCTTTTTCTTTTTCTTTCTTTCTCTTTCTTTCTTTCTTTTTTCTTAGTAACTTGCTATGGCCTATGACTACAATAATTTCAATATTTACTAGCATATTTTTTAAAAAATCACAATAGTGGTAAGATCATTACAAAATAAGCATTAAGTAAATTCATTTATTACTTCTGTCTTCTGGTCCCTATGCTTTATCACTTGAGAATGCACCTCAAATTTCTCTTCACATGGCCATTTCCACTCACTCATCACGCAATCATACGTTTAACAATATTTACTAAGCATTAAGTAGGTGTCGATCACTGTGGCAGAATAAGTATAGAGCTACCCTCTTTGAGCTTAGAATTGTGAACTTATTAAATAAAAGCTTCTGGACTTAATATGCTAAGTATATAACTAAAAGTTGCTAATATGAATTCTCTAATAAAGAAATAAGAAGATGGCATAAAACTTAAATGGTAAGGCAAATAAAGGATTGATATAGATTATACATTATTTAGTCATATTTGAAAATGTTATAGCTTATTATAAGAAAAATATTTGAAGAATTTCTAGGTTTCTTTAAAAGACAGTTTTATATGTCTTATGGAATAGGCAAGCAATTTAGCAAAATTAGACTTTTACTGCTATACACACTGCTCTGGGCTAATTCTGTCCTAAATCATGGCAACATACAATTACCAGGACTTTCACGGATTAAAAAAACATTCAGACTGAATATAACAGCACCTGGCATACAGAACAGATTTGTTTCAAAGCATTAAAAATTACATTTTACTTCATTACTTAATCTGCTATGTTGGTTGGCTTTGATAAAGTGAAAAATAGCCCTTGTGACAGCTGGGGTGTCAGGAGAAATTGAGACATGTAAGAGAAACCACCAACTTTTCAAAATGGACTACAATATAGCTTATAAAACAGATGAACTGTTTCAAACCAAACCAGGATGTTTCTAACAGACTAAACTTAACTCTTAAACTTTTTCCAGTTCATTAGATACATGAATTCCAAGAAAACGTTACAATAACTCCTGATGGACTCATGTGTTCCAAAGACAAGACCACTGTTCTCAAAACTCTAGTTCATAATTTTTTAATAATCTGACCAGATCACTTCATGACTAAATTTTGTCCTCCAAACTTTATTAGTACCCCTTCTCTAAGGCTATTTTTTGAGATGCCCCAGAATTCCCCATATTATGGGCTTTTTCTTGCTTTAGCATGTACTAAACCTAACTCTGTTAATTTTGCATGTTCCTGTTAGCCTCTGGCCAGTGGATATATACAGCTTATTTAAGGGCAAATGTTTTGGTTTTTAATTTTTACATGTGCTAATAATGAAATTTTATATCAGAAACATATAACAGAACATATGGGAGGCTTGCCATCATGTAATCTAAAACTAAAGGTTTGACTTGGATTAAAGTTAGGTCTAGAATCAACAGCAGAATTTGTAGACCTTCTCCCTACTGCTTGAAAATTAATATGTCTCATTGATCTGCTTCTTTTGGTGTCTGAGATTTTTCCTTTCAAACTGTGTTCTTTATTCTTTGTATCTCTCATATTAAAGAAATGCTATAGCAGCATAAAATCTTTGGAACACCTTCTCTATGGTTTTAAATAAATGATTTGTTTTGAAATTCTTTTAGTTTTAAAGAAAAGTTGAAAGTTGTACAGAGGTCTTTATAGCCTACAGATTCTCTCAATGTTAACATATTACATAATCATGGAACATTTGTCCAAACTGGAAACATTATCATTAGCACATTACTATCAACTACACTATAACTTACCAAGATCGCCACTAAGGTCCATTTACTGTTCCATAATTCAATCCAGGATATCATATTACATTTAATCATCATGTTTCCAAGCTTTTCCTGTTTTGTTACAGTTTCTCAGTCTTTACTTGTTTCTCATGGTTTTGACAGTTTAGAAAAATATTGGTCAGGTATTTAGAATGTCTGGCAGTTGGGTTTGTCTGATGTTTTTCTCATGAAACCTCATGATATCAATCTGACTCATTACTGGTGATGCTAACCTTGATCACTTGATTAAAGTAGCGTTTGCCGGTTTTCTTCACTTCACTATTTTCCCCTTCATATACTCTATCATTTGAAAGTAAGTCATTAGGTTCAACCCACAATCAAGATGAGGAGAATTTAGTACCATCACTTAGGAAGGTGAAAGTGACTACATACAGTATTTAGAATTTTTGTCTAAGAAAGATTTTCCTTTTTTCTCTAGTTATTTATTCAATAGTGCATGTTGGATTCATGTACATTTATTTCATAATTTGAGTTATAAGCCAATACTACATCATTAAAATTGTTGCTCAAATATTTTTTGCTTGTCCAATGAGAGTGTTTTCAGGTAATCCTTGTGTGTTCCCATTCCTTCCACTTCGTCCCCTCACCTTGTACTTCCTTAACTTTCTGGTGCTACATGATGTTCTAGATTCTTGTATTTTCCCTACTCTGGCCCTAGAATCAGCTATTTCTTCAAGGAGCCCTGATTCCTTTTTAATGGAAAAATGGTATTTAGAAGACAAAATCTGAAAATCAGCTTTCTATATATATATTTTTAAAGATTTTATTTATTTACTTGACAGAGAAAAAGACAGCCAGCGAGAGAGGGAACACAAGCAGGGGGAGTGGGAGAGGAAGAAGCAGGCTCCCAGTGGAGGAGCCTGATGTGGGGCTCGATCCCACAACGCCGGGATCACGCCCTGAGCCGAAGGCAGACGCTTAACGACTGAGCCACCCAGGCACCCCAGCTTCCTATATTTTGATAGCTCACCATAGCACAAATTCTACTCTTCATACATAGAATTAAAATAATAATAAAATTACATTTCGGGGAGCCTGGGTGGCTCAGTCAGTTAAGCAGCTGCCTTTAGCTCAGGTCATGATTCCAGGGTTCTGGGATCGAGCCCTGCACTGGGCTCCCTGCTCAGTGGGAAGCCTGCCTCTCCCTCTCCTTCTGCTGCTCCCCCTGCTTGTGCTCTCTCACTGTCTCTGTGTCAAATAAATAAATAAATAAATAAATAAATAAATAAATAAAATCTTTTTAAAAATTACATTTCAAAGCCTATCATACCTCAGAATACCACCACATGGAATTATATGAGGAACATTTAGGACATATCAACGTTGTTGTTGAGGGTCATAGTGATATCTGGGGTTGGGTCGCAGCAGGCATCCACTGACTTTCTAGTTGAATGATCAGTGTGTTTCTGGAAGTCGTTCCTAGAGGGAGCTGGTTCTCCAGCTCTTAAATGATTTTGTAAACTGCCTGTAAGTTAACCTGTAATAATTTCTTCATCCTTAAAATAGCTACAGCGTTCTATTGTCTGAAACTAAGAATATTAACCCCTGCACTGACTGTGGGAGATGAAGTACCAAATACGGGTCAGCAATTCAGGACATATACTATATCCTAGAGTGACATCCAATCTGAGAAGCCATGGCTGTGAAGGAAAGAAGATCAAATTTAGACTAAGTATCCAGCCATAATTAAAAAGACCTCTCAATTTCATCATCTTTAATCATGGATTTGAGCCATCAATGTAAGTTCACCATGAAGGTTACCACTTTGCAAGGGTATACAAATTAGATAGTAAACGTGAACACATGAAACATCTGTACCTTCAAAACTTATACAAGCCATGTCCTTTTATAGCTTTCTGGTCAATGTTATAGGACTTACTTGACAGTAGGAAAATGTTGATTAAATTAATTAGCATTAATTTGTGGTGAACACCTCAAGAAATATAGTTATCATTTCCAAATAGTTCAATATTTAGTTTCTACTGAAGTCCCAAAGCAATTCCAGAGATATTTTCAATAGCAGAAGATATTGCTGAAATACACATGAAATCGGTCAAAAGTCCGTTTTCTCTTTTATAATTCTCCTATTTGAGACATTTTAACTCTGTAATATGCCACTCTTTTCACTTTGTAGAATCTACCATGTCATAAAGCCACATTTCAAATACTATTACTCCGAAGCATGGGATGGTGCAAGATCTTTCTCTTATATATTAGACTGTTCTTAAAGACTGAATATGTGAGTTATTAAGAAAATTGTCTCCATAAGGAAATATCTTCTAACATGCCTCCAAAGTCTTCAACATCGAACCTCTTTCTTAGGTGCAGGGAGGATTAATAAGCAGCAATGTGTATACTATATATACCCATGTCACTGTCATTTTTCCACCAATACCCTTACTGAAGTAACAGGTCTTTTTTTAATAGGATATCTTTCTCATCCTCTGATATAAATCTTTTGCAAGGTATTGAGAAACTATCAGGCTCTTGCTCCTTCCAGGTTCTAGGAGCATGATAGTGTAAGGACAGTGGACTAGGATGGTGTTCTGTGGGATGGTGAGGGGTCCTGGACTCTGTGGACCATACTGTGGCATAAAGTGCAAGAACTGATGTGTCACTGAGGCAGTAGAGTTAAATCGCTCTTCCATTTTGCAAAAAAAGGCAAATGGGTCTGGTAGTTGTTGTTTACTTTATGGAATATGTTATCCTCATCAATGGCTCACTCCAAATATCAGAGGCCAATAACAAATTTCTATTTTCTGCTATAACAAATTACAACAAAATTAGTGACTCAAATAAAAAAATTGTCTTATAATTCTGTACATTAGATATCCAAAATGGGTCTCACTGGGCCAAAATCAAGGTGTCAGCAGGACCGTTTCTTTTGGAGGCTTTAGAGGAGAATTTACTTCCTTGTCTTTTCTACTTTCTAGAGACTACCTACATTCCTTACCTCATGGTTTCCATCCAGATTTGTAAAACCATCAATAGAGTGTCTCTCTGACCCTGTTTCCATCTTCACAGCTCTTTTCCTACTAAAGCTGAGGAAATTCTCCACTTTTAAAGATTCATGTGGTTAGAGTACACCTGGATAATCCAGGTTAACCTCCCCCATATCAAGGTCATTAAACTTAATTACATCTGTAAATTTCCATTTGTCATGTAATGTAATATTTTGGGGATCGGGGCATGAACAATTTAGAGGAGGAGAGGAGTTACTTCACCTATCACACCATATTTAGTTATATTTGTTAACAGCGATCCTATTTGAGTCATATTATTCCTAGGAATATACCACTTTTCTTTACTAACTAATCTGAAGAACTGAATTGGACTAAAAGAGACTGTTATACCCATGACTTTCAAGCCTTTGATGATTAATCACTTATATTTCCCCAAGAATGATGATGACAATGATGACAATAATGACAATAATGATGATTTGCCTGGGATGGCTACTCCATTGACTTCCAGTTGTTTCTTCACACCATAATAATATTTACAGACTGGGGAACCAATGTCGAAATATCCATTTTTGTTTTATTTTCAGGAATTGGAAAAATGATCAGAGATTGGGGTCAAGGGTCAAGAGTTCTTACAACCACAAATACTTACTCTAATTCGCACCTACAATAATATTTTAGCTTTCTAGTAATTATAGTTAGCTTGGAGTTAAGATCATTTTCTCAAAATCTTTATTTATACGTCTTCTTAGCTTACTTCTCTGTGGGACATGTGAACGATGTAAAGGACCCAGTGTCCCCTATAATCAAGGTAGACAGTAGGTAAACCATAGGACAGATAAATGAAGTCAATTATGTGATTTTTGGAGAGGTTTTGATTTTTTTATGGTTGTGATTTAAGTCAAAACAGAATTATTTGTCGGTCTTGAATTGTTTTGGTTTTACAAATCAAGAAGCTTAGCTGTCTTTCATTTTAATTCCTAGGAATCCATTGATTGTCAGAGGACTCTGTATGCCCTACCATTCCCTAAGCCTTGACTACCGAGCACAGGCTGAGGACTACTGTGATGATCACACACATTTCACTTCTGAAAAAAGTGAACTCATAATGCTAAGGGCTCCTCTGATTACAATTAAGGACAGAAATCTCCATTAGATTATATGCTCTACCATCACCATTTCTAGTACAGAGAGAACAGTGACAAAGCAAGTTTCAAAGATTCTTATACTCAGCTCTTCAATTTATTTCATATACATATATATGAATATATATATATTCCATATCTATTTCTGTATATCTATCTATTACCTATCAATCTATCTATTATCTATCTATCTATCTATCTATCTATCTATCTATCTATCTATCCTTATCACCTGTCTACAGAAAAAGAATTAATTTTCAGAGCCCGTGAGCCTGGAAAGAATACAGATTGGGTCAGGTGGAAAAAATACATAGGACAAAAGAAAAAAAAAAATCCCTATCTCTGCAGACTTGCAAGCCATCCTTCTATATTATATTATTTATAACCTTCCAAGGCCACAGAACATGTGTTAGACTTCGGATAATATTCACATTACCTATTAATTACAGTAAAGGCCAAAGGGATTGTCTCTTTAAATTAATAAAGTACATGGATTCTATAGCATCTATTTTGGTTCTCCACAGACCATTTTTCCCCTATTTCTTACATGTTGAATGGTGTTCAGGACTGATGTGTTCATTTCATAGCTAGGTTTTTAAGAAGGTAATGTATTTTTCTCTATCTGGTTAGTTCTCTTCACTCACTAGCCTGATGGCTGATATTGGGGTCACTTTTGCCCCCCTTTTCCCAGAAGGTTTTAATGACAATGGTTCTAGCCTAGGGAATGTGCTCACTGAGACCTAGTGACTTTCTCATACTCTACACTTCATCTCTGTAACCACCAGTCATCTCTTCTCTATATCTATGAGCTTGGTTTTTTTGTTTGTTTGTTTCCACATATAAGAGAGATCATATGGTATTTGTCTTTCTTTGCCTGACTTATTTCATTTAGCATAATGCCTTCAAGCCCCATCCATGTTGTCACAAATGGGAAGATTTTATTTTTTATGGCTGAATAATATTCCTGTGTGTGTGTGTGTGTGTACACACACATATAGGCTATATATATAAAACAATTTAAAAAATAATATTTTCTAATATTTCTTTTTTTTTCTTTTTTAAAAAATTTTATTAAGTAGACTTCACTCCCAGCATGGAGCCCAATGCAGGGCCTGAACTCATGACTTTGAGATCAAGACCTGAGCTCAGATCAAGAGTCACATGCTTAGCCGACTGAGCCACTCAATATTTTCTAATATTTCTACTTAAACTTTCTTAAAAATTTCTCAAAGGATCTTCTAGGAGTGTGCTTAGTATTTTTCAAGATCAGATTGTTTTGGTCCTGTAATGGTGATTCTATTATTATTTAAATACTAACTTCATTCTTTTAAAAATTATTTAAATATTTTAGTTCAAACTTCAATGTATCATTATCTTAAAATTTTTGTTTTTCTTGATTTTTCTCAACAAATTTTAAAAAGCAGTTCAAAGTAAATTGACCTTATATCTATAAGAATGACAAATTTATTTAAAAAAAGTGTTTGTTCTTTCTGGCTCCTGTATATAATTTTGTTTTTCTAGTTTGTATTGTTTGAAACAACTGGAAGTTTTGCTGATTCTCTCTCTTTTTTTTTAAAGTGTTCATTCTAACACATTTCATTCTTGTAACATAATTAATACTTTTTAATGGTGGCTCAACTTCAGTAGCATTATATGATACCAAATACAACAGTTACAATATAAACATCTAATATTGCATGCAAACCTGAAAAAGGTTGGCTAATAATCTTTATCACTGCTTTTCTCAACCTTCCCATAAAATACTATAGTAAACGGAATGACCCACAAAGGTGTACACACCCTAATTCCTGGAACCTCTAAGTATGTTTTAATACAAGGCAAAAGTGACTTTCCAGTCATAACTAGGGATAAAGACTTAAAATAGGGAGAGTAGCTTGGCCTATCCAGATGGGTCCAATCTATACCACCTGAGCCCTGAAAGCAAAGAATTTTCATCAAGAGATGAGGCAGAGTGAGAAACAAAAGAGAGATTCAAAATGTAGGAAAAACTCAATGCCCCATGGCTGGTTTGAAGATGAAGGGAGGCAAGTGAAAAGAAATGCAAGTGGTCTGGAGATGCCTGGAAATGGATTCTCCCTTAGAGCCTCCAAATATAATTCTAGGTCAGTCAGCTTTTTGATTTTTACCTTATGAGCAGAGAAGTTGAACCCACCAGACTTCTAATCTTCAGAACCGTGAGATAATAAATAGGTATCACTAAAAAGAAAAAAAATCAAGATTTATATCACCCAACTCAGCTAATGGAAAAAACTACAGCTAGATTTCCAAACTATCATATTAAATGTAGAATCTATTAATGCATGAGTATGTGTGTGTGCATGAAAATATACACATGTATATAAGCGTGTATAACTACAGCAGTGAAATAATTTTAAAAATTGCATCTTCTTTGATTAAGGACCTTGAAAATTGCACTTGTAAAATTTCCCATTTTTTTTAAAACATGTAAATTAGGAGAGTCTTGTAAGTCCTTTTTGAATGTGACCTTTTTCTTCCTTCTGGATATTTCACTTCATCCTGAGTGCTATATTGAATTAAATTCTGACTGAAGTGCAGTGAGAAAAGGATTGAAGAATAGAGAAAATTGTTTATGTTTTCCAGTACAGAAGGAGCTGCCATGGTAATTTCAGAATACATTAGTATAGAAAAGGGGTTGAGAAAGTTACTGAACTTATACATCCTCTGACATAGCATCATTCAATTTTTCCATTCTTTCTAGAATAATGTTCTAACATTCATCAGAGAGAAGTAAAATGTTTGTGAATTTAGCTGAGGGTGTATTTTGTTGACGTTTTATTTTCCGAAATGTTTTTTTTTGCCAATCTCAGCCCCATGACTATAAGCAGTAAGTAATTCCTTCAGGAGAAGCACATGAAAGCCTTACATTTTATTCTTTACTTGAGGTAAACTTCTGAGAGTTGAAATAGTCATTCTATTATTTTGAGTTGTTTAGAAATATCAGAAGCAACAACCTGACCCTGAAATCTGATATTTCTCATCCCACAGATCTCTGGCAGCAGATTCTTTTGTTTGCTAGCAACAACTTACCTTGGCTCACTTGAGTGAAAAAGAAAAAAAAAGGATTTTATTGGAAGGTTATTGGAATGACTGAAAACTTAAAAGAAGTGAACAAACATACTTTTAGAGAGAGCCCAAGACCTTAGCCACAGGAGCTCTGAAGATTTTCTGCAGGCTTCTCTCAAGGCAAGTCAGTGCTAAACACCTTCCTTGTATCTATCAGCTAAAGAATCAATTTTCCAGGAAAACAAATCTGATTGCTCTGTATTGGAATTTTGCCCTTGTGTCTGTCATCCCAAATTAGAAGAAAAAGTGAGGAGCCTGCAGTTATTCATCAGCAGTGCCAAGAGCACAACGACCCTGTCAGTCTGGGGGTTTCCAAAACAGAGACAAAAATCATTACATACGTTAAATATATAAATCCAACCAGTTTCCTTCTTGCTCTCTGTATATATTGATGTTGTAAGAAAATGTCTTATATCCAAATTTTTTCCACTTTCCAAATCCTAAAGCAACTTAATTTATCCTTTCTAATTTTTTTCTTGAATGGTTTTTCAAATTTGGCCTAGTCTGACATTTGAAAAGAATCAGCTTTTCATTTAATAAGAATAATTTAAAAGTTTGAAGGCTTTAAAATTTTTCTATTTTATTAATTTCATATTTTATTATTATATCCTTTGTTTTACTTTCTTTAAGCTTATAGTTTTGTTTTGCTCAATTATTTCATACTTCAAGTTACTTCTAACTTCTAATGAACTCATTTGATTCTAGCTAGAAATTTTTCTTGGAGTGTATTATGGTGTTTCTTTAGAGTTTTATAGTTCTCTTCATTTTTTCTTGATAGCTTGCAATTTCAACTCTGTTATTTCTGTTCCCAGGGGTTTGGGGAGATTTTCAAGGAGATTGAGTTAGGGGGAGGGTGGAAAGATTATCTTTCCATGTTGACTTTTAGTTATAATGTTTTGTTGTGAGAGAAAGCAGCTTAATGTAATTTTTTATGTGTAGAATTTATTGAGATTTTCTTATTGGTCTAATAAACAGAAAAACTTTACATATTCCATGGGGATTTGTTAAGAATTTACTTTCTTCATTACTGGAAAATATATGTATTTCTTAACTTCTGGATATACTTTAAACTTTTTAATGGCTATGAAGTCCAGATAGTTTCCTTAAATTCAAAAAAAAATGTAACAAGCAGAAATTATCACTGCTAGGGTTCTATTAGTGCTTATTTTACCAACATGGCACAGACCATAAAATAGTGCTGTTTCTTTTATATAATGGTGGAGTCACTAAATTGATGGCTTATCTTCTGCAAAGTATGGCTAAATTATAAATGACATCAATTGGGTCAAGCTTATTACTTGGAATATTCAAATCCTCCACATGCCTGATAACATTTTAGTCTCATATTTAGTAATGCATATGGAGTTCTAAGGGATCTCTTCCCATGTTCTTTTTGGTTTCTCAGTATGTATTTTTGGTATTAGATATTTCTGAGATAGGATTCTATGTGTTAACTTGTCTGTCTCTCCAGAAGGATGTAAACGATTTGAAAGTGACACCAATACATTGGAGCTCTTAGAATCATAAATGCCAAAGAAATCATACACCTCTTCCTACTCACAATTCTGAAATCAATCAGTGATAGCATGGAAGTCCGGCATATTACTTTTATGACTGATAAAGCTGGTCAAGAACTCATCTTGGGAATGAGAAACAAGTAGGCTTGCAGATACTTCCTAATCCCCCAGTCAAGTTTACAGCACAGTCCCTCGGGAAAATAAGGATCTGCAGAGCAAATGCACTTACTTAGGATTATGGAGTTACAAGTCTGGTGCTTAGAACAACAACAACAAAATTTAAAGAAAAGAGAGAGACCGAAAACCCAAGATTTATAGCCTCTTACTGGATTAGCTCTACCCAATGTAACAACATAGGCCAATGAACATCACTTACCAACCAGGTAATTCATTCTTTCACTGTGAGAAAAAAACAATGTGCTTCATTATTTCACCATGAGAAAAAACAATGTGCAGATCAAGAGGTCTTTTAGAGTGGAGATCACTACATAGTAAGATAAGAAGTGTGGAGAAGTCTCTCTGACATTATGCAGTTTTTAAATATTGACATGTCACTCTGTATGTATACAGAGTCAGCAAAATTTTTGTAAGGTACCACATAACAAAAAATTGTGGCTTTGCAATCCACCTGGTCTCTGCTGCAACTATCCAGCTTTGTCTGGGTAGCATGAAAGCATCCACAGACAATACATAAAGAATGAGTGTGGCTGTAGTCCAATAA
This sequence comes from Ursus americanus, assembly GCF_024610735.1. Taxonomy (NCBI): domain Eukaryota; kingdom Metazoa; phylum Chordata; class Mammalia; order Carnivora; family Ursidae; genus Ursus; species Ursus americanus. Next base: position 37,375,557 of record NC_142136.1, on the reverse strand, counting down.
AACCTGATGTATAAAAACAGGCAGTAGGCTAGATTTCTCCACTGGCATTAGTTCACCAGTCCATGTGTTTGAGTAGTATTGACTCAGTTTACAAAAATCCTTTATGTATCTACACATCTCTATTTCACCTTGATATGTGGTTTTAACAGATAATTTTGAAAGCTTCCTAAGGAAATGAAAGATTAATATCAATTTATAGAGTTAGTGAATTGACAGCCTCCCTTTCTTTCTTTCTTTTTCTTTCTTTCTTTTTCTTTCTTTCTTTTTCTTTCTTTCTTTCTTTCTTTCTTTCTTTCTTTCTTTCTTTCTTTCTTTCTTTCTTTCTTTCTTTCTGCCTGCCTTTCCATGTGACTAGGTTCTGGATATTGAGAAATTTTATCATTTGGGGCTGCTAGTTGAATCAGAGCATCAATTCTCAATTAGTATCTTTAGATTTCCGAAGTGGCTTACAAACAGCAACTCATATATCAAATAGGATTTTGTTTCCTGACTCTTTCCATCTGTTTCATCCCTGTTGAAATGGTCTTGGCTTGGTACTTTGGTGGATTAGTTTTAAAATTCTTGTTCAATAGAATAATTGTTCTCAGACATTCTTTCCATGTGGTATCTGAGTCATGCTGGCACTTTCTTAATCTGACTATTAATTCTGCTTTTGTTTTGATTGACTTGCAAATGTGAAGTAACCAATGTGTTACAGGATCAATTTGTCCAAGGTAATTAACACTATTTATCTCGATGACCTTCCAAGTGGACTGATTTTGTTTTCACAAACATTCAGTATCATGTGACCCCTCAGTAGCAAAGTATAAACCATCATAATGTAACTAATGCAAATATGTGACCCAAAGTAATTGGGTCTATCAGATGGATGTAGAACTGGTCAAATACTTTTAGATTTACTTCTCTGAAATACAATGTAAATGGATGATTCTGTATCTCTGATGTCTATGTAAGTCACATGTAGTGTTTTCAAAATAAGATGGATCTCTATTTTCATCTGAGAAGTATTAATCACATGCACATTTGAAGCACTGTGTCTAAACTAATGGCTCACAAACATATCAGAGTATGTTGGAATCACCTGAAGACTGCATCATTTCTGCCTTGCTGAGAAAAGAGATAATAAATGTATAGTTATCCTGTGGTTTTGCAGATTAACTGAGACTATGTATATAAGCCCTCGCCATAATGACTGGCAAATAATGAGAGCTTAAAAATGTTAACTTCATTGTGATGATAACTCCTGGTGCTGCAATTTACTTTTTCTTAAAGTAAGAGAATAAAATTTTTTTCAATGTTCCTTTGTTTTCAATAAAATTACTTGTCATGAAAGCACTGAGTAAAATTGTAGGCATATTATGACATAATTAATGGAGTAATGACTAAATATTCAAACACTAACCTAATTTTATATTTTATAAGAAATCGTGTTCACTTTTGTTAGAGACAACTTAAACATTATAAAATAATAAAAATACCAGGCATTTTATACATTCATCAGTAAGTGAAAAATGGCTAAATTAGCAGCTAAGGAGAAAAGAAATTTCCTGTTAGTGGGGACTTTCCGCTTAGAAAGTATAGAGAATGTTAGCAGCTGGTATAAGACAAGACTTTGATATAAACAACTGTTTTCTAATTTGATGGTTAGACTCTGTTGTCTACTGCCTAAGAGAGAGTAACTGAAATCTTTTTGCTGCCCTTCTGGGCCAACTGGACATGACATGTAGGATTAATCTGCTCAGAATATAGTGGTTTCTAAATCTGGATGATAATTTGAAGTATCTAGGAAAAAATTAAATTATTTTATTTCAGAATATCCAACCAATACAGATACCTGATTTTTTTCTCCAGCATATACCAGAAGCAATCCTATACCAGGTATATCTTGTAAAAAAAATTCCATAGACAAGAGCTCTTCTGCAAGTAAATAACATAGTGTGTCTGCCAGGAGGTGACTTGTCCTTAGTATGTTTATAAAGAGATTAGGCCAGATCTTCTGCAATTCTCTGGCTCTATTACAATGAAAGGTTTTGTTACTAATATTTTCATCTGTGTTTATCAGGAATAGAAGTCTAAGAATTTCCTTTCTCTGTTATCTTTGCCTTGTTTTCATTTTTAGATTGTGCTGGCCTCATAAAGCAACCAGAGAATATTTCTTCATTCTTTATTTTTGAAAAGAGTTTGTGTACGATTGACTTTAGTTTTTTTTTTAACATCTAATATAATTATCAATAAATTCATTTAGATCCAGATGGTTCTTTGTAGGGAGGTTATATCTTGGACTTTATAGATAATCCAGTACTGATCTGTATTCTGTTATTTTCCTGTGAAGAATGTCATGCAGATAAATTGGCTGAACTTGAATTCTAAACTCTGTTCCTCCTATGGTGGTCAGAAGCTAAATTCTCTGCTCTGTTGTTTTAGTCTTCCAGCCATTGCTTTCTGCTGAGTACACTGGAACCTCCTCAAAGCATATATATATATATATATATATATATATATATATATATATAACTCATATAAGAATGTGGGCAGAGTTCATATGCAAATTTTGTATCTCCTCCTCAGTAGCATTTTCTTTCCAGAATTTTCCCTCTCACTTTCTAGCCACTTCTGACACCTACAGACATCACCATCTGGCTTCTCAAGTCCACAAGATTACAGTTTTCTGATTGCTTCAACTCTCGTAGGCAGGCCCACCAGAGAGTGCCCTCAGGCAAAAAAATAACATAATTGCACGAAATTTGTTACCCTTTTCCAAGGTTAGACTGCAAGTTTCCTTCTACTTATGGTCATTCCCCAGAGTGTTCATAAAGTTGTGCTATTAAAAATAATAAAAACTATCCAGAGATTTTAATTTTCATCTGCAGGAGGGGCAAGTCTGTTATAGGCTCTTCTGTCATTGTCATAAAGGGAAATCTTTTCTATAAAACATTTTTTAAAAAGATTTCTTTATTTATTAATGAAAGAGAGCAAGAGTGGGGGGGTGGGGGCAGAGAGAGAGAGAGAATCTCAAGAAGACTCCCCACTGACCACAGAGCCTGACATGGGGCTTGATCTCATGACCCTGACATAATGACCTGAGCTGAAACCAAGAGTCAGACACTTAACTGACTAAGCCACCCAGGTGACCCATCTCCTCTATGAAACATTTTGGAAAGTATAATTATGGACTTTACCTCAGAGCTACTAAGGCTTAGGACCCTATATTGCTTAAGATTTCTGTAGTTTATTATAGTGACCAGCCAGGATTGAAATCTTTTCTGTGAGCCTAGAAAATTCTAGAATATTTTTAATAAATCCTTGAGGGCATCAAGAAAAGCTTAATAGATATAAAAGTTTCTATCTCTTTGTGTTCAGAACTATAATAAGTAGTGCTTTTCTATAATTTTAAGAGCTATAATTTGAAGCTGGAAAAATAGCAAAGGCTCTTCAAACATATGTAGGAGAGACTTGAGGAGTAATTGTCAGTACATTAATACTTGCTATCTGTCGCCAGGACTTCTGACTACAAGCAATACTCATTTGGTTATGTTGTCATTGTGCTAAAGGATAGTGTTAGAAATGGTATTCTCCCAACCCATTAAAATTCAATTGCATATATGCCTCAGATCTTGGCTCAAACAAAGCATTTAGGAGACAGGAAAGGAAAATTTCCAAAACAAAGCAGAAAGTGCTCATGAGGCAATACTTTCATGTTGAAAGAGCAATTCCAGGCCTACTTCAGACTGATTATTTGTAACGGAGCCATTTTAGGAAGGCTTAACCTGGTTTGAGACTGCTAGAGCTCACACTTAAGGAAGCAAAAGAACAAAATATCACTTAGCATCCATTAAAATATGTCTGAAAATTCAGTTATCAAAGACATTTATTACATGAGACTGAGTTATGGCCATCTAATATCATTATTCTTAAGTTGAATGTAATAAAATTAGAATGATTTTATTGTGATAATTTGGGAACTATATAAAAAATAACTAGTTTTCATAAGGATAATTTTTTAAAAATCCTGTAAGATATCTTCTGACACCAAGGGTCTTAGTAAATTGGCCTTTTTGCAACTGTACAATGCATTTACAGTGGTACAGATATACTAAGGTTATAATTAGAGGTTTGTGAAGATAGTAATTGAAGAACCAGGGAAAGGCTACAATTTGACAAAAAAAAACAAAAACAAACAAACAAAAAATATGTCTTTGCTTAAATGAAAGTTTATTTTAAAGAGTATGGCTTTTTTTTTTTTTTTAAGTAGGCTTCATGCCCAACGTGGAGCTTGAACTCATGACCCTGAGATCAAGAGTTACATGCTCTACCGACTGAGCCAGCCAGGTGCCTCAAGATTAAGTCTTTTTTACGATGAGAAAAAAGAAAAAAAATATTGGCACAATAAAAAGCAATTTGTTTCTAATCAGTAAAAAATCTTGGAAAATATTTCTTATAGTTACTGAGGAAAATGCAAAATTTCAATATAATAAATGCCTAATATAACATGACATTATGAAGGGGAAAAGTGATATAAATAATTTCTATTGTCTCATATTTATAGAATAAAATTTCAGTTTTATGATATATATTTCAGTTTATGATATATATTCCACAGATTATTCATCTGTGGAATAGAGATGATAATAGTAACACATGTCTCCTCATAGCACTGGGGTAAAATTACGTGATAACGTATGTAAAGTGTTTAACTTGGTGCCTGACACATAGTAAGATTTCAAAAAGGTCACTTATATTTTTAACTTCATTGTTGTTGTTATTTTTTATTATTATAATTAAGACTAGGCTGAGAATTCTCAACCAATAAAGAAATCATATCTGTCTCATTGCATAAAAAAACCTATTGAAGTAGAACTATTTATAAATTACAATTATATTTTAGAATTAATTGTGTTTCAAAAATGTACCAATGTGCTATAGATATACAGTGAAACCTACATTAGGAAACTGGAGTTGTATTTAAGTGGATGTCACCGTGTCACCTAGGAAAACATTTTAACCTTTAGGACCTTTGTTTTGCATGTTTTAAATTATATAACTGAAAGTAATGTGAAATTGAAGACGACTTCCCAATAGAAGCAAGTAGACAACCTGTAATAGCATGTTGATTTTATTACCTGTACTGAATGTGTAACAAATTCATGATGGTGGCCACAGATGTGGTGTAAGTGTCCTCACTCCAACTTGATTACTTATGGTAATCAGACCATATTTAGGCTTAGTAGCTTAATAGTAAGTAATGACAAACTAAAAGAAAAAAATGTACATGCTTTTGGGCTAAATTTGCCCATTGTTGCTGTTGTTTAAATTAAGCTATATTATTTGAGGACTTACTAGTATTCCTATAATGCAAAGAAAATTGCTATTAAAGTCTTGGGTGCTGAATTTTGATAGATCATGATTTATAACCTGATCTTATAGGTAACCTTTTAAATCTTCACAAGGTTTAAAATCTCTAAAGCTCCATTTGAAAAGATTTAATGCTATTACTCATGAAACTAGCCTCATAACTTTGTTGTGTAAATTGAGAATATGCAGGTTAAAAATAATCTGTCTCTAGTACAGAGTAAGGGCTCAGGAAATTCTAACCTTTATTATTGTTATCATTACCACTGTCATCAGTGTCATCATTATCATTTACTAATGATAATATTATTTTCTAGCCAGTCTTCTTAGCAGTCAAAGGAAGAAAGAGATTCCTGCAGTTAAAATATTAGGTATTGCTTGGGAAACTATAACAAATTGATGAAGTGTGAAAATATTTAATGAAGTTTGTCTAAACTCTTCATTTAACTCTTCAAATAAGTATATCTGTTGCTAAAGGCCACTTATTTTGTGAAGCAAATACAAATTTCTCTCTTTGGAATCTCAGTGGTAATGGTTTTTGCACTATCTGAGACACTTACTCAAGTTTGCATTTATATATCTACATCTATAATATCCATATCCATATTTATATTCCAGGTCTTGATCTATCACTATCCGTATATTAAAAATAGTGTGATCATATCACCCTTATGGATTGTAAGCTTTTTGAGCATAGAAGCTCTCATTTTTATAAAGCCACAGTTCCTAGCACAAAGGTGTTGTGGACAGTAATTACTCAGTGTTTTCTAAAGTAATAATTGTAAAAATTATAATAAAGTAATCAACTCCTGAATTGTACAGAATTAATGAAGAATTTAAGGACATGTAAAGAACACTGTAACAGATTTTTGGAGAAAGAGAGCCCAAGTATATACATTGACCTTAAATATCAGAAGTTCAGGATCAAATGACATATTTGTAAACTGGCAAATTAAACTTTTAACTGTCTTTTTGGTAATATATTATAAAAATAAAATTCTTGTAAAATGTTGGCAAAATATTTCAAATTTGCTGAGCCTGACATATATGTATGTCAATCATGCTGTGGGTAAAGACAAACTAGAAGGGTAGCAAGCCTAAAACAACTAAATGACACTGTAAAGATCACAGGACATAGTATCATACTTACTGACACTGAGTGGGACAAAAAAAAAGGTTCACAAGATTCTAGTATTATTTTCATTATCTGACTGCCATTTCCATTATCCCTTTTATTATTAGCAGTTCTTCAGGCTGATTACATAAAGAAATGTGTAAAAATCTCTAGCAAGGTAATTTCCTCTTGTGGAAAATGGGGAAAACTCTTTTAGATTTTATTTATTTTATTTTGATTTCTAGTTTAGTTTTATATAAAGAGGGCAGATGATGCAATAGATTGCCATTTGAAGGTTTAGTTTTCCTTTGAACTCAAATCTTAATAATGACTATATATATATATATATATATATATATATATATGACATGGTTTATCTTTGTTATAGACAGAAATGGTTGTAAAAGTTTTTTTCATTTTAATTGATAAAAGCCCTATAAAACTATTGGAAGGCTTCTTTTTTTTTTAGGGTTGGGTAACTATTTAAATCTTCTCTCTTTTTAAATACTGAGTTTTGGCAGAAGTGTACCAGAGAATTATAAATAAATTGTCACTTTAAAGAACTATTCTTTACATGTCAATACAGGTTATTTTTTGTGGGGGTTCACTTTTTTAACATTTCAATATTCAAATTCCTTTCCTTTCATTCACTTAGCTAATTTAAACAAGACTGACTATAACAAGGGTTAATCATGTGTAAATATAAGATTGTTTAGAATCAATGTGTGCTCGAATGTTATGTCTCAAAATCACAGGCAGTTAATTCACAGAGTCCCTGATAATTAAACATAAAATCACATCATGAAATACATTTAAAATAATCCCTATGAAGTTATTATGTTTTTACTAATAAAAGCTTGACTTCGTCATAAAAAGAATTTAACTCTGGAAAAAGTGTTTCAACATGCTGAACACACAAAACCTTAAAATGCCAATTTTAAATTCTTCCTTTCTCAAGCTGGATAAAACACAGTGCTTTAAAATGCTAAGGAAGAACTTCCACAGAGATTACCCCTCTCCAGCCAAACACTCAACATGCAATTTTATGTGGAACTGGCTGCACCCCACTTCTGCCTCCTCTGTCACCGTGTTTAATGTTCACTAAGGGATAACAGCAAGCCATAGACTAGATATTAAATTCTAGGTCCTAGGATTCAAGTTGGGAAGTGAAATTTCAAATTACATAAATGTATATAGTTCTGGAGAGTTTTGTAAGTATGTAATGAAAGCAATCTCTGTATTTTATAAAACCATAGGAAGCAAAGAAGGGCAAAGATAAGCTGCTAATGAGATGAAATAATCTTCTATAGATATGGGTTCTGTGCCAAATACTAAAACACGATACATGAAAATTGAAGAAGGGGCACTTAAAAGGTTTTCTCTATGGGCATACTAGTAAGATGTAAATTTGTCAAACAAGACAAGAAGATATTAGATAATAGAAACAGTGAATTCCTCAAAAGAGAATATAACACACAAATAACCTATGTCAAAGAAGGGAGCCCTGAGAGATAGACAACTTGTGAAAAAGAGAGGATAGCACAGTCCGGAGAATTTCAATCCAGAGCTTTTACTGGTTTTTACTACGTTTCTTTTTAAAGTTAAACTATAGTTGCACAATGAATAACTTTTTGAAGAAAAATTGTAGATTTTAGTGATGACATAGAGTTAAATGAACTTGTTTTTCTGAACATAACAATTGTGGCAAAGTTGATAATTCTTTATCACAGGAACGTTTGTTGACCAATCAGAGAAAATGTAGTCCATGTTAGCGATGGTATATACTAAAGAGCAGTAGCCAACACTTTAAGTGTATGTGTACGTGTGTGTTTCAGTTTGCCCTGGCTCCAGTGTAGTGAATTGTACTCAAAGTCAGGAGGCAAGTACAGGCAAGAGATGATGGTAGATTTGACTAGGGTGGTGACAATGGGAAATGGAACTGTGGTTTCAGTTGGAAGGGAAAGAAAAACAGAAAGGTTACATCTAATTATAAATATTACTTTTGTCATAATATACTTGAGTAGTGCATGGGGGAGGGGCATCTAATCTGAAACTGCTTCCATCCATTCCTGACAATAGGACACCCCAAGCTCTAAACAGTTCTCTTGACTTAGTTTATTTTATCTCTGACCCACTAACTTGGGCACCTTTGTGCATTCATTTGGTAGTTTCTCTTATCTATTAAAGTGATTAACAATTAAAGTTTACTTTTCCCCCAATTTTTATGCATGCCAGTGTGGTAGACTGACTGCAAAAATGGCCCCAAATCTTCAGCCACCCACCACCAACCCACCCTAATATTCACATTCTTGGCAATATGATTTTTTTAGTTCTTTATTTCAATTGATACTTTTTTTTTTTAAACCCCTGGAATCTACATTGGCCTTGTAACTTGTTTTATATAATACACTATCAGGAAATGATGCTGTGCTAGTGCTGAGACTCACCATTAAGAGGTTTTGCTCTTTCTCTTGCTCTTCTGCTTTCCTACCAAGACCAAGCTTGGCTCTCTTTCCCAAGGAGATGTATCAAGTAGAATCAAGTCAATTCAGTTTTTCTAGCTGAAAGCCTAGACATGCAACTCCACCCAAGATCAGTAGAACTAAATAGACAGCTGACCAGAGATGCCTGGATGGCCTCTACTAAGCCCAACTCGGTCAGGAGAGCTGCCCACCTGCTAACATGTAGATTCATGAGTAAAAATAATTGTCTATTGCTATGGAAGTCTTGTGATAATTTATTAAACAGCATTGTGGTGGCCTATAGATAATTGAAATAGTAATTATTGCCAGTAATATTAGAGATTTATGAGCATAATAGGCCTTTAATGGCAAGGTCTATATTATACACTGCCTTTTTATTTTCCAAAACAGATCTGAGAATGTTGGGTATAGAGCAGATGATCAAAAATATTAGTTATTTGATATGATAATAAAAATATCTCAAAATTTCCCCAAATTTGAGGAACTGAAATTATTTACTTAATATTCTGGGCTTTTATGTTTCATGGGGGCTAGAATAGGCTTCTAAAATGTTTACTGAAAGAATGAATTCATGAGTGAATAGACTTACACATAGTGCCTGCATTATAGTAAAATTATGTATACTTAAATATCCTGTGTATAGTATAATTGTGCATACCACTGCATCCTCACTCTCCCTGTTTGTAATAGATATTTAGAAATTGCTTTGAAATAACTAAATGAAATCATAAGCATTGGTATGTTTATTGTGTCCACAAATTCATATGTTGAAGTCCTAATCTCCAATATTTGGAGATCAGGCTTTTAGGAAGTGACTAAGATTAAATGAAGTCGAGGATGGGGTCCTAATCTGATAGGATTGGTGGCTTATAAGAAGAGGAAGAGAGGGGCTCCTGAGTATCTCAGTTGGTTAAACATCTGCCTTTGGCTCAGATCCTAGGATCCCAAGGTCCTAGGATAAAGCCCTGTGTTGGGCTCCCTACTCCTCCCTCTCCCTCTGCCCTTCCCACTCCCCCCCCAACTCATGCTCGCTCTCTCTTAAATAAATAAATAAATAAATAAATAAATAAATAAATAAAATCTTAAAAAAAAAAGAAGAGGAAGAGAGAGAAAGAGATCTGAAGAAAGGACATGTGAGGAAACAGCAAGAAGGTGGCTGTCTAAAGCTAGAAAAGAAGCCTCACCAACCTTGTCCTTAGACTGCCCAGGCTCCAGAACTGTGATAAAATAAATTTCTTTTATGTAAGCCAACCAGTCTATGGTATTTTGTTATGGCTGTCCAAATAGACTAAGGCAGTATGAAAGAACAAATGAAAAAAACGATCTGTCAAATTTACATTCATGATAATATGGTATTGAAAGCTAGAGAACACCAATAAGAATCTTATGAATGGGAATAAAACGTGTCAAGGAAAAAATAAACTAGATATTTTTTAGCTGACTGCGAAAAAGACTGAAATATGTAACCTTACTTACTTGTTTCTGTAAGGCACAATCCTATATATTGCCTTCAGAATCATAATGGCATCACAATCACATCTCACTTCAGGCCTACTTAAGGAAACAGAATAGAAACAGTCTGCTAAAGGGAAAATGAACAATATAACATATGGAAGAATAAACAGAGATTTGGGTCCCTTCATGTTGCTTCTGGATCTCCCTCTTAACTCTATTTTGAATGAAATTCATTTACTCTGGTTTTTGTCCCTATTTATATTAGTCTTCCTCTTGAATGTGTCTGCTTGCCACTCTACAGATAAGAATTTTTATGAATATAATACATTTCAAGTTTATGGACATTAAAAGCAATTAGCAAGTTTTGTGGCACAAAATCATTATTCAACATAGAGTGGTCTCATCTCTCTTCTTCAATATATCTAGTGTATCTTTTTCAAAAACTAGTATTCTATGAAAGAGTTAATAGTTACTTAATAGAAAGCAATAAACAAACAAAAGTAACATATAAAGTTGGAAATGTAGAAACGGTCTTAGGTGACTTAGAGCCAATAACATTGTTGTCAGAAAGCTGTTTCATGTGAAAGGGAAAAGCAAATGCTATGTGAATTAGAGTTCCAAGAGCAAGTATGTTAAAGATTGGGAAAGATATAGTGCAAAACATTTTCCTCCATCAATCTCATATCTACCTACTGATAAATGACATTTAGATGGTAGTAATATATTCCTGCAAAAAATTAAAAGCACTTATATTGATTGGATATAGAGAAATGGAACAAAAAATTGTTATGTTTTTAGCATATATCTCTCTAAAATGGTACCTTTATTCAAATATATACATATTAAAATGTTTCTCTTGTTTGATTTATTTCATTTTCAAAAATATGAGATTATATTTAAAATATTTTAACTTAGTTGTTTCCATGGAAAAATATGCCATGGACATCCTTCCATGCTGCTGTATATTAGGCAAACATTTAATTTGTCATCTTTTAATAGTCAATGGTTTTCTATAAAATGAATTCAGAGCATATGCAACTATTTTTCTATACAGATGGTTCCTGTCCTACAATGGTTTGACTTATGATTTTTTGACTTTGTTATTGTATGAAAATGATATGAATTCAATAGAAACTGTACTTCAAGTTTTGAATTTTGGTCTTTTCCTGGACTAGAAATATGTGATAAAGTAGTCTCTCATGATGCTGAGCAGTGGGAGCAAGCCACAGCGGCAGTGAGCCATGTGATCACCAGGGTAAACAACTGATACACTTAGTGTCATTCTGCATCCATACAACCATTCTATTTCACTTTCAGTACTGTATTTGATAAATTACACGAGATATTCATATTGCATTAGATGATTTCTGCCCAACTGTAGGCTAATGTAAGTGGTCTCAGCATGTTTAATGTAGGCTAGGCCAAGTTCAGTAGATTAGGTGCATTAAATGCATTTTCAAATTACGGTATTTTCAACTTACGATGAGCTTATCAGAACATAACCCAACTGGTAAGTAGAGGAAGATCTGTACTTAGGTATCAACATTGTTACTAGAATTTTTATATTAATTGCAGTCATTCCTATATCTCTCAATTATTGACGCTTTTGTATCTGCAGAGAAATTTCACAGAAGAAAAATGCTGGTTCCAAAAGTACATATATTTTAAATTTTAATAAATACCATCATATTACTTTCTAAAATTTCTATAATTTACAGGACCACCAACAATGCATAAGGATATTTATTCTTCTATACCTTTCAGTGTGACAGTGACAAATGATATTTCATTACTGGTTTAATTTGCATTTTCCCGACTTCTGGTAATGCTAGACATCTTACAATATGTTTATTCTCTTTTTATATTTTCTATTCTGTAAGTTATTTGTTCAAAACCTTTACTGTTTTTCAATTGAGTTCTTTTACTTATTAATTTATAGGAGCTGTGTACATTAATTTAAAACTGTTCTTTGTATTTCTCTGTCATGTACATTAGCAATATTTTTTTCCAGTGGTCTATCCTTTATATTGCAATACCATTCATGGTGTCTTTTACCAAATTAATACTTTCACTTTAGTCGGTTTTCTGATCTTTTCATTTATAGGTTTTTAGTTATATGTCTTAGTAACCTGGAAAGATAATCTAGGGTTTACTTGTTTATGGTTATTTCTATTTCTATCAAAAACTAGAGAGAATAAGAGGTATTATCCCTTTGCTGCCTCAAGTTGGTATCTAAGTGTTTACATTTTCTTACTTTCCCTATGTTGTATATGAGTTTTGAGTTACAGTACCAAAAGATGAAATTGCCCAGTGCCCAGAAATCAACCTCATTTGGATTTTGTTGTAGACCATCCTGGGGGAAAATGTGATGCAATAACATTATGTTAGATAAGACACAATCTTATTGGACTATGAGAGAGTCTCCTGTTGGCATTGAAGAAGTCAGGTCATGAGGGCCACATGGGTAGGACCTTAGGGGAGCCTCTAGGAGCTGAGGTGACCCCAGTTGACAGCAAGAAAATAGGGACCTTGATTCTACATCTGCAAGCAGCTGAATTCTGCCAACAGCCTGGATGAGCTTGGAAAAGTACCCCACGTTCCAGAAAACACGGCCCCGCCAACATCATGATTTCAGCGTGGGGAGACCCTGAACAAAGGACCCGGTTTGGCGATGCCTGGACTTTTCACCCATTGAAACTGAGATAAGAAATTTATGTTCTTGGGATGCCTGAGTGGCTCCTTGCTTGGCAGGGAGCCTGCTTCTCCCTCTGCCTGCCGCTCCCCCTGCTTGTGTTCTCTCTCTCTCTGATAAATAAATAAAATCTTTAAAAAAAAGCTTGAAAAAAAAGAAAAAGAAATTTGTGTTCTTTTAAACTGCTAAATTTGTGGCAACTTGTTACATAGTAATAGAAACTAAAACAGGAATTGTCACTTTTAAGACTTTGGGAAAAGTCTTCTCTCCAATAACTGACTGAATTTCTTACCCCTCTGAATAGAGAGTCCAAGTAGATTAATTTTGATTTGGAGAAATAAATTTAACATTTCTTGGGTCCTAATATTCAGAAAAATATCTATTCCTACTATATACTAAAGATATTAAAATATTCATATCGTATTTTTCTTGTTATTTTTATAGATTATAATAAAATAATTGTTAAGTGGAAAATACCTGCTCTGGTTCAAAATTCTGGCCCTGTAGTTATGAGCAAGCACATAGATTCTCTGTACTTTAATTCCCTTATCTGTAAAATAAAGATGGCTGGAACATTAACTGGCTAGATTGCAACAATGCTTTATAACACTGCTTGGAAAAATGTGAACTCAATAATTATTAGTTATAATTGTACTATTAATTTCATTGTTATTATCTTAAGATATTTAATCTATATTGATTTTGTTTTTGAATACTGTGCAAAGTAGGGATATAATTTATTTTCTTGCAAATGAATCATCTGCTGGCCCATTTAATTTACCTGCATAATCTAGCCCTTCCTTTAACTGTCATGTTACCTCCCTCATTTATATCTTAATTGGATCTATTTCTAGATTCCGTTCTAAATACCTATTTGCCTACCTCTCCACTGATACTATACTATTTTTTTTATTATGATGACTTATAATGACTTTTAAAGTTAACTATGGCAAATTGTTATTCCACTTTTTCAAGATTTTCTTGTCTAAATTTAATTTCCACGTGAACTTTGGAAACATTTAATCAATTTTTTAAAATATGATTCTAGTTAATATAATTCTTTGTGTTTCCATTTGGCATTTTAATGACATTAAGTCTTTACTTCTTGGAGAATGGCTTGTTTGCCATTTGTCAAGAACTTTTTTTTATGACTTAAATTAAAGGATGTCTCTATGGCAATCTACATCCTTCTACATCCTCAATGTCTATGGTTTTGATAAATCTGACTTCATCCCAGGCCCTAGGAATGGAGCATGTAAACTAGACCTAACTTGGCCATAGTTACTGGGTAGTGTTCACCTGTCAATGACGTTTCATTGAACTTCAAAACAGAATGTGCAGTGCTAGAACTGATGTTAACATTGTTATTCTGTGGAATCTGATTTGACAGCCAAGTTCAGAAAACCAAATAAACTTTTTATGAATACTACACAAACTTTATTTGCACAACCACATAGGATATTTCTGTGAACCTGTCCCAAAGAGGGAAGACAGTGCCTTTTCTCTCATTCTTGTTAATGAAATGTAAAGAACACAATCACAAATAAAACTTATACACTGTTGACTAAATTTTTGCCCCTGTTTTAATTGTCATGATCATCAGGGGAAAAAAGTCTTTTACTAAGACATAGGGCTCTAAAGGCTAGGCACAGTGTTAGGTATCGCTCTTAATGGTATTGCACCAATATGAAAAATAAGCCTTCTAGCTCCTTCCCTTCCCTTTCCCCAGGTCAGCAGCAAATCCTACTCTTGCCTCCTTTCGGCCAAAGAAACCAAAGCTTTAAAAATCTTTGGTTCATAGATAGCTAGATTTGCAAGTCCTTTCTGTTGTGCTCCACCTGGCACTTAAATTGACAATAATGCTGGGTATTTCAGACTGTGTTCCTGGAGACAGCTGTAATTTGATTAATCCAGAGTGTCCTAGATGATGTTTATAACTAAGAATAGGTTGGTAAAATGGCTGTACGCTCTACGATTGCTGTTTGTTTGTTGTTTTTAAGTGTGAATATAATGAGGTATCCTTTAACCTGCTGTGTTCATCTTACCTCCAAAATACAGTATTGGTTCTTCCTCAGACCATCCCACTGTCCTCAGGGTTCTACGTCCTCATGAGGCTTTTGACTCTTTCGGGTATTAGAAGGATAGAGTCCACATCTGATTATAAAAAGAAGACAGAGCAGAATCTAAGCATGGCATAGACAGGTTTCATTTCCAAAGGAGAGGAAATAAGCAAGTTAATGGATAGAGCTGGAGGACGGTTTTCTTCGGACATTGGTGGACAGTCACCTGGCAGAGGTTCTGGGAGCAGGTGGTGGGAAATTCTCAGGTCAAGTGGGGTCTGGTGCATTAGTGAATGATGTCTCCTAGGGCTCCTATGGTTAATGGTCACATTAACCATTTTCTCAGAAAGAGTACTAGATTTACTCACCTGGTAGCTTATCCTCTCCTTTCTTGGGCAATGTCTGTATAAATAGCAAGGCCCCTCCAGTTGGGAAATACTGCTATTAATGTAGTTCACTTCTTTTTCTTCTCCCCTACACTCAGATCTCCTCTCTCATATTTATTTTACTGCCTCACTCACTAAATACCTATTCTCTATTTATTTCTTCTGCTAAAATATATTATTGTTTTGCTTCTCATAGACTTCAATAGATTATTAACACAATGGTCTTAAATCATTAATGAGTAAAAAATGTGTAGTTTCCGTTTTTGAAGACAGAAAGAAATAATGTCTGTAGCCTGTTAAGAGGTAGAAAGAAAATGCCATCTTTTTAGTGGAAAAATAGATGAGAATAAAAGCAGCGTAGTTTACTTTCCAGAAAAAAAGACTTAAGTACTCTTAGCTACACTAGCAATAACCAACTAGAAACAGAAATGACAAAAGAAACTTGTCTTGATAAAATTTATATGTCTCAAGATGACATTTAGTAAAAAAGGTGCAAGATCTAAATAAAGAGAAGTATATACATGTCTAATCCATTTTCTAAAGGTAGAATCTCATATTCTAGAGACACAAATATCTAGAGACTATTTAGCCCTTATTTATTACAAGCTTGGTAAAAAGGAAGAAAAACTCAAGGTATGGAACATGAACAAATGACTGCAGATTGTACAAAGCTAATTAGAATGGAGGATATATTGCTGCTTAAAATCCCCTCTTATCTGTGACCTCATTTACTTTGTTTCCATGTTGACTTTTCTCTGCCTGGTGATATACATCCTATTGTTCTCCCCATGTTCTGGAACTTCTTGAGAGACCTTCTTCTGATGAACATTTCCACTAGGCATGAATATTTTTGTTGTTCAATCTATTACTTTGGTCTCACTTCACTTCTCTAGGTGAGTGAGATCTTTTACTTTCATTATCTGTTTGGGATCTGGCTACAACATATTTCTTTCTTTCTTTTTTTTTTTTTTTAAGATTTTATTTATTTATTCGACAGAGAGAAAGACAGCCAGCGAGAGAGGGAACACAAGCAGGGGGAGTGGGAGAGGAGGAAGCAGGCTCATAGCGGAGGAGCCTGATGTGGGGCTCGATCCCATAACACCGGGATCATGCCCTGAGCCGAAGGCAGATGCTTAACCACTGTGCCACCCAGGTGCCCCTACAACGTATTTCTGAACTTGAGTCTTAGCCAGAAGCATAAAAACCTCTCATTAAAAAAAAAAAACTATCCACTTCTACCAAAAGCAAATAAAGAGAGTCTTAGTTTCATGGTTTTTCTTTCTGTACTATGTAGATATTATATTTGTGTGTGTATGTGTTATCTTTCTGGTATGTATTTGGGGAAAATAAAGTCGACTATTCATACAAAATTACCAGCAGCAAATCCTACTCTTGCCTCCTTTCCTTACCAGAGAGTAATTTTGATTATTTGAAGAATGGAATGAGATCTTTTGTATATTTATATTCCATTTATATTTATGACACCTAACAATTAAATCTGTCTGTCATCTGAGTTTCTGTAGGGTTGGGATTTTTTATGTTCATTTTCCTATTGTAACTCACATGCTCAGAACAGTGCTTGCTGAATAGTAGTTGATCTAAGAATATATGAGAATTTATGATGAATGAAAAAATAAATGATGCCCGACAGTACAGGCAGACTTCTAAATTTAAGCACTTACTGGTGAACATAATTGTTACCAGTTAATGAGTATATGTCATGTTGCAGTTTCAATAATTCACAAATCCTCTGAAGGTTATTTCCCAATTTTGTAAATTGAAATTTAAAAAAAATCCTCTAACTTGATCATGGCCAAATAGTAAAGCAAAAATACAGAATTAAAACTCTAACTTCTGTCCAAAGAGTGTTTTACCCCCCACCAAAGGTCATACTGCCTGTTCAGAAATAATGGCCATTTCCTAGCTAAAATAAATATACTAATTCCTAGATATAAAGTAGATTATTTAATTCTCACAACAACACATTTAAAATATTCAGTCATCAAGTAGAAGAGAAATCTTGTCTCCCTCTTGCAACTTCAAGGAAGCTGAGTCCTTTCAGACATGACCACTAAAAAGAAGTGTGAAAAATAAAAGGGGTGAACACTTGTCATGTCTTCTTTAGAAGATAAGAAACTTCTATTACACTCTAGGGAGAGTATTAGAAGACCCTTAGCTATTTTCAGCCGTACATCCCTTCATATCTTCCATTGAAGGGTCAGCTTAGTCAACTGATGAGTTAGGGAGAAGGAAGTTCTTATATTTTTGTCTTAGTCTTTTCGGGCTGTCGTAACAGAATATCAAACTAGAATTTATTTTTCACAGCTCTGGCAGCTGGAAAGCCCAAGATCAAGCAGCTGGCAGATTCCTGTGTCTGGCAGGAGCCTGTTTCCTAGTTCACAGACAGCCATATATTCACTACAACCTTATGTGGTGGAAGGGGCAAGGGAGCTCTCTGGAGTCTCTTTTATAAGGGGACTTATACCATTCATGAGGGCTCTGCCCTCATAATGTAATCACCCTCCAAAAGCCCCCATCTCCTAATATCATCACATTGGGCATTAGGTTTCAAAGTATGGAGTCTAGGGAAGCACAAATACTCAGTCTATAGCATAGAGGGTTGAAAGCTTTCTGGATCCTCACTCTTTGGAGTGGCTTCTTCTCTGAATATATGTGTTCTCTTTCATGATAGGGCTTCTGGATTGTATTGATGGGGAAATCTGTAATTCAGGCTATGCTTGTGACTCAGGGAACAATCTGGACACTGATCAGCAGTAAAGTGTTAAGATCCCTCCTTGTGCCTAGCTATCTAAGACAAATTTTCCAGTTCAGCTTTTACCAAATATATAATGTATGTTGATCTCCATCTGTGTGACACTTGGGACTGACTATCAGTTCAGAAGTCGGAGGAGGAACAGTGGGCTCCTCAAGCCTCCAAAAATCACCACCTCTTTCTCTAGTCAGGCAATTCTAAACTCTAAATTTTCACAATTCCTTGAATATTGTAGATCTCAGTTACATAAAGATGAATCAATATAATGTTTGTAAAAGAACTTTATAAACAGTAGCGACTATACAATTTTTAGTGATTTTACATTGGGTTTGAGTGAAGACAGTCACTTAGAAATAACGACATGTAGTCGTTATTGGTCTAACCCCCCAAAAGAGAATTGGATTTGAAATGAAATAAAAGAAAAATAGATGTTGGACTATATTAAAACCTGCTGAAGAAAGGACAGGCCCTGTCATAGGCCGTGATACTTATAATAATATCATTCTGTCAATAAAGTTATGATATTAATAACTAATTTTATTATAATTTTAAAGGACATAAGCTTTGAGCCTGAGCAATTAGTTGGCACTCAGGGCTGCTTGCTACTTGCCTCAGAAGCAAGAATAAAGCCCTGAGAGTACGTATATATGACACGTATTGCAGAGTCCAACAAAGTACCTAGATTTTAATAAATGTTAGTATGTTCCTTTCCCTCTTCAAGTCAAAGATTAGAATCCCCATATTCCATTTGCCTTTACTTAAAAGAGTCTGAGATCTAACACTTTCCTTATGGTCAATGAAAGTATACTTGGTGAGGAATTTTCAGAGAGAGAGAAAAAAGTTTTTAATCATTAAAATTGATAATATCTCAGATGGAAAATTCAATATACAAACATTGTATTTTTCCCAGTTGTAAAGCTGCCTCATTTTGATGGATAATTGTGTTCCTAAAATAAGTTGAGGTTAGCCAAATTTGGTAAATGGAATTGTATTCCAAATAGAAGGAAGTGGCTCAGTATAGACTGAAAAATTCTGGTAGATATTACTGTAATTAAAAACCTTTCAACTTGTAAATATTAAGTCTATAATCCATCTGGGAATTGAAGATGTTTATTTTTTTCCTTCAAAGGGGAATTTTGAGCAACTTTTAAAAATTTCTATGGGATTTAGATCAGTGTTTCTTTATGAGCTTTGGAGTGGGAGTATGATTGAACATAGGTATGTGTGTGAAAGTCTGTGTGAGTAAATGTGAGCACAGTGTGCATGCATGAGGAGGTATGAGCACATGTACACATAACTGTGAGCTTACGTGTGAGTGTATGTGACCAGAGAAGGCTTACATATAACAGGGATGATGTTCAATATATCAGTGCCAAATAGAATCCCTGAGCTTCCTTTACCTCTGCTAGCAGGTAGGTCCACAGATGAATATTGTCCCTGCTTATACAGTTTGAGAAAGCCCCCGAAGTGTTTCTGACACTCCTCTGTTCTTCCCCTGAGAAGCCCTCCTTTAGATTATGATTTTGATGAGATCATACCACCGTTTTGGTTTATCTTTTTTCTCTACTTTTCCGGCTTATTGGCAGACACTACTGTTGATAGGATCCTCTCAGTTGTGCAAATGCTGCCTAAAAGACAAACCTAACTCAGAGTTAGATGACATTACACACATGCAAAAGATGATGCTCTAAGTTTTTAATCTGTAACACTTAATTTCTTTTAAGATGTATCTATTTATTTTAGAGACAGAGCTGGGAGGGAGAGGGGCAGAGGGAGAGGGACAGGAAGAGAGAAAGTCCCAAGCAGACTTGGCACTGAGTGCAGAGCCCAATTTGGGGCTTGGTCTCACAACCCTGAGATCACGACCTGAGCTGAAACCACGAATTTGAAGCTTAACAAACTGCGCCACCCAGGTGCCCCTGTAGCACTTAATTTTGTGCAAAATGGTATTCTATCTTTGATCGTAGCTGCTGAGTTAAGTCAGGCTTCTGTCCTTTTTCATAGCCTTTTGCTATTGTTCAGCATCAGTAATATTCTCGTGTAGGTATAAAGCTAGTATTCATGCTGTGAAAAAAATATTTTCCTTTTTACTTAAAAATTTTTTCTTTATTTAATCTATTCCAATGGATAATTCTTTTTCCCCCCTCTTTTTGCCAGATCTTTCTAACATGCAAATCAATCCAGAGTCTATAACTTAATATTCAAATATTTTTTGGTTTGTACTATATGTAATCATGTGAGACACTTTGTTTTAATTTTGATATTGATGAGGAGCTCTTTACCATAACATAAAAAGGTAATTTTCACCTGAAGTTTTAGTTATTTGAGGTAAGCAAACTAGTGTTTGTGTCTACTCTTAATTGCACATGGGTCTATTTGTTCCTCTATAAATTACTTTATACCAGGAGTATGTAACTAGTAACAGTACCTTATGTTTGATTTGACTAGTATAGTGTTTTCTAGGAATTTGAATTTGAATAATTTTAGAAAGGACATCAAGTTCTAATACTCCAGTTTTCTCATCCATTACATGAGTTTGCATATGCATGGATTGACCTGGTTGGCCTCTTAAAACGTTTACGATGGAGACTCCTAAATTAAAAGGATCTTAATGCCCTGTTCAGACAATATAAAGAAATACGAAGAATACATAACAAGCTGAGTACCATCAACAACTTGAAAAGCTGAAATCCACCTAATAATTTAAAAATAGCTATAATTCCTGATGAGCTGATAGGTTTTAAAGCAGCTGAATAATTAGGAAAAAGGAAGTAAACAAGGCCCAACTTCTTTCCAATCTAGGAAGCCTTTTATAAGAAGTAGAACTTTAAAATCTACCACTACAAGGAGAAGATATTAAAAAGCAAAGACATGCTAGTCCCAAAAGTTACTTGCATAAACTGGAAAGAAAAAAAAAAAAAGGAGACTGAAGAAAAGAAAACCAGACAAAACAAAAATGGAATGTTGGGAAGAAAATATGGAAAGGAGACACAGAGTAAAGAAGAATACAGAAGCCAAGAGATCCTGAGGAACCTTGTTGAAGACAATGAAGGAATTCTTTGTTTTATATTTCAACTTAATATTTAGTTTATCCATTCCTATATTTCTTATATTTTTTTGTAACATTTCCTCCCGGTGACTATGAAGTTCATTTTTATTGAAATAGAAATCGCCTCTCATTTT